>NC_090922.1:1539491500-1539804356 GCF_040938575.1 Ambystoma mexicanum
AGCCCGCCGAGGAAAGTAATCAACCACCTCTCTTCTCTGTTTAGCAAACTGCTTCACATCAGAGAGTTGGTGCCAGAGGAACACAGTGGACTAGAATGGGAGTATTTGGTCAGGAAGCGTTGAAGAGAGAGTGGACCCGGCCCCAGATACCCTTGTGGATGATGCAAAGGGATTTGAATTTAATCCGTGCTGAGACCAGGCGCCAGTGAAGGCTTTGTAGGGCAGGAGAGATGTGGTCCCTGTGCTTGACCGAAGGATAAGTCTTGCTGCCCTATTCTGGGTTAGCTGGATGGGTCACAGGGTGGACGAAGGAAGGCTAAGGAAGAGGCTATTGCAATAGTCTAGCCTGGGGAGGATCAGAACACGGGTAACATTGAGTCTCTGGGGGAAGGTGACGAAGGGTAGAGTTCCTTTGAGAAGGAAGAGCTGAAAGTGGGACTTCTTGATGATTTTCTGAATATGAGGGATGAAGGAAAGGGAGGAATCGGAAAAAGTAGGGTGCAGGGGAAACAATAGGGAGAATCTCAAGTTTGCTGGCATTCAAGCAGAGGTCATTAGCAGTGCACCAGGACTGTATGGCAGAGAGGTGGTCAGGGATGAAGGAAGGTGCAAGGGCATCAGTAGGAAGTTTGAAGAAGAGTTGTGTCTCATCAGTGTAGCACTGGAAGTTGGGGAGAAGGAGGAAATGAGGTGTGCCAGCAGAGAAAGGTATATGTTAAAGATCCATGGCGAAATAAAGGAGCCCTGTGGGATGCCACAGGTGGGGGTGGAAATAGGGGAGGAGAAAGAGCCCAGAATGATTTTGGAGTAACGGTCAGTTAGGAAGGAAGTAAGGCAGTCCAGTACCCACTCCAAGATTCGGAGGGTATCATGGAGCCTTATTATGATGATGGAATGGTTCACTATGTCAAATCCAGAAGAGAGATCATGGAGGATGAGGACAGCAGGGGATTTGGAATCCAGGGATGCGAGCAGTTCTTCACAGGCGTTCAGAAGAGCAGTTTCCATGTCTCTGGATGCTCGGAATCCAGACTGGTTGTCATGTAGACCTCTAACAAGTTCGGTATGAGAGTGGAGTTGGGGGAGGGCCAACTTCTCAAGCAGTTTCCACAGGAATGTGGGTGATGAAAATGAGGCAGTAGTTGGCTGGGCAAGAGCAGGGCCGAGAAAGGAGATGTTGTCCTTGATGGTCCTGGAAGAGCAGCGGGCAACCTGTTTGGAAGAGACTTTCATGGAGTTAATAACTCTGGTGACTTGTTCAGGGGAGTAAGGAGCGAAGGAGGAGAAGGAGGAAGGAGGAGGGTGCAGAGGGGGGAAGGTTGGGTTGGAGGAGTGCGTTACTAGGCAGTTCAGTATGCCCTGGGTTTTTTAATGGAGTGAGAGGCAAGTGCATTGCAAGGGTCCTGGTAAGGAGTATCATACATGCCAACACTCCCGATTTAGGCGGGAGACTCCCGATTTTTTATTGAAAAATCAGGCTATATTTTAGTGTCTCCCGCCTAAAATAAGGATAACCCCAATGCAATCCTATGGGGAAAATACATGCTCCCTCCTGCTATGGTGAAATCTCCCCCGCAGGGGCTCCCGGATGTTGGCATGTCTGGAGTATGGTCAGAAGAAATTACAGAGGTTTGGCAAGTTCCCTACAGTTTTTGAAGAGTTTGGCCGTGTTGTTAGACACATTGGACACTCGTGCCTGAATGTGGGCTCTTTTTGTGGCATGGCTTGAGAGTCTGTAGTGTCTCTGGATCAGGCGGCAGGCCAGTTTGTCAGAGGGTGAGCCTGAAGTGTGCCACTACCGTTTAGCAGCCTAGCACTTACACTTTTGGTCTGCAAGTTCGCACCAGGTCTTACGCTAGGAGGCAGGTTTCAGTCAGATCCTCATGACAGGAGCATGAATGTCAAGGGTGTTGGTAATGGACAGATAGAGGTTGTTGAGGGCAGAATCAGTGGTAGAGTCTGGGTTTAGTCGCAAGGGGGAATGAATGTGGAAGAGAAGGTAGCAGCTGACACTCGTTTCATCGGACGGATGTTCGTGAACGAGGTTGGCAGAGCTTTATGAGGAGTTGTCACAGGGCCGTAGGGACCCAGGTGAGAGATGAGGAGAGAGTGGTCAGCCAGGAGAGAGGGTAGACCAGGGGAGTAGAGATGTCAATCTGGAAAAGTGAATACCCTTCATTTGGATGATAGACGTATCTTGATGGCCGAAGGCCAACCGTCTTAAATGCACAGAATTATAGGAATACAGACTGCTATGCTTGACCAACAAGCGGCCATTTTAAACGTAGCAAGAATCACCATTTTGCTTGTTAACCATTGCTTATTGCTTTCTGTCTAAACTGCTTTGCAGCTTGCAATTCTTGCGAATTCTGCTTACTCTGCTCAACTGTTAACATTGTTGTCTGAATATGAAAGGGCAAGGCCGCGGGACTGAGAAGTTTGTTGAAACTCCTCATGAGCAGCCCAGAAAGGAATGCCCACGCTCCCTCTCTGTAGCCTTGAGGGAGAGCTGCAGGGCATTTAATCATTTCACAGCTGCCAGCCAGTCTCGTACTGTGGTAGAATATGTTAGAATAAAGCAGCTAAAGGCTTGAATTATGCTCTTCTTACGGCCCCCCTTCACAAAACCCTTTAGAGCGTGTCGGCTCCCAGGACACAAATAGCACCTCATAGATAGCAAAGCTTGGAATGTGACTCCTCCCTCGTGTGCAGCTTGCTTCCAAGAACAGAAGCACCGTGTTCTGTTCAACAACTAGAAGGGGGGTATTAAACAAGTCATAGCTGATTGTATGATATGCATGTTGTATATATGTAACTGATGTACGTAATTCGCTCTCTTGCGTCCCTCGAGGTCTAGAGAATTCACGTCGCGGGGCGTGAGACCACAGTTGGCCAATTGGGTCTATTTTGCTTGCAATAAACCCTAGCATTGGGAATTTGAACCTTGTGTCTGGCGCATCCTTTCGTCTATGGTTATTGCTTGTTTCCAAATCGCGAGGGACCCCTAACGGCCCCTTTCAAGTTGGCGCCCGAATAGGGACCCTCTCCCACTTGCCCCTTCGTAGACGTTGTAACGGAGTAGAGGCAGAAGAACGGCGAGGACGGGACGATCGACCCGGGATCAAGAGGTGTACGGGGAGCCCTGTAGAAGTGAGGAGAGATTCCTTCGCAGATCTGCACACATCTGATCCCTGATCAACGTACCGAGCCAGAGGGCAAAGAAGGCGAGGGTCCCGAAACGAGGCAGAAGCCAGAGAAGCGCAGACACGACCTTGGGAGGGGTTGCGTCAGGACACAGGTGACTTGTTTTATCAGGTGAGTCATTCCCCGATTCAAACGAAACCCTGATTATTGGTAGAGTGTTGATTTTGCAAATTCAAACATCCAGAGTAAGGTTGGTTAACCAAGGGGAAGGTTAAAAACATGCCTGGAGTACTGTCCACTTTAGCGGTGCTTTTCCGCTGCGGTAGACAGTCCTTGGAAAATGGCCAAAGTGCACCGCCTGGGGGAACGCCGGCTTATGACATGTATGCAAAATCTGGTGTGGGTGCGATAATATTTTGTGAAATTTGGCATAGGCAAACTAGAAAGCAACAGGACCATCAGTGGCCGATTAATGGTAGCTTTGAGATTGCGAGGATAGATAACCTGGAAAGGGTGTTGATAAGGGGAAAAGCGCGACCCGCAGCTTTTGAGACTATCAAAGATTGGAGGAGGGAAGCAATGCTCCGACTTAGGAGTAGAGAGAAGCATGCGCGTAGGCACAAATCGAAGCTTAAGGTAGCAGAAGAAAAGGAGGAGGAGGAGTGGACGGCAAGTCTAAGACGGGAAGGGAGACGTGAGCAAATGAACATAGAAGGAATATACCCGCAGCGGGAACTACACATAGTAGACGAATTAATGGAACATTTGTTAACCCATACGGGTCGAGGCCCAAAACCAGGATCGAAACCAAACATGCCAGTAGTGACTGCGCAGGCCCAACTAGTAGCTCTCATACCCCCTCCCGCAGCCCAAGCACTTCCCCTCACGCAAGAATTAACACACGCCCCACCCACAGCTCGAGCCCTCCCACAAGCGCAGACCGCAAACGTGCAATTTCCCAGCACCCAGCAAGGCCTTTCACAGATGCCACCTGTGTCACTTGTCCCATCCGCACCTCCCGCTCCAGAGACAGATTCAGCACCATCCGCCCCTCCCGAAGTCGAAATTGAGACCGGGGAGGCGAGAGGCGGGGATGAAGGAACAGGATTTGGATGGGTAACTCGCAGCGCGATCAACAAATAAAGAAAGGTTGAATTACAGCAAGAGGCAGAAATGTACATAGAAGGAAATGATGGGACGGCAGCATTGGCCTCATTATATGGGTACCGAAGAAGCAACGAGAGACAGGTAGTGTTGGAATACATGGGGGAATATTTGGTGGGAGAATGGAAAAAGGTGCTTGGGAAATTACCGCCACAACGATTGTTAGATTTGAACCAATTAGCATGTTGTAGAATAAAAGATGAGGAAGTAAAGGAACATGTGAATGGACTTTTTGATCTTAAAAATGAGTTGGATAATGATTATGCTGAAATGTTTGCTGCACCTGGGTACAGGGGTTGGGATATTAGAAGAGATGGGAGAGGGACGGTAGAACCATACATACAGCGGAGACATTCAATGTCATCTGTGCAGAGGGGCGACAAGCTGAAAGTATGTATACGGGAAGCGATAAAGTGGATGTCGAATCCTAGTATCCCAACAATGGTAATACATGACATATTTGACGAATATTCCATGCCAATGAAAAGAAAGGCACTGCAATCGATGGCTGAACATTTAATAGACAAGGATATAAAAAACAATAAGGCTAGCCCACCCGAGATACTAGCGGTATACAAGAGAGCATTCGAGCGAAGTACAGGAGAAACGGGCCTATCACTGGACTTAGGAATACTATTGAACCTAAGAGAAGGGGGAGGGATCATGAGTGGGGCATTTCCAATGAGAGAGGTTCTGCCCACGTTTGTACCAAAAGTAGAGGTCCCTGCGACGGGTACAGTAGAAGCGCAGGTAACACCAGCCCATTTCACTGCCCAGTATGTGCATGTCCCCATTTCCAGGCAAGAGGTGAATACTATAAAACAGACGATTCCCGATATAAGAAAGAATCCAGCAGGTTTCTATAAGGAAGTAGAGTCAACCCTGAGATCAGCAGTGCTTACTATGAGCGATATAGATTTGATTTTCCCAGTCATTTTGCCAGCAGATATATGGAAACAGATAAGGACGGTAGATGACGTGGGGGCTTTTGGCGCCACATGGGCGGAGTTACTATTGGAGGACAAAAATAAAAAAAGTAGGGGAAAATACGGGAACCCGCATGGCAGATCTACCAGAACGGATAATGCGGAGATTGAGAGAAATAATTCCAGAAAGAAGGATTCAGTAGGACAAATTAACTACATGTGTACAGGGCAAGGATGAGCCAGTAACGGATTATTTCAATAGATTTGAAGGAGTATTCACAGACTTCAGTGGGCAGAATGTGAGCACAGAGTCGGGTAAAAGGCTATTTGTTGATAAATATGTGAGGGGACTAATATTACCAATTCAAGATATGTTAATGGCGTCGGAAAGTGCCTGGGCAGCAAAACCGGCGAGTGAGATATTACACATAGCCCAATATTACGAGAACAGGGTAAATGTGGCGAAAGAAAGAGAGATGAAGGATAGAGTAAATTTAAAAACAAGGGTGTTACTGCAGCAGGTAACTGGATACAATAGAGGTAGAGCAAATGCACAAGGCAGGGGAAATTTGAATAATATGCACGGGGTGTCATTGGGATTAAATCAATGTGCGTACTGTAAAGAGGAAGAACACTGGCGAGCGCAATGCCCGCACCAACAGAATAGAAGTGGGTTTGGCCAGAGAAGGCCTCATAGAGGACATCAGGGGTCAAATGGCCCAAGCAGAAATAGCATGCAGAAGCAGCAGGGATATACCAATGGAGGTAATCAAAACCAATCCCATGGTCAAAACCAAGCTCAACAGAACCAGGCATTGAACCAAAGTTTTCCGAGCCAAAATCAGGGCGGGCAGGGCCAACAGAGAAATGCTCAGAGTGGAGGACACCGAGGGGGAAATGGGAATATTTTTGATACACAGCCAAACACGTATTATAGCAGCAGCGGTGACTTCACATCGGACGATGTGTTATTTTCGCAATAGGACAGCCCACGGCAGGGGTCGGAACCAATGTCTATTCCCGTGAATCAGAGAGGACCCTACGTAGAAATGAGAGTCAGGAATAAGGAGCACCGTTTCCTTGTAGATACAGGGGCACAAAAGTGTTCGATAGACCACCACTTGGTTCCGGAGATCCCACTGTCGGGGCAAAAGAGTGTTTCTGTAGGGTTCGCAGGTACACCAGTAATTAACCCCGTGTCCGAAACTGTCCCAATTACAATAGGACCATTTACGGAACAGTGTCCATTTCTTCTGACAGAAAATTGTGGGGAGAGCTTGCTAGGATTAAACTTGTTGAGAAAATTGGGGGCAGTTATACATTGTACGGCAGATGGGGTGTTCCTTGCGATTTGGCCTCACAATGCACCAGTGACGGAATTTATGTCAAAAGCATTACCAGAAGAGCTAAGTAGAGTACCAACCTGTCTGTGGGCAATGCATGATAACGATGTAGGATGCTTGAAATTAGAGCCAGCAAAAATAACTTTGAAAGAAGGTGTTACATTACCACGAATTCCCCAGTATAAAATTTCTGTTGAAGGTGAGAAGGGATTAAAGAGTATTGTTACTGACCTGGTGAGATTGGGGGTGGTTGAAGAAATTGCAGGTAGCACGTGCAACAGCCCGATTCTTCCAGTTTACAAGAAAGGAGGCAATGAATTACCATATTGTTTCATAATTGATCTGCGCGCATTGAACAAAGTGGTAGACCCACAATTCCCTCTGGTCCCAGATGTCACAACAATACTGACAATGATACCGGCCACTGCAGAATACTTTAGTGTAGTTGATTTGAAGAACGCGTTCTTTAGCATTCCAGTGGATAAAAGCAGTAGATATCTGTTCGCGTTCACTCTAGGAGGTCGATCATTCACATTCACACGCATTCCACAAGGATACACAGAAAGCCCGAGCATTTACAGCAGGGCACTAAAGGAACAGCTAGATGTGCTAGAACTACCAACAGGTTGCGCACTCTTGCAGTACATAGATGACTTGTTACTAGCTGCTGACACAAAAGAGATCTGCAAAGAAAGTACTATATTACTATTGACACACCTAGCGACCCATGGTCACAAGGCAAGTTTGAAGAAATTCCAGTATAATCAAAAGGAGGTGTCTTATTTGGGTTACCTACTTTCAAAAGAAGGGAGAAGATTAACACCAGAACGCATAGAAAGTATTTCTAGTATGCCTATTCCAAAAACTCAAAAAGGAGTGAGAGCTGTAATAGGCATGGCCTCGTATTGTCGGCAGTGGATCAGTAATTTTGCGTTGATTGTGAAGCTGATGATAAAATTAACTAAAAAGGATGCAGTGATGCCTTTACAGTGGGATGAGGAATGTCAGAAAGCGTTTGAACAATTGAAAGTTGCAATGTGTGCTGCGCCAGTTTTAGGCACACCAAACTACAAGAAAATATTTAGACAATTTGTGAGCGAGAGTGAAGGATGTGCATTGGCGGTTTTGACACAGGAACAAGGTGGAAGAAATAGGCCGTGCGGCTATTATTCTTCCGCGCTGGACCCTGTAGCGCGCGCACTACCACGATGTTTGCGATCTGTTGTAGCGGCTGCTGCGTCAGTGAAACAAACGGAAGGAATGGTATTGGGGCATACTTTAATTCTGATGGTGCCACATGCTATAGACGTCCTATTAAACAGAACACAGACGCAACACCTCACCTCTGCTAGACTAACAAGATATGAGCTCATCTTGTTTGCACCCCACATCCAAATTATGAGGTGTAGCGCATTGATTCCTGCAGAATTAATGCCACTGCCCATAGCAGAAATTGCTCACAACGAATCACCACCCCAAGATTGTTTAATGGTCACTGAAGAAGAGACAAAGGGAAGAGTTGATTTGAGCGACACCCCACAGAAAGACCCAGATGGAGAGTTGTTTTGCGATGGCTCTTGTTTTAAATTACCTGATGGCACATCAACTGTCACATATGCAATTACTACCCTAGAGAGTGTTGTAGAAAGCAGAAGAATCCCCTACAATTCGGCACAAGCCACAGAAATAATAGCACTGACCCGAGCCTGTGAACTCTCTGAAAATTTGAATGTAAACATATATACTGACAGTCAGTACGCGTTCGGGGTGGTTCATAACTTTGGTCGACTCTGGGCTGAGAGGGGTTTCTTGACATCATATGGGGCCAGGATTCAGCATGGGCCTTTGATTGTACGATTGTTGTCTGCACTCACGTTTCCAAAGCGCCTAGCTATAGTAAAATGCGAGGCGCATAAAAAAGTAACATGTAAAGTGGGAGAGGGAAATGCATTTGCAGACAGGATTATAAATGATGACAGTACAGACTGAGGAAGCACCTTGTATGATAGAGAATGGAGTTGCCACAGTCAAAGAAATGCAGGCTGAGGCCACAACCGAAGAGATTCAGGGGTGGGCTGAGGGCTCTGCGGAGTTAGATTTGGAAGGATTTTGCGTGGACAAAGAGACCAAGAACTGGATGTTGCCAAATTGTTACGTAACCGCAATGATTACAATGGCGCATAGCCCTACCCACATTTGCACGAAGAAGATGGTACAGCATTTATCCACAGTATGGAACAATGAGCACATAAAAAAGAATGCAGAAAGACTAGTGCAGAATTGTATTACGTGCCTGCAACACAATGTAGGGAAGGGAACCGTGACTCCAGTAGGTAGTTTTGGCCCACCCTCTATGCCATTCGAGGTGATCCATTTTGATTTCATAGAAATGGAAAGGTGCCAGAACTACAAATATGTGTTAGTGGTGATTTGTGCATTTAGCAAGTGGGTGGAGGCATATCCTTTAAAAGACTGTACTGCCATGTCAACGGCAAAAGTAATGTTGAAGGAGTATTTCTCCCGGTTCGGGCCGCCCCGTGTCCTGTGGTCAGATAACGGCCCACACTTTGTGGGCGCAGTAGTACTACAGATCTGTGCAGGTCTGCAGATTGACAAGCGATTCCACAGCTCCAGGCATCCGAGTTCCGCCGGACTTGTTGAGAGACATAACGGCATATTAAAGTCAAAAATAGCAAAAATCTGTGCTGGGAGCAAGTTGAGTTGGGTGGATGCATTACCCCTAGCGCTATTGTGTATGCGCACGTCTGTGCAAGCTAAAACTGGGCTCTCTCCCTATGAAATTATCATGGGGAGACCGGCAAATGTATGGTGCGCACCGCAGCCCAAAAGATTATGTGAGGTCGAGCATCCTATGTTAAGCACGTACTGTGGCCTTTTAATGCAGAAGTTGCGTTTGATTCATCAGCAGGTACAGGAGGCGTTACCAGTGCGATACACCGGACCGGGGCACGCGCTAGAGCCTGGAAGCTGGGTCCTGACTAAAAACTTTCAAAGGAAGACGTCATTAGCACCCAAGTGGCGCGGCCACTACCAAGTACTTTTGGCGACACAGACGGCCATTCGAGTAGACGGTCGCAAGGCATGCATCCATGCGACATATGCCAAAAGATTCCCAGGACTGCTGACAACTTCCGACGACCAGAGAAAGGAAACTGTCTTGGAAACGAAAGAAACTGTTGCCAATCAAATGACACAGCACCAGCCTGAGCGAGAAGTGAAACTCGAAACAAAGCCTGAGCAAGAAGTGAAATAGAAACCAGAGCCTGGAGAAACTGGCAAAAAGAGGAAAGGGCGGAAAGTGCCCCAACGTTGCCCAGCAGAAACAACATCACTGCCGAGCGACACAAACCCTGCATTGCAAACACGAGCAGAAACAACGCGTTTACCCCTTTGGTGCCCACCAGCTTTTGCAAACGCACCAAGGCCAGAGAAAGAAACTACATCATTGCCACGGCGCTCATCGCTACCCATCATTGTGCCGCAGGCTGACACTGAGCCTGATACTGGAAGTGCAACAGCACTATTCACGGATCATACAATACCAGGAGTGAAACGGTATAATTTGCGGCCTCGACAGGCAAAGTGATCCACAGATCTTTGGTGCTTTTCTTTTGCCTTTGGTTCCACTCACGGACGGAGTAGGAACCAGGGGCGTAGAGGAGAGAAGTGTGAGAGTTGTGCAAGTCGGACAATTCAAGACTCACGGCTCCTCGGTGCGCTTATAATAAAGTACATGTGTCAGGAGCCAGAGCAGGACAAGCTGAATGCACATAGTACTCTGTCAATAAAGAACTGTTCCGAAATCGTCTGAGCAGTGGGAGAAAGAACAACTAATCTTGCTCGGAGGGGATAAGTGATCTAGGCTGTGAAAGGGCTGGCAGAATTGAACTGTGACATTTTCATTGAACTTTTGGCATCAAGAACGAGAGACATTTGCGATGAACTTTGCCAGCAAGAAGACGGACGATGAAGAACAAATCAAGACCGGTTTCAGCCTCCTCCTGCACCCCTGCTGAAAAGATGATAGTTTTAGAGACTGTAAATTTAGGGGAAAAGCATGGTAAAAGGAATAAGGTACTGATTTGGACATTGGTCCTGTGTTCTCTAAGTATGGTAGTACCAACAATAATAGCTATTACACTATGGTTCCTGGAGTCCGCGTACCCATTAGAAACACTTTAGCCAAAAGCAGCTACTGAAAGCCCGGTTCATGTAATCACTGGTACTTTGTCCCCAATGGAAGAAAGACATAGAGAAGGATATGGCAACAATACATTGTTGCTCATCATGAACATGACCCATGCGGTGTTAAAGAAAAAAGATTGCTGGGTTTGTGCCCAGTTACCACAGCACGGTGGGAAAGGATAGGCTGGTATGTACAACCGTTATCATTGGTTTATTCATGTGAAGTATCGTTGAGTGCAATGTTCTTTGGGAAATGGAACAAGAGTAATACGGGTCAGCTAGATGAGACCAATATGAATGAATTTGAGGAAGTGATCATGAGACCTGTGGGTTGTTCCATATTCCACAAAGCTCCCGTGTTTTCACCAGATCCCATGAGGAAAAATACACGAAAGACAACAAGACTATATAGATTACATAGGCAGAATAGACCGACCCCGCCAGCAGAAGAAACATCAGTAATGACATTTCGATTGAGGGATGAATGGAATAAAGATGCTGTGCCCTCTGCCTATACAGTGGATTACAGCCCCGAAACTGCTCCCCTATGTCTACAGAAAAAAGGTTCCTATAAAGTAGGAACGTTTACCAGCTGCCTGAACACAGTGGTTTTAAAACACGAAATAGAACCTGTGTACGTAGGGGACCCTGTTTACTTTATATGTGGGGAAAAAGCATATCCATGGTTACCTAGGAACTGGGGAGGTACATGCTACCTAGGTCTACTGTTTCCAGGAGTGTTCCTCTTGGAAACAGCAGAAGTAGCGAGACGAACAAAAGGTAGAACTCAGAAGAGTAGCGAGGATGAAATGATAGCAATGTATATAGCCAAATCATTTATACCGTTCTTGTCCCAAATAGAAAATTCCTATAATATAAGAAAACTGTCTAGAATATAAAAAAATACAATAGATACAACAATGGATATCTTATACAACATGACGTTGGAAGAAAAAGGAATTAGGCTAATGGCACCACAAAACAGAATGGCTCTTGATATAATATTAGTTAATCGTGGGGGAGTTTGCAAACTCGTAAAAACTGCATGCTTTGTGTTTATAGATGATTACTCCCCTACAATATTTAAAGCAATCCGAAAATTACATGTCCTAAGTTCCACACTCTCTACTGAAGAAGGGGTTTGGGGGATAGGATCTTGGTTTTGGGGACTATTGCGGTCCTGGGGATGGAAGCTAATTTCGATACTAATGGTGGTACTTGGTATATTCATAACATGTTGCTGTTGCATACAATGCCTACCAATAGTTTGCACTGAGATAACTGAGGGATGTACTAAGGGATGTATGCACATGGTGTTGAGAGGAAAACAAACGCATGACTGAAATAACAGAGACACTGATGAAACAAAAACAGTAAAACAATTAATGGCTATAGACATTAATGATGAAGATGATGCTCATGATAGCATGAAAGGTTCAGATATAGATACCCCAGACTTATCCTCATCAGAGGAGGATACAATGAATGAATAAGACGTTTGGCATACGGTCAAAAGGAGGGTTTGTCAATCTGGAAAAGTGAATACCCTTCATTTGGATGATAGACGTATCTTGATGGCCGAAGGCCAACCGTCTTATGCACAGAATTATAGAAATACAGACTGCTATGCTTGACCAACAAGCGGCCATTTTAAACGTAGCAAGAATCGCCATTTTGCTTGTTAACCATTGCTCATTGCTTTCTGTCTAAACTGCTTTGCAGCTTGCAATTCTTGCGAATTCTGCTTACTCTGCTCAACTGTTAACATTGTTGTCTGAATATGAAAGGGCAAGGCCGTGGGACTGAGGAGTTCATTGAAACTCCTCATGAGCAGCCCAAAAAGGAATGCCCACGCTCCTTCTCTGTAGCCTTGAGGGGGAGCTGCAGGGCATTTAATCATTTCACAGCTGCCAGCCAGTCTCGTACTGTGGTAGAATATGTTAGAATAAAGCAGCTACAGGCTTGAATTATGCTGTTCTTACGGCCCCCCTTCACAAAACCCTGTAGAGCGTGTTGGCTCCCAGGACACGAATAGCACCTCATAGATAGCAAAGCTTGGAATGTGACTCTTCCCCCGTGTGCAGCTTGCTTCCAAGAACAGAAGCACCGTGTTCTGTTCAACAACTAGAAGATGCCTCTGCACTTTCTAAATTGCACATTGTTACTAGAATAGACATCGAAAGTGTCATAATTGTCATACTCGTCGGAAATGTCCATCATCATCCCGAGTTCAAAGAAACTCAATAAAAGGGGGTATTAAACATGTCATAGCTGATTGTATGATATGCATTTTGTATATATGTAACTGATGTACGTAATTCGCTCTCTTACGTCCCTCGAGGTCTAGAGAATACTCGTCGCGGGGCGTGAGACCACAGTTGGCCAATTGGGACTATTTTGCTTGCAATAAACCCTAGCATTGGGAATTTGAACCTTGTGTCTGGCGCATCCTTTTGTGTATGGTTATTGCCTTGTTTCCATATCGCGAGGGACCCCTAAGGGCCCCTTTCAAGATGGCGCCCGAATAGGGACCCTCCCCCACTTGCCCCTTCGTAGATATTGTAACTGAGTAGATGCGGAAGAACGACGAGGACGGGATAGATAGATACTCCAACTGGGTGTAGCCTGTAGTCCGTCGCCCAAATGCATGTACAGATGTACGCCAATGGGCATCTGTGAGGGCAGCAACGTACTTGGGATGAACGGACATGCAAGTATATGCCACACGACAGAGCTGACAACCCAAATCTTGTGACATCAAACATCAATCCTCATCCACATTGCACGACACTCCACGCCACGAAATACACAAATGTCATCCATGCCGCCAAAATAGTCATGCAGCATTCCTACAGCACAACATCAACAATGCATTGTGCCCTTGGATGCATGCAAAGGTATACCCCCTAGCTATGGCAATGCACCACAAACCCATGGCACCACTGAAGCGTTGCGTCTCAGCATGGCAACAGCAATGTCGGAAGGACAGTACACCACCAGTGTGGTACCAAATGTGCCTGCCTACAGGGACACCAATGACCTGGCCTCACCCAGGACATGGCAGTCACTGTTGGAGGCATCCATGGGGCATGTCTACTTGCATGCTTGTGCTCACCTTTGCACAAAGCAGTCACACAGACCATTTTCATTGATGCAGTTGAATGTGTACATGAATCAAAATGATAGGCCAAAGTATGTGACCTGAACAGGTCACACATGTGTCAAAAAGTAACAGGAACCCATTCCTCCCCCCATGTAGGTGATGCCGGCTATCCCCTGAAGAGGTGGCTCCTCACACCTGTACGGAACCCACAGAACAGGCACGAAGAAGAATACAATCATGCACATACCCGTACCCGCCTCGTCATCGAACAGACATTTGGACTTCTGAAGTCACGGTTTAGGTGCATTAGCAGGTCTGGTGGCGCCCTCCTGTATGGCCATGAGAAGGTTGCAAAGATCACCACGGCATGTGTCATGCTGCACAATATGTGTATGAGATGGAATGTGCCACTGCCCCCTGAGATCGAAATGGAGGCACCTGATGAGGATGATGATCGGGATGAGGATGGAGGTGAAGGGGATGCAGGTCATGCAAGAGGGGATGGCCAGGAGGGACGTGCTGTGAGACAGCATTTGATCAACCAAATATTCTGAGGGTCATGTAGTCATACTGTCACCTGTATATGGCTGGTGGGGCACTGGTGTCGGTTTGTTAGCTCACAATGGACCTTGCCGTCAATAAATTGATCATACACAATGAAGGAGTCAAGGCCTGTGTTCTGCTCAAACAACAGTGTATTAATGAACAGAAACAGGAAAACGTGCAAGGCCCCAAACGTGCAAGTGTGTTGGGGTCTGGCGCCCCCTCCCCCCCCAACTGTCCCATCACACCCTTCCCCCCACCCCCCACAACTGTCCCATCACACCCTTCCCCCCACCCCCCACAACTGTTCCATCACCCCCCCCAACTGTCCCATCACACCCTCCCCCCCTCCCCCCAACTGTCCCTCATGAGTCTCCAACAATGTATGTGTCCAGGCATGCACAGAGGTCAATGGACATTCACGCCCTATTGTTCATTGCCAGAGCCAGCATTTGGGGGCTGGCTGGAGGTGCGCCTGGTGGTGCGCGTAGAGCGTCTGATTGGGCTTGTCTGCCGCGAACTGGTGGTCGAAGAGGTGGCAGACTGTCCTGGTGGAAATTGCCGCTCCATAGCATCTGCGATGCGTGTTAGCACCTCCCGGACGCGTATCAGCTCCCCACACAGCCTGTCTGTGCATGACTCCATTCCCTCCCTGGAGTGCCTGGATGTCTCCCCAAGGTCAGCCCTGAGACGGGCAACCTCCTCCACATGTTGACCTACGAGGTCTGTGAGAGCCTGCTGGCGCTGGATGACGCTGGCCAGGTCAGGGGAAGTGGCGGCCTGTGGTGGTGTGTCTGCTGCGCATCCTGATGCTGGCTGGTGTGCTGATGCCGCCTCTGTGGGGCTACTGAAGGCCTCCATAGACTCGTGAATGGTGAGGTGATATGATATGATATGATATGATATGGTATTTGTAACGCGCCTATACACAAGTGTTTCAAGGCGCGACGAGGCAGGGAGGGAGGGAAACAAGGGGAAGACAGACAAACGATCCTACTAGGCCAGGTGTCATTCAGATCGCGCAAGTGCAGGGGTAAAGGGAAAAGGAGAAAGTGCAGGGGGAGGAGGTGGGGGGGAAAGTGCAGTACAAGGTAAGTAGCGTAATAAAATAATAAATAATAAATAATAATAAAAAGGGCCAGCTGGTGGCAAGTGCGAGGTAAGTGCAGAGCAAGTGCTGGGAAGGGGGCTGTAGGGATACAGTGACAGTCCCACAGTGCAGGGGGAGCCAGGGAGGCAGTGCAAGTGGAGAGTGGCTGGGCCCTGGACCGAGGTCGCTGAGAGTGGCCCAGATGCAGGTTTAGTGCAGAATTCAGTGGGGAGTTAGGCAGGTTTAGCAGGGGAGAGGGAGAGAGAAGGCAGAAGCGAAGAGGAAGGTTTTGAGGTGCTTCCGGAACCGGAGATGGTTCACCTCAAGTTTCAGGGAGGCAGGAAGGCTGTTCCAGAGGGAGGCCCCTGCTGCGGAGAGAGATCTACCCCCAGCTCGTTGCTTAGAGAAGGTGCGAGCAAGGTGTGCGTAGGGGTGATTGCTCTGGGGTTACAGCAGAGCTTGGGGTGTGCATAGGCAGATCGATTTCCGTGGGCTCATCCACGTCGGACAATGGGGCAATGGCTGCTGCCTCCCCTGCCGAACTGGCAGCAGCTGAGGGTGGACCCTCGGTGGCAGTGATTTGGGGGGGGGGAGTGGACCTCCAGAGGCGGGGCAGAAGGGTTTTGCGTGGCACTGACAGTGGCGCGCAGGAGTTGTTTTGGGCACTGCTATAGGGGCCTTGGCCTTTTTCCACCTGATGTTGTTGGTGCGTCCTCGCTGGGCTGTGGCCTTTTCTTCTTTTGCACAGGGGGTTCCTGGGGTGCTCCCTCGCTGTCTGTATGCGACCCTGTCGGGGACAAGAAGGGGGATGTCCTTGGTTATGGTCGCATGTACTCAATGCAGGCTACATCATGAACTCATTTGGGGCCGTTTGAACTTCATTGTGGAGGAAGCAGGTGAGGTGTCATTTCAGTGCCTCATCCATGCAGTGTTGTGTGTGGCACTTGGCTCTGTTGATGTATGCATGTGTGTGTGTTGGGGTCTGGCGCTGAGATGCGCAGGGTGGGATGCATGTGTGGATGCCGGGCCATCCATGCAGTGATCCAGGGCTGCCATTTGTGGGGACTTGTACATTCACATTGCATGCTTGCATCAGTGCACTTACCTCCATCAGAAGTGTCTGGCACGCCGTGCTCCATCCTCCCGACTGCCTCATAACATTCTACCCCGATGAGGTTTGCACATGTTTCCTCCCACTCCTTCAGCTAGATCGGTGACCCTGATCCTCCAGCGGTGGCAGTCTTGTGGTTCTCGGCCAGGATCATCCTGACCCGGAGTCTCAGGTCGTCCCATCGTTTTCTGCACTCGCGTACAGTGCGCGTGCTGGTGCCTACAGCACTCACTTTTGTTGCCACTTCAGCCCAGATTGCTTTCTTCTTTAGGAGGGTCTCCCGTCGCATGTCATTTGCGAAGACCACTTCTGTGTCGTCCGCTAAGGTTTGAGTCAGCATCACTAACTCCTCGGTGGAGAACTTCTCCTTTCGCTGGCGGTCTGTTGTTTTTTTTAATGCCTTGGGCATGGTGACAGTGTAGCAATGGGTCTCAGGCAGCAAGGTAACACAAACAGGTCCAGGTGGCAGAGGATGGCAATGGATTGTGTTTTTAAAGATGGCCGCCGTGCTCTTTCCCGTTCCTGTGCGATGATGCTATTTCCGGATCCGGTATTTAACGGTCACCGCTATTAGCGGTGGCCGCTATTTGCACGATGCGTCAAGGCGGAGTCGCTATCTGCACTGTCGTGGAAGGCGGTAAGTGACTTTTGGGGGAGATTAGCGGCAAGGCTGGAGGGGCATTACCGGCATGGCGCAAAGCTCGTGTCCGCGTACTCGTAATGGTACGCTATTAGCGCAGTCCATTACGAGGGCGGTCACATTAAGGGCGCCATGCCGGTAATTTGCGGATTTTACCGCACAACGTGTAATGAGTGTCAGGGTACAGGGAGTCGTAAGGGGGAGTCAAGGCTTAGTGAGAGATCCAGGGTGCAGAGGAACCAGACACAAAACAAAACAAACCCAAAGGAACAGCCTCCAGCCTAACAGGAGGCTTCTCTGTCCCTTTTGCAGGCAGAAGGCTCGCCGGACCACAACTCCCAGCAGCCTCCGGGCCGGGAACTACTTTTCCACTCCCAGGTTGGGAGGGGCTCGCGCACGTGCATGCGCGCAGAACAAAGGCACGGGGCTTGTGCTTAAGCTCCCGACCGGAACGGACGCATCCTGCAGAGCTCCTGCCGATAGGGATCAAGCGAGGGGCCACGCCCCAAGGAACCAGCATTCCGGCCCCTCGCTCACAACAGATAAGTGCATGAGAATCAGAAGCGCAGCAGCGGGGGGAGAGCGCAACACAAGCAGAGGAGCATTGGGATATCCAGTCCGAGGGGCTTGCGCAGGGGGCACCGCCCAGCCATATTACGTCCCCTGCACGGGACAAAAGCTAAGTGCCAATCAGCGCTCCCCAGCATATAACCAGCCCCGATTTTGGCTACCAAGACCCATTACCATTAACGCGTGCAGCGTTTATTTCCTAACGTGTTTTCGGCCACGTGCGGCAAACTTTGGCAGCACAGAGAGCATTTCAGACCACAGCCACGTGCGGCAAAACTTTGGCAGCACGTAGTGCTTAATATGAGCCACGTGCGGCAAAACTGCGGCGGCACGATGGATCTTGTTCCTTTTAAGCCACGTGCAGCGAACTTGAGCACATGTTCTGAACCACTCGCTATTGTTGGGAACTAAGAAGCTCTGAGAGCGTGTAATGTGCATGTGCTAGCACTGTATGTGTGTGTAATGTATTATGCCTATGTGAGTTAACACAGGTCACTAATACCAAAAACTCTCTTGCAGCATTGGAACTGCTCCGAGCTCCCGACCTGAGAGTGCACAGGCAGGAGGCAGGCCAGCACTCAACCCCAGAGCTAAGTGCCTTTTGCATCAAAAGCAATTGTAAAACACTGTGTGTATGTTTGGACGGTAGTGTAAATGTTACTGTTGTTTTTTCCCATATGTTCCCTTGCCTGTCCACTTACCCTCTCCTAACCCTCACTCCGGTTACCCTCTGTTCGAGACCCATCCAACCGACGAGATCCTAACCCTCTTTCCCTGCTGGGGTCTCGGCGGCCTGTGTAAGCTTGTCTTGCAGGTGCTCAGACCGCAGTGGGGGTAGTTGGTTCGCGCCACTCCTGCACCTGGACTTTGGAGCCATGACAGAAGCACAAGCCCAAGTGTGACAGGTGCCTGAGTGGCACGACCCAGTTAGATTATGGAAGAATTAACCAAGGTCCTGCAGGACCTACAAGCTGAGCTCACTGCCACTAGACAGGACTATGCTACCCTGGCCATCCAAGTATGTTCTTTAACTGCCCAAACCGCGAGCCTTCCGGGTGGTGCTACTGCACCCACCCCTGTCCAAGTAAGTGTTACCCCAGAGTCCATAGTTCCATTAGCTCCCCCAGAAAGATACTCCGGTGATCCACAGAAATACCAAACCTTCCTGACTCAATGCCAGCTTCATTTCCTTACCAAACCCTCAGCATTTCGGTCAACCCAGGCCAGGACGGCCTTTGTGATCTCCTACCTTACAGGCGATGCAGCGGCTTGGGCAAATCCTTTAGTGCAAAGGGATGACGCAGTTCTGTATAGCTGGGTTGAATTCCAAAACGAGTTTGGTAAGATCTTTAATCGTCAAGCTGCCTCTATGTGCAAAGATAGGGAGTTACTTACCCTACGTCAAGGCAATAAGGAGTTAGTCACATATGTGACTCAATTCAACAGACTGGTGGTGGAGACATTGGGCCTCATTCCGAGTACGGCGCTAACCAATGGCGCTATTAACGCCTTGGTTGACGCCGTACCCGGACCGGCAGCGCCTTGGTGGTTGGCGGAATTACCGCCCCATTCCAAGGTTGGCGGGGCGGTAATTCCCCAATCCCCATTTACCCTTCCCCATTCCCATTCTTGCCCCATAGGGCATAATGGGAGTGGGGAAGGCGTCAATTACGCCACCGTAAATTACGGTGGCGTAATTAACATCAAGGTCCCTTAGCGCCATGGTATTTAACGCCTGCTAAAAGCAGGTGTTAAAAGCACCATGGCGCTAAGGGAACTCGGAGTATGGCGGTAAGGGATTACCGCCACCGCTCTCGTTAGCGGTGGCCGCTATCCCTTACCGCCATACTCGGAATGAGGCCCATAGTGGCCCCGAGATAAAACAATGTCACTCTTTTATCAGGGTCTTCGTGACGACCTGAAGGACCTGTTAGCACAGGTCGACCCCCAACCCCAAGATTGTCCAGCAATGATAGACCTAGCATTGCGTCTAGATTATCGTCAAGCGGAACGACGGGGATATAGGAAACGGGGGGACTCTCGTCCTGTAGTCAGGCTTGATCATACCCATTTGACTCGGGCCCCAGAGAAATCAGGCGGGGATGAGCCGATGCAAATTGGGTCAGTCCGGGGTCCGCTCACTAAAGACGAGAAAGAACGACGACGTAAGTAGGGCCTATGTTTGTACTGTGGGACCACAGGACATTTTGTCAAAGATTGCCCTACGAAACCTAAAGCGCAGGGAAACGCCTCGGCTCGGCGGTTGTAGGGGTACTACAGCCGAGCCCTGAAACAGAAGTTACCCCAGTCTCAGGTTTTGTGAATTATGCCCCCCACATCACTCTGTCAGGAGTCTTGCAATTCCGGGGGCACAAAGTTAAGATGGACTTACTCTTAGACACTGGTGCCATGGGTAACTTCATGGACGTTTCATATGCGGCTAAATTGGGAGTGCCCTTGTGTAGGAAGAGGGCACCGGAATCAGTAAGGACAGTGGATGGGACTGCTTTGAGTTCTGGTCCCATAACACACTGCACTCACCCCTTCACACTTTGTAGCCAACAGAATCACTGTGAGACCATCCAATTTGATTTGATAGCAGCACCACAGTTTGGTGTTATCCTAGGGCTGTCCTGGTTCACGAAACATAACCCCCTGGTGGATTGGTCCAAGGGGACGATATCCATGTCCTCTCCATACTGCCGTTCACATTGCGCTATTGTGGTCCAGTCTTTGCCCTCAGTTCAGGAGCCCATTATTGCCGCTATAGAGGCATCAGATCCCAGTAACTTACCGCCAGAATACCAAGGGTTCAAGGATGTATTCAGTAAAAAATCGGCTGAGACACTGCCACCCCACCGGCCTTTTGATTGCCGTATAGACTTAGAACCCGGGGCGGTACTACCTTGTAGTCGGGTGTATGCCCTAACGGAGGCAGAAACAGAACACCTGAAAGAATATATTGATACCAATCTGAAAAGCGGTTTTATTCGACATTCCAACTGACCTGTCTCGTCGCCGTTGTTCTTCGTGCCCAAGAAAACGGGTGACTTGAGAACATGTATCGATTATAGAAGAATCAATCGTATTACGATTAAAAATCGATACCCCTTGCCACTAATTCCCGTATTGCTCGATCAAGTTCGGAACGCAACAGTATACACAAAATTGGATCTTCGGGGGGCTTATCACCTGGTGCGAGTGCGGGCTGGAGATGAGTGGAAGACCGCATTCAGGACCAAATTCGGCCTGTACGAGTACCAGGTGATGCCTTTCGGGTTGTGTAATGCTCCAGCAGCGTTTCAACACTTCCTGGATGAGGTGTCACGGGAGTATCTGGATGTCTTCGCTGTGGTTTATATCGATGATATCTTGATATATTCCACCAGCATGCAGGAACACGTTAAACACGTTAGGGCTGTATTACAGCAGCTTCGGGAACACCACCTATATGCCAAACTTGAAAAATGCGAATTTCACCGTACCACCGTAGAGTTTCTGGGATACTTCCTGACATCATCTGGGGTACAGATGGACCAGAGAAAGGTACAAGCAGTGGTTGACTGGGCGGCTCCTACATCCGTGAAGAAAGTACAATCGTTCTTAGGTTTCGCCAATTTTTACCGCCGATTTATTAAGAACTTCTCTCAACTGGTGACGCCCATTACAACGTTGCTTAGGAAAGGAAAGACGTTTGTATGGGATAAAGCCGCTGAACAAAGTTTTCAGCAGTTGAAGTCTGCCTTTACATCCGCACCAGTACTACGCCATCCTGACCTCAGCCAGCCGTTCCTAGTTGAAACCGACGCATCAAGTTATGCCTTAGGAGCGGTCTTATCTCAACGAGACCCCAAAACGGGGTTACTACACCCTGTGGCATACTACTCTAGAAAACTGTTACCGGCTGAGATTAATTACACCATAGCCGACCGAGAATTATTGGCAGTAAAGGCAGCGTTCGACGAATGGCGACATTACCTGTTGGGAGCCCGCCATACGGTCACTGTCATGACAGACCATAGGAACTTACAATTCATTAAAACCGCGAAAATACTGAGCCCTCGCCAATTACGCTGGGCAATGTTTTTCTCAAGTTTTGACTTTCTAATTACATATCGCCCAGGAGCAAACAATATGAAAGCCGATATCCTATCTCGATATCCGGAGCCAGAGAGCAAAAGTGTAGGTGAGGCTCGTTCAATAATTCCGCCCACCCGGATAGTCGGACTAGTGGGTAGACCGAACATCTTTGACGACGTGTTGAAGGCCATGTCTGCTCAGGAGTTGCAGAAGTGGTGTTCAAGAGGCCCGCAACATACATTGGTAGACGGTGTCCCATATTACGCCAAGGCCTTATATTTACCTACGTCAGCACTCAGAAAGGAAGTGATACATTGGTGTCATGACACTACATTAGCCGGACATCCCGGTATTGCTAAAACCCAGCAGAACGTATCCAGACACTTTTGGTGGCCTACGTTACTTCGTGATGTTCGGGTTTACGTGACGGAATGCAGCATTTGCAGCAGACAAAAAGCCAGTCACCAGAAACCAGTCGGCTTACTCCAACCGTTGCCAACTCCACCGGCTCCATGGCATACAATCACAATGGACTTGATTGTGGATTTGCCACCAGTACAAAAGTACACCTCTATCCTGGTGGTTGTGGACTCCCTCACCAAGATGAGTCACTTCATTCCGTGTATAGGAGTTCCCACTGCATGTGAGCTAGCGGACTTGTTTCTACATCATGTGGTTCGCCTACACGGTCGACCCACACGTGTTATCACGGACAGAGGCCCTCAATTTACTTCCCGATTTTGGCGAGCGTTTTGTCAATTAATCGGGATGGAGGTCAGCCTATCATCCGGTTATCACCCGGAAACGGACGGCCAAACCGAACGGGTGAATCAAGGTCTAGAACAATACCTACGCTGTTATGCAGCCAATACCGAAGTGTCATGGGTCCAATATGTCTGGTTGGCAGAAATAGCATACAACAACACCGTGCATAGTTCCACCAAGCATACGCCCTTCTTTGGTGCATATGGATACCATCCTCGAGTATTGCCCACCAGATCTGGTGATCGTTCTACAAACCTACCCACTCTATTGCAGCGTCAGGTTTATGCGCAGCAGGTCTGGAAGGATATTCAGGCAAATCTGGACACCGCAAAGACATCATATAAGCATTATGCTGAAAAAAGAGAAATGTAAGTCCCCAGTACCAACAGGTCGACAGGGTCTGGTTGTCAACCCGAAATATTAAATTGTCTGGACCTCGTAAATTACAACCAAGGTTTTTAGGTCCTTTTACTATTTCGGATGTAATCAGCCCGGTGGCAGTGAGGCTGGCATTACCCCCACAAATGAAAATTCATCCCACGTTTCATGTGTCCTTATTGAAACTGGCCCGGCCAACCATTCGTACAGAAAAACCACTGCCCATCTTAGTTCAGTGGCATCCCGAATATGAGGTCCAGGGAATTCTGAATGCACAGCGTCGCCCAGATGGGTTGTACTATTTGATAGACTGGGTTGGGTATGGGCCTGAGGAACGTTCCTGGGAGCCTGCACACAATGTGCATGCTCCTAGACTGGTAAAGCAATTCCACAAAAACCATCCTGAGAAACCCAAGCCCGAGCCCTTCCGTGCGGGGGCGAGTACTGTCAGGGTACAGGGAGTCGTAAGGGGGAGTCAAGGCTTAGTGAGAGATCCAGGGCGCAGAGGAACCAGACACAAAACAAAACAAACCCAAAGGAACAGCCTCCAGCCTTACAGGAGGCTTCTCTGTCCCTTTTGCAGGCAGAAGGCTCGCCGGACCACAACTCCCAGCAGCCTCCGGGCCGGGAACTACTTTTCCACTCCCAGGCTGGGAGGGGCTCATGCACGCGCATGCGTTCAGAACAAAGGCACGGGGCTTGTGCTTAAGCTCCCGACCGGAACGGACGCATCCTGTAGAGCTCCTGCCGACGGGGATCAAGCGAGGGGCCACGCCCCAAGGAACCAGCATTCCGGCCCCTCGCTCACAACAGATAAGTGCATGGGAATCAGAAGCGCAGCAGCGGGGGGAGAGCGCAACACAAGCAGAGGAGCATTGGGATATCCAGTCCGTTGAGGGGCTCGCGCAGAGGGCACCGCCCAGCCATATTACGTCCCCTGCAAGGGACAAAAGCTAAGTGCCAATCAGCGCTCCCCAGCATATAACCAGCCCCGATTTTGGCTACCAAGACCCATTACCATTAACGCGTGCAACGTTTATTTCCTAATGTGTTTTCGGCCACGTGCGGCAAACTTTGGCAGCACGGAGAGCATTTCAGACCACAGCCACGTGCGGCAAAACTTTGGCAGCACGTAGTGCTTAATATGAGCCACGTGCGGCAAAACTTTGGCGGCACGATGGATCTTGTTCCTTTTAAGCCACGTGCGGCGAACTTGAGCCACATGTTCTGAACCACTCGCTATTGTTGGGAACTAAGAAGCTCTGAGAGCGTGTAATGTGCATGTGCTAGCACTGTATGTGTGTTTGATGTATTATGCCTATGTGAGTTAACACAGGTCACTAATACCAAAAACTCTCTTGCAGCATTGGAACTGCTCCGAGCTCCCGACCTGAGAGTGCACAGGCAGGAGGCAGGCCAGCACTCAACCACAGAGCTAAGTGCCTTTTGCATCAAAAGCAATTGTAAAACACTGTGGGCCTCATTACGACCCAGGCGGTAAGTTACCGCCTGGGCCGTGACTTTACCACCATGGCGTAAACTACGTTTACGCCATGGTGGTTGGCGGACTTACCGCCCCATTCCGACCTTGGCGGGGCGGTAAGTCCCCAATCCCCATTTACCCTTCCCCATTCCCATTTTTGCCCCATAGGGCATAATGGGAGTGGGGAAGGCGTTAATTACGCCACCGTAAATTACGGTGGCGTAATTAACTCCATGGTCCCTTAGCGCCATGGATTTTAACACCTGCTAAAAGCAGGTGTTAAAAGCGCCATGGCGCTAAGGGACCTCGTAATCAGGCGGAAAGGGTCGGCGCTGTTAACGCTGCCGTAAACCCCTTTCCGCCAGGGTCGTAATGAGGCCCAGTGTGTATGTTTGGACGGTAGTGTAAATGTTACTGTTGTTTTTTCCCATATGTTCCCTTGCCTGTCCACTTACCCTCTCCTAACCCTCACTCCGGTTACCCTCTGTTCGAGACCCATCCAACCAACGAGATCCTAACCCTCTTTCCCTGCTGGGGTCTCGGCGGCCTGTGTAAGCTTGTCTTGCAGGTGCTCAGACCGCAGTGGGGGTAGTTGGTTCGCGCCACTCCTGCACCTGGACTTTGGAGCCGTGACAATGAGGCCCTATATCTTAGCTCTTGCACTCTCTGAAATGTCTGGGACAAGAAAGAGGGGGTTTGAGGGGCACTACTTATTTATCAAAGTGTATGATCACTGGTTATGCTAGTGTTCTTGGGTTCAATATTAACTCCTCGGGTTCTTGTGAACCTGTATATTTCAGATGCTGAGAAGTATAAAACCTCTAGGCCAAAAGAGGCTTGAAAACAACAATTTGAAAGATAGACCCTTTGTTGCCAAAGGGTGACACTTTCCTGCACTCCTATGGGGTCTATGCCCTCATATGTCGTTCTACAGTCAAAATTTGACCAATTCTAACAGTTAATTGGTGTTGCATCAAGTGTAATTTAAATTATTTCAATGGCAATGAATTCTTTCAAAATATATTCGTCATACTTAAAGTATGTCTATTACTGCCTAAATTGTAATAAATCTCAATATTCACAGGCATGAATTTCATAAATTGAGTAGTGCACAAATTTAAATAAAACAATTAGATTGAACATTAATTGCATGTCCTTATTAGTTAATTCAATCAATATTTACATTAAATGATACAGTAAATCAATAGTTCAAATTAATAATAATGATTATAAAACATCAACATAAGATTCAAGTTCATCTTGTCTTAACGTGTGTGATATTCAATTCAAGGACTGACGTTAGGTAAATCATAGGGTTGTAACTAACAATTGACAATCTATAGGTGCCCCATTATCTCCATGGGGTTCTTGGTAGAATTGTGCCTAATTTATGTATTCTACAAAGTTGTCCTTAAATTTGATTTTTTCAAAATCCAGAAAATACTTGGGACGATGTCCTGTAGCTAATGCCAATGCGTTTCATCTTCAGGGCCTTCAAGTTATCTGTTTCAAAACGTGATGTCCATTCTGTGGGAAAGACAGAAATGGGCTTTATTATATTAGTTTGGCATCATATCATCTATTGCATTTACATTAGTCTTAGTACATTGTTTTTTTAAAAAAAAACAATGGGTGTCAAATTGCACCCTATATTGGTTTAACTCCTCAAGTTTCATCCATAGGTTATGATTCTTTTATTTCACTAAGTATAGTTAATAGGTTAGGAGAGAAATACTCACCACAAGGGCGAGCTTTATTTCTCCAAGGTAAGTATTGAACTGGAGGATATCCTGTCAATCGCCCACAGTATGCGTTCAAGGTTCTGTAAATATAAAATAAATTTCAGCTAATCTGTGGAAGCAGTACGCAAAATTCAAGTTAAAATGCCTTATGTGTATACTCTAGTGGAAGTCAGAGTAAAGCTATGATCTCGGGTGTGTTGTACGCGGTTACTCCTATAGTTGTGTGTACTCTGGGAATTGTCAGAGTAATACCACTCGCCACTTGTAATGTCGTCTATGCATCTGTGGGTCACCTGTGTGAATCCCTATAACCAAGGGGTTATACTGCAACAAGATATTGCTGCTGTTTCATTTACGTTGCTATTCGAATTCTGCTCATCTGACGGGGAGTCTGTAGCAGCCGCCATCGAGAATGTGTCCTCGTAACTATGGCGACCTCGCGCCTACGTGTGTCTTATTATGGCACCCTCCATCTTGGTGTGGGCACGTTGAGACTGTATACGTAACCAAGGTAACTCCATGAAGTTCTCTATCAGTATTATGTATTGTGCAGACTGCACCATGATTAGTTTGTCTAATAGTTAGGCAATGAGAGGTCGCACCATGATTCTAAGTGATTGTCTCTCCGTGAGTGGACTAAAAATAAGGAGTAAGGATTACGCAACCTCAAGTGCAGTATTGTCGGAACGCAGAGAAGTGTCCCCGCGCTCCTCCGGTGCACCCGGGTCGTGTATTAGAAAATAGCATATCTCTTGCATTATTCAATTTCAATTCACCCATGGTAGTGAGATAAGAGGTACCCATAATATGTTGGTATTGTTTCACAGTTATAATGTCATGTGAGACATGACACATGGTTGCAGGAAGCATATCGCATATTAAAATCAATATCTACAAATCTGTAGTTGGTAAAAGTCACCTGTTGGTGGTTCCACTCACAATCTGCTCTGAAGCATTAGGTAATGGCAATCAAGTCAAACAAAACACATTAAATCATAGTCAGAGTTCCTTCCTCTAGGGCTCAAAGCATCTAATTTATCAACCCAGAATATCTCTCGTTGTAACAATCTCTTCCGTAAATTGCCCCCTCTCGCGGCTACTTTGACTTGTTCTAAGATCACACACTTTAATTGTGCAATGGTGTGTTTGTGTTCTAGTGTGCTGCCACCGGGGATTTGATGTTCTGGGTTCTAATATTGGACTTGTGTTCAGTCCATCTGGTTTTGACTTTACGGGTGGTAATGCCCACGTAATAAAGTCCACACGGGCATTTTAAGGCGTATACCACATTTGTGGCATCACATGTGCATGAATGTTGGAGTTCAATGCTCTTCACTGA
Source organism: Ambystoma mexicanum (assembly GCF_040938575.1). Lineage (NCBI taxonomy): Eukaryota > Metazoa > Chordata > Amphibia > Caudata > Ambystomatidae > Ambystoma > Ambystoma mexicanum. The sequence goes on from NC_090922.1 coordinate 1,539,519,128, forward strand.
GTATGGGTGAGAAATCTTTGTGCCGTAATCACATTGCCACAATGCTGACAGTTGCGGCATGGTTGGGTGCCCCGGGGTTGTTTCTTTATTCTTTGGACGTCTGTCATCTCATCTTTCATCTAACTGTTTCGTAAAGATTTGCTGTTTCTGTAAGCAAAATTTGGGTTTTGCGGAAAAAGAGATATTGTAACTGTGGGTCTAGTTGAAGCATGGGCCAGTTCTTCTTAATGATGCTTTTAATTTTTCTACTTTGTAGAGAGTACGTAGTCACATAGATTATGATATGAATAGAGTCTCTCTTTGTATCGTCTCAACTTTGGTGGCTAATTTGCTGATAGTACTTTGTTTGTACCCTCTTTCTGTGAATTTTGCTTCTAGAGTTTTTGATTGTCGTTTAAACTCTTCTGTGTCTGAGATATTCCTCCTGTACCTAAGGAATTGGCTGCAAGGTACACTGTCCAATGTCCTTTCGGGGTGAAAACCTGTTGCCAGCAACAGGCTGTTTCTGTCAGTTATTTTGGTGTAAATTCTTGTGTTCAAGTGGTCCATTTCCCAATAGATCTGTATGTCCAAAAAATTGATTGTTGTTTCACTGGTTTGGGTGGTAAATTTAATCCGTCAGTTCATGTTATTCATCATAGAGAAAAATTCTTCTAATTCATCCAAAGGACCTGTCCAGATTCCAAATACGTCGTCGATGTAAGGAACGTACATTGACAAATGTCTAAGCCAGTGAGGGGAATTAAGGACATGTTCTGTCTCGAGATATAGCATAAACGCATTTGCATAGCACGGGGCCATTGCTGCTCCCATGCTTGTTCCTGACTGATATTTGTAGGTAGTCTATGTCCTTAAATTTGAAAAAAATATTGGTCAATACCAGTTTTAATAATGTGAGTATAAACAATCTGTCTCCGAAGCATGTTTGTGAATGTAACAGTAGCCATTCCACTGCTTCCAAGCCATCCTCATGTATGATGTTGGTATACAATGAGGTGACATCCATTGTGAATAACGTGTCTCGCCCCTTTATGAACCGGATATCTTTCAGTAGTGTGAGGAAGTGAGTTGTGTCCTTCACATAGGTGGGACTATTCTGTATCAAGGGTTGTAGAACTTTGTCAAGGTATTTTGCTAACGGTTCCAAGATGCTTTCTGTAGCTGCAATAATGGGTCTTCCTGGGGGTTTCACCAAACTTTTGTCTACTTTTGGCAATATATAGAAGACAGGCATAATCAGGTGATCCTTTGTTAGAAATCTGTATGTTTTTTCACTGATGACTTCTCTCTCAATTGCTTCATCCAGTGTCCCTGTGATTAGGGTCCGTACTTGTTCTGTTGGGTCAAAGTTGATTTCTCTATAGGTCTCTTTGTCATTCAATTGTCTATTGACCTCATCTAGGTAGTCACTCTTGTCCATGAGGGCAAGAGCTCCCCCATTGTCTGCATGTTTAAAAATAATCTCTTGGTTATCCAACAGTCTTTTAAGGACCAGGAGTTCAGCTTTAGAAAAGTTACTGTGTTTTCTTTGGATATAAGACAATCTTTTCAAGTCTTCCAAGACCTTCTTCTCAAAAGTTCTGAGTATGTGGTTTTGTATGGGGGGATTAAAAGAACTTTTTGGTGCCATTTCAAGGAATTCCACTGGGGAATCTAGGCTCAGTTCTTCCTGTGAATTATAAAATACTTTTAACCGCCTCTTCCGCATTAACTTAAAGAAATCAATCTTTTCTTTCAGGAGTGAGCTCGAATGTTGTGGGACGAAAGAGAGCCCCTTTTGTAGGACTTTAAGTTCTAGTTTCGAGAGATGGTATTTGGAGATGTTGATAACTAGGTTTTCTTTTGTCCGGTTTTCTTCCTCGGTATGTTTTTTCTTTTTTCCCTTCTTGTGGGTCCTTTTCTAAAAAATCAGTCCTATCTCCTTCGGTTGTTGGTGGTCGGGATGTTGTGGGTTCCTCTTCGGGTACTGGGTTTTGAATGTTATCCAATTCGGTGCTGGAGGCCTCCGAAGATGTTTGTTCTGTGCTCGGATTCTTTTTTGGTTGTGTACGTGGTTGAAAAGGTCTTGGTGTTCGTTGTTCGTAGTACTCCTGCGAGGAGTACACGATATCCAGTTGGTAATCTTGTGTGTCGCGTCTAAATTTCCGGATTTTTTTGACTTCCAGCTCCTGTTTATATTTTGCTAATTTGAGATTAATATCTTCCAAAGTATTTTTCAGTTGTTCACCTGTGAGTCCTGTTTTTAGGTTGTTTTGAATGGTTGTGATTTCTTCTTCTAATGTGCCGAGGTTATGTGCTAGCTCTTCTATCGTAAGAAGTATCAGGTCCAATGAGCATTTGTTAAGTATTTTCAACCATTTATTCACAAAAGCCGGGTTATCCTTGCATAAAGTTTGTTCTAGATTAACTCTAAATCCTCTTGGAATTCGTTGTGCTTTGTGATATTGGGCCAGTGTTGATGCGTGTAATTTCAGATTGATTTCCCGTCGTATTTTCTACTCGAGTTGTCTAATTAAGGCTTCCGGTTTCTCTGTGGTAGATAGTTCTTCTCCGGGGGTTTTGATTAGACCCAGAATTCTCTGGGCTTCTTCGTCGCTAAAACCCAATGTTTCAGCTCTTTTTTTAGTAGTTTGGTCAATTTGTGCAAAAGTGTTATGCTCAGCTGGTATCCACGGGGACGCCACCCAGCCCTGGTTGGATGATTTGCACTCTCGAACCCTCTGCCGGTCCCTTGGTAAGGCCTCTGGTTAAAGATGGGTCTGCAATATAGGAGAGCTGGATTCAATACCAGATTGTCCTTATGTTTTCTCACCTCCTTTGGCCTCAACTCCTTCCTCCCCCTTGGGCCCTCTCCTCACCTTAACATTGTAAAAGGTGGATTCTCTGTCCTGCTCCTCGTGGCAGGGGCACGTAGATGTGGGGGGCGAGCAGCGACCAAGTTACTTCACTGGTGCAAGCCCCCCGCGTGGGAATCCAGGCCTGCTGTGACTCCGTAGGTTTGCTGCTTTACAGTCTTTATATGCAGTTCTTATGTTCCTCTTAGTTCGAATAATAATGTCTTGCTTCTTTCCTTTTAGGTATGGAAAGGTATTTTGGTGTTGTCATGCAGTTTGAAGGCGAAAGCACGGTGTGCGTGATGCTGTCCGGTGAGTAATGCACGATGCGCTGCGCTGTTTCACCTTTTATATTGCTAAAACTGTGTCACCCAGGGATCTAACCTCTCTCCCTGGCTGTTCAACCAGTATCTGGCACTCTTTGCCCACTGCATCGCCGCTCTCTGCCCCAACTTTCAGTGCTATGCGGAAGATACCCAGCTCATTTTCAGGCTACCCTCGGCCTCCTCCTCTCCTTCCCTCATCTCTGACCGTCTATCTGCTATCCAGGAATGGTGTGCCGCCAATGACCTCTGCCTTAATGCCAGTAAGACTGAGATTCTACTCATCGGCACACCCACTCCCTCCTTCCCTGCAGCTCTCTGGCCGGCCTCTCTTGGCCCTCTTCCTGCTCCTACCTGCAAGGCAAAAAACCTAGGGGTCATCTTCGACTCCACACTCTCCTTCTCTCCTCACATATCTGACGTCTCTAAGAAGTCACAATACCAGCTGCACCTCCTCAGAGGTATTCTTCCTTTCCTCTCCTTCCCCCAGAAGCTCACTGTCTCCAGAGCCCTGGTTCTCTCCAAGCTGAACTACTGTAACAGCCTCTATCTAAATCTGCCTGCCTCTCCTCTCTGCCCTCTGCAACTCATCCAGAACAGGACTGCGAGACTTGTCCTTGGCATCAAGCCCAGGGACCGTATCTCTCAAGGACTGAAATCTCTACACTGGCTCCCAGTGGCTGCGAGGATTAAGTTCAAAACCCTCTGCATTGTCCACAAGGCCTTCTGGGGCCTGGGGCCAAAATACCTTCAACTCTCTCTCCCTAAATATCTTCCTTCTCGAGCTCTTCGCTCATCCACCTCCAACTCCCTCAGGGTCAGCCGCTTCTCCAAGCAACGAGTTGGGGGTAGATCTCTCTCTGCGGCAGGGGCCTCCCTCTGGAACAGCCTTCCTGCATCCCTGAAACTTGAGGAGAACCATCTCCAGTTCCGGAAGCACCTAAAAACCTTCCTCTTTGCTTCTGCTTTCTCTCCCCCTCTCCCCTGCTAAATTCCTACTGAAACTGCACTGATTCTGCAACTAGGCCACTCTCACCAATCTCGGTCCTTGGCCCAGCCACTATCCCCTTGCACTGCCTCCCTGGCAACCCCTCCACTGTGGGACTGTCTCTGCATCCCTACAGCCCCCCTCCCAGCCCTTGTCTGCACTTACCTTGCACTTGCCACCAGCTGGCCCTTATTATTTATCTTGTCATTCTTCTACCCCTGTACTGCACTTTCCACTCACCCTTTCCCCTTGCACTTTTCCCTTCCCCTCTACCCCTGCACTTGTGCAATCTAAATGACACCTGGCCTAGTAGGATCGTTGTCTGTCTTCCCTTTGTTCCCTCTCCCTTTCCTCGTTGGGCCTTGAAACCCTTGTGTATAGGCGCGTTGCAAATGCCATTTCATATCATATCATAACCTGTGTCTTTTCTCTCCTTGCAGGTTGCGATGTTCCTCGCCGAGCGCCGTAATGTTCCAGCAATGATACTGACCAGGACATGACTACCCAGGTAAGAATTGTGTGGCTTTCTTCATTCTGGAGGAAACGTGAGTAAACGCTTACTAATGCTGTCTTCCTTTCTCCTCTTTCCAGGTTATGGTTTTCCAGGATGCATGCCGTGCCGAATGATGGAGTTCGTACCTTCAGGTGAGTGGAACTGAAGTCGGCAATGGATTGAAGACAGGATACTGTTCCAGGTAAGTTTCATAGTGTTCTTTCTCTCTCTGCAGGTCTTTGGTTTCAGGTAAGCTGGCATCAAAGAACTGGACACGGTGAGCGTTACGCTGCCCACAGCAGAATAATGCAAAGCATGTTCTGCTGTTTGGGTGTGGTTTAAATAGTCTCAGGTAAAGTAGTCCTGGTAAAGTAGTCCCAGGCCTGCCACACCCAAAAGACTAGACCGCATAGCTCAGTTCCTTGTAACTGAGCTATGTGTGTGCCTCCATGATGGCTGAATCCCCCCCAAGTTAAATAGTCCCAAGTAAATAGTCCCATTCTAATGTTGGTCTTCATGATGGTTATGAGCCTGGCGCCAAAGGATGAGGTTTTAAGGCCTTTGACCTGGCCCTAACTGGAAGGCTGACTTGCCAGTGAGGGCCAGGGGCAAGGGTCATGACAGCACCCCCCCCGTCCAAGGCCCCTCTCACGGTGGCACTTCTGCCTGGTCCTGGTTTGGCTGGGTAATTCTGATGGAACTTTTTAATTAAGCGAGGTGCATGGATGTATTCACTAGGTTCCCATGATCTGTCTTGAGGGCTGTATCCCTTCCAATCAACTAAGTAGTACAGGTTGGATCTGGTGTATTTTGAGTCTAGGATATCCTTTACTTCAAACTCTGTTTCTTGTCAACTAATACTGGTTTTGGTGGTGTTGTAACCCGAGTACCGGGTTGTACCGGTTTCAGGAGTGATATGTGAAACACAGGATGAATCTGCATAGTGGGTGGTAGGGCTGATTTAACTGCCACTGGATTTATTATGGATTCAATAGAATAAGGTCCCAGATATCGGGGACGAAAGGTCTGAGTCCCTTTTATGGGCACATATTTTGATGCTAACCAGACCTTGTCTCCAATTTGATAGTCGGGGGCTTTACTACGATGTTGGTCAGAACATTTCTTTTGTCTGTTCTTGGCTTGGAGTAAATAATCAGCTGCTTCTTTGAAGGCCTGGGAAATAGTCGTATGTAGGGTTTTAACCGATGGCATTTCCAAAGGGGTTGGGAGATCCAATTCTGAAGTACGTGGATGTCTACCATAGAAAGGGGTTTGTCCAGTGCTGGTGTGTAATGAATTATTATAGGCATATTCAGCTATCCATAACAAGTCCTTCCAATTTCTTTCCACTTGATGTAACATGCAACGTAAGTATTGCACGAGGGTTTGGTTTGTTCTTTCTGTTTGGCCATCTGTTTGAGGATGGTGACTTGTGGATAGGCAAATGTCAATTTGGGCCATTGAACAGCATTTCCTCCAGAAGTTGGATACGAACTGACTACCTCGATCTCAGATCAAGACCGATGGAAAGCCATGTAGCCGTACGATTTCCTCCAGGAATATTTTTACTAAATTGGATGTATTTGGAAGACCCTTAAAAGGAATAAAGTGTGCCATTTTAGAGAACAAGTCTACAACTACTAAGATGGTGTTGAATCCTTGACTGGGAGGTAGATCTGTAATGAAATCAAGGGACAGTGTGTGCCATGGTGCGGGAGGATTTTCCAATGTTTGGAGAAGACCAGCTGGTTTCTAATTTTGGGACTTGTTTCATACACCCACACCGCAAGATTGGAAAAATTGTATGATGTCTTTACGCCATGTGGGCCACTAATAGTTTCGTTATACTTTAGCTAGAGTTTTGGCAATTCCAGGATGACCTTCAATCAGGGAGTCGTGATAACCCGAAATAACCTGCTCTTGTAAATCTTTACTTGGCAAGTATAGACGGTTCCTAAAATATGGTAACTGGTCTTTAATGGTGTAATGTTCTCCTTGAGTACACCACTCTTGTGAGAAAGTGGGATCCATTAAGAGTTGGATCTTGTTTTGGAGTTCACCCCGTGTCAATGTTGTTGTAAGACCCAGGAGTTTGTCTTCTGGAATGATGGCTACTGGATCTGGAGTTATGTATACCTTTTCATCAACACCCATGCGGGACAAGGCGTCAGCCTTTCCGCTTCGGACTCCTGGCCGGTAGGTGATCACATAGTCATATTCAGCGAAGAAAAGAGCCCACTGCAGTTGACGGGATGATTGAGCCTTTGCTGTTTTTAGGTATTGCAGGTATCGATGATCAGTTATGACCGTGACAGTATGCCTAGCACCAAGGAGATAGTGTCGCCATGCCTTGAAAGCTGATTTTATAGCCAAGAGTTCTTTGTCTGTGATAGCATAGTTGAGTTCGGGAGGTGAGAATTGTTGTGACCAGAAGGCCACAGGGTGTAACTGGCCAGTTCCTAGGTCCCTTTGTGAGAGAACAGCTCCCATAGCCATGCTAGAGGCATCTGTTTCAACTATATAAGGGAGGTCTGGGCGAGGATGCCATAGAACTGGAGCAGAAGTGAATTTTTTCTTAAGTTCTTGAAAGGCCTTCTCTGCTTCTTCGGTCCAATGGAACTTTTTATTGTTTTTTCTCAATAGTGATGTAATTGGATGAACTATTTCGGAAAAATCTGGGATGAATCGGCGGTAAAAGTTTACAAAGCCCAACATACTCTGGATTCCTTTAAATGAAGTTGGTGATGGCCAGTTGAGAATGGCATCTACCTTGTGCCTATCCATTCTGACACCTTTTGGTGTGAGGATAAAACCGAGGAACTCCACTTCGGTGACATGAAAAGAGCATTTTTCGAGTTTAGCATACGGTTTATGTTGGCGGAGTTTAATAAGGACGGAGCGATCATGCCTGACATGATCTTCTTTTGTAGCAGAATACACTAAGATGTCATCAATGTAAACCAGGGCGCAAACGTCGATTAAATCCTGCAAAACATCATTCATAAAGTACTGGAATGCAGCAGGAGCATTGCAAAGTCCAAAAGGTATTACCTGATATTCATACAAGCTGTATTTGGTACGAAAGGCGGTTTTCCATTCGTCTCCTTTCTTCACTCAAACAAGATGGTACGCCCCCCCTAAGGTCCAGTTTGGTATAGATTTGGGTGTCTTTGACTTGCTCCAATAATTCGGGAATGAGGGGCAGTGGATAACGTTTTTTTACTGTGATCTGGTTTAATGCGCGAAAGTCGATGCAAGGGTCCAAAGGGTCGAATGGTCAAAGGATCGACACCAAAGGACCGAAAACCAAAGGATCGAATTTATTTTTTTTTTTTTACTTTTTTGGGGGGGGGGGGGAGTCCCCCCCAACTCCTGTTTTTGTGGTAAAAAACACTTTTATTCACTAAACGAAAACCCCAAAAAATATATATAATAAAAAAAAAAATCGATCCTTTGGTTTTCGATCCTTTGGTGTCGATCCTTTGACCATTCGACCCTTTGGATTCGATCCTTTGACCAGACACCAGTCACACCTAGTACAATCGCTGCTGTACTGGGAGTAGCAGATGTGCATAAGTCTGTTTTCCCCTTTTCTTGGTAATAACAGGTGCAAGCACAATCATCGGAAAAGGCCAACTTCTTGGCACGCCAATCTATTAGAGGGTTATGAGCTACCAACCATGGTATCCCTAAGATTAGTCGAAACTGAGGAGCTTTGATGAGATCGAATGCAATAGATTCTCGGTGTCCATCCTGGCACAGTAGGGTTAGTGCTGCTGTGCATTGGGTTACTGGTCCGGAAGCTATTTCTGTCCCATTAACAGTAGTAACTTTTTCAGTAGTCGACTTGGAGCATAAGGGAAGCCCCATCTCTGCTGCCAGAACTTGGTCTACATAATTCCCAACTGCTCCGCTGTCTATGTATGCTTCGACAGCATGCATCCGAGACGGTTGTTGGTGATTGATCAAAATTACTGGTAATGCAAAGTGTGAGGTCTGTGGCTCATCCTTCTCACTCAACAAGCGGACCTTGCCGGGCTCCTTGGTGGTTTCACTGGACATTCTTTGAGGAAGTGGCTTGATTTTCCGCAATATAAGCATAATTGCTGTTGCATGCTCTTGTCTCTTTCAGTTTTAGTTAAAGGGGGCCGTACACCTCTGATTTGCATGGGTTCTACCGTGTTTTCCAATGTACGTGGAACATTAGCCTTTGACCGGACATACACAGCTCGAGTGTCTAATCTTATCCGGTCCGCTTTTCGGTCTTGTAATCTGTGATCTAATTGCACCACAAGGTTGATGAATTCTCCACAGTCTTTACGTGGGTTAACCACTTGAGCAAGGACATCCTTTAGTTCCCCTCGTAGACCCCGATGAAATAGTGTGGTCCTTTTTTCCTCAGGCCACCCAGCTTCAACGACTAGTCTGTTAAATGTTGCTATATATGTAAGCAAGTCTTGACTTCCTTGACGGAGTGACAAAAGTTTGTTGTCTAATGCTTGGCCTTGGGTATGACGAGCAAAGAGTTTTTCCATTTCCATCTGGAAACCCCCAAAGTCATGTAACAACGGGTTAACCTGATTTACCAATGGTACCGACCAATCCGCAGCACTGCCACTCAGATATGACAAGACAAAAGCAACCCGCGATTGTTTGTTAGGAAAAGCCCCAGGTCTGCAAAGGAAATGAAGACGACACTGGTTCATGAACGTGGCGTACTTCTTTGGGTCCCCTGTAAATCGTTCACGTGGAGCTAAAGGAACTGCCCCAGGAAGGGTTATTTGTACTGGATTGGTGGATACTTTAAGTATGACAAATATACTTTGAAAGAATGCATTACCATTGAAATAATTTAAATTACACTTGATGTAACCCCAATTGACTGTTAGAACTGGTCAAATTTTGGCCGTAGAACGACATATGAGTTCATAGACCCCATAGGAGTGCAGGAAAGTTTCACCCTTTGGCAACAAGGGGTCTATCTTTCAAATTGTTGTTTTCAAGCCTCTTTTGGCCTATAGGTTTTATACTTTCCAGCACCTGAAATACACAGGTTCACAAGAAACCGACGAGTTAATATTGAACCCAACAACACTAGCATAACCAGTGATCATACACTTTGATAAATAAGTAGTGCCCCTCAAACCCCCTCTTTCTTGTCCAAGAAATTCCAAGTGCTAGGCCTAACACGGAGAGAGCACACCATAATTTAAACTACATAAAATGTCTTTTGCACAAATTGACCAAACTACTAAAAATAGAGCTGAAACATTGGGTTTTAGCGACGAAGAAGCCCAGAGAATTCTGGGTCTAATCAAAACCACCGGCGTAGAACTATCTACCACAGAGAAACTGGAAGCCTTAATTAGACAACTCGAGTGGAAAATATGACGGGAAATCAATCTGAAATTACACGCATCTACGCTCGCCCAATATCACAAAGCGCAACAAATTCCAAGTGGACTTAGAGTCAATCTAGAACCAACTTTATGCAAGGATAACCCGGCTTTTGTGAAGAAGTGGCGGAAAATACTTAATAAATGCTCATTAGACCTGATACTTCTTACGATAGAAGAGCTAGCACATAACCATGGCACATTAGAAGAAGAAATCACAACCATTCAAAACAACCTAAAAACAGGACTCACAGGTGAACAACTGAAAAATACTTTGGAAGACATTAATCTCGAATTGGCAAAATATAAACAGGAGCTGGAAGTCAAAAAAATCTGGAAATTTAGACGCGACACACAAGATTACCAACTGGATATCGTGTACTCCTGGCAGGAGTGCTACGGACAACGAACACCAAGAACTTTTCAACCACGTACACAACCAAAAAAGAATCCAAGCACAGAACAAACATCTTCGGAGGCCTCCAGCACCGAATTGGTTAACATTCAAAACCCAGTACCCAAAGAGGAACCCACAACATTCCGACCACCAACAACCGAAGGAGATAGGACCGATTTTTTAGAAAAGGACCCACAAGAAGGGGAAAAAAGAAAAAACATACCGAGGAAGAAAACCGGGCAAAAGAAAACCTAGTTATCAACATCTCCAAATACCATCTCTCGGCTCTCTTTCGACCCACAACATTCGAGCTCACTCCTGAAAGAAAAGATTGATTTCTTTAAATTAATGCGGAAGAGGCGGTTAAAAGTATTTTTTAATTCACAGGAAGAACTGAGCCTAGATTCCGCAGTGGAATCCCTTGAAATGGCGCCAAAAAGTACTTTTAATCCCCCCACACAAAACCACATACTCACAACTTTTGAGAAGAAGGTCTTGGAAGACTTGAAAAGATTGTCTTATATCCAAAGAAAATACAGTAACTTTTCTAAAGCTGTAAGCCTTGTCCTCAAAAGACTGTTGGATAACCAAGAGATTATTTTTAAACCTGCTGACAAAGGGGGAGCTCTTGTCCTCATGGACAAGAGTGACTACATAGATGAGGTCAATAGACAATTGAATGACAAAAAGACCTATAAAGAAATCAACTTTGACCCAACAGAATAAGTACGGATCCTAATCACAGGGACACTGGATGAAGCAATTGAGAGAGAAGTCATCAGTGAAAAAACATACAGATTTCTTACAAAGGATCACCCGATTATGCCTGTCTTCTATATATTGCCAAAAGTACACAAAAGTTTGGTGAAACCCCCAGGAAGACCCATTATTGCAGCTACAGAAAGCATCTTGGAACCGTTAGCAAAATACCTTTACAAAGTTCTACAACCCTTGATGCAGAATAGTCCCACCTATGTGAAGGACACAATTCACTTCCTCACACTACTGAAAGATTTCCGGTTCATAAAGGGCCGAGGCACATTATTCACAATGGATGTCACCTCATTGTATACCAACATCATACATGAGGATGGCTTGGAAGCAGTGGAATGGCTACTGTTACATTCAGAAACATGCTTCGGAGACAGATTGTTTATACTCCCATTATTAAAACTGGTATTGACCTATATTTTTTTCAAATTTAAGGACAAACACTACCTACAAATATCAGGATCAAGCATGGGAGCAGCAATGGCCCTGTGCTATGCAAACGCGTTTATGCTATATCTCGAGACAGAACATGTCCTTAATTCCCCTCACTGGCTTAGACATTTGTCAATGTACGTTCGTTACATCGACGGCGCATTTGGAATCTGGACAGGTCCTTTGGATGAATTAGAAGAATTTTTCTCTATGATGAATAACATGAACAGACGGATTAAATTTACCACCCAAACCAGTGAAACAACGATCAATTTTTTGGACGTACAGATCAATTGGGAAATGGACCACCTGAACACAAGAATTTACACCAAAATAACTGACAGAAACAGCCTGTTGCTGGCAACAGGTTTTCACCCCGAAAGGACATTGGACAGTGTACCTTACAGTCAATTCCTTAGGTACAGGAGGAATATCTCAGACACAGAGGAGTTTAAACAACAATCAAAAACTCTAGAAGCAAAATTCACAGAGAGAGGGTACAAACAAAGTACTATCAGCAAATTAGTCACCAAAGGTGAGACGATACAAAGAGAGACTCTGTTCGAATCAAAATCCAAAGAAATTGAAGAACAGCTAGTCTATGTGACTACGTACTCTCTACAAAGTAGAAAAACTAAAAGCATCATTAAGAAGAACTGGTCCATGCTTCAACTAGACCCACAGTTACAACATCTCTTTCGGCAAAACCCAATTTTTGCTTGCAGAAACAGCAAATCTTTACGAAACAGTTTGATAAAAGGTGAGATGACAGACGTCCAAAGAATAAAGAAACAACCCCGGGGCACCCAACCATGCCACAACTGTCAGCATTGTGGCAATGTGATTACGGGCACAAAGATTTCTCACCCATACTCAGTGAAGAGCATTGAACTCCAACATTCATGCACATGTGATGCCACAAATGTGGTATACGCCTTAAAATGCCCGTGTGGACTTTATTACGTGGGCATTACCACCCGTAAAGTCAAAACCAGATGGACTGAACACAAGTCCAATATTAGAACCCAGAACATGAAATCCCCGGTGGCAGCACACTTTAAAGAACACAAACACCACATTGCACAATTAAAGTGTGTGATCTTAGATCAAGTCAAAGTAGCCGCGAGAGGGGGCAATTTACGGAAGAGATTGTTACAGCGACAGATATTCTGGGTTGATAAATTAGATGCTTTGAGCCCTAGAGGAAGGAACTCTGACTATGATTTAATGTGTTTTGTTTGACTTGATTGCCATTACCTAATGCTTCAGAGCAAATAGATTGTGAGTGGAACCACCAACAGGTGACTTTACCAACTACAGATTTGTAGATATTGATTTTAATATGCGATATGCTTCCTGCTACCATTTGTCATGTCTCACATGACATTATCACTGTGAAAAAATACACTATATTATGGGTACCTCTTATCTCACTACCATGAGTGAATTGAAATTGAATAATGCAAGAGATATGCTATTTTGTAATACACGACCCGGGTGCACCGGAGGAACACAGGGACACTTCTATGCGTTCCGACCATACTGCACTTGAGGTCGCTTAATCCTTACTCCTTATTTTTAGTCCACTCACAGAGAGACAATCACTTAGAATCATGGTGCGACCTCTCGTTGCCTAACTATTAGACAAACTAATCAGGGTGCAGTCTACACAATACATAATACTGATAGAGAACTTCATGGAGTTACCTTGGTTACATATACAGTCTCAACGTGCCCACACCAAGATGGCGGGCGCCATAATAAGACACACGCATGCGCAAGGTCGCCATAGTTACAAGGACACATTCTCGATGGCGGCTGCTACAGACTCCCCGTGAGATGAGCAGAATTCGAATAGCAAAGGTAAATGAAACAATAGCAACATCTTGTTGCAGTATAACCCCTTGGTTATAGGGATTCACACAGGTGACCCACAGACACATAGACGACATTACAAGTGGCGAGTGGTATTACTCTGACAATTCCCAGAGTACACACAACTATAGGAGTAACCGCGTACAACGCACCCAATATCATAGCTTTACTCTGACTTCCACTAGAGTATACACATAAGTCATTTTAACTTGAATTTTGCGTACTGCTTCCACAGATTAGCTGAAATTTATTTTATATTTACAGAACCTCGAACGCATATTGTGGGCGATTGACAGGATATCCTCCAGTTCAATACTTACCTTGGAGAAATAACGCTCGCCCTTGTGGTGAGTATTTGTCTCTTAACCCATTAACTATACTTAGTGAAATAAAAGAATTGTAACCTACGGATGAAACTTGAGGAGTTAAAACAATATAGGGTGCAATTTGACACCCATCGTTCTTTTAAAAAAAACAATGTACTAAGACTAATGTAAATGCAATAGATGATATGATGCCAAACTAATATAATAAAGCCCATTTCTGTCTTTCCCACAGAATGGACATCACGTTTTGAAACAGATAACTTGAAGGCCCTGAAGATGAAACGCATTGGCATTAGCTACAGGACATCGTCCCAAGTATTTTCTGGATTTTGACAAAATCAAATTTAAGGACAACTATGTAGAATACATAAATTAGGCACAATTCTACCAAGAACCCCATGGTATTAAAGGGGCACCTATAGATTGTGAATTGTTAGTTACAACCCTATTATTTATATATAACGTTAGTCCTTGAATTGAATATCACACACGTATAAGACAAGTTGAACTTGAATCTTATGTTTATGTATTATCTTATCATTATTATTAATTTGAACTATTGATTTAGTATATCATTTAATGTTAATGTTAATGTTAAAGGACATTTGTACCGCGCACTATCACCACCGGAGTGGTCCCCTGGCGCTCTGGTGGCTCTGAAAGAGGGAGGGAGGGGTAGGTTAGTGGGTGAAGGCTGGAAAAGTGCAAGATTGCAGTGATGTGCTGTTGGCAGCCTCAGCCCGGTGGTTCCGTCGGCTGAGCCTGTGGTGTATGCGGCCGGTAGTCATCGTGTGCTGATGTGCGAGTCTATGTGTGTTTTTGTTTTGTTGTTGCAGTGTAGTGAAGTTCATGCGGTTTGTTGTGCTGGAGGTTTGTGGTTGTGTTTGGTTTGGAATTTGAGAGGTGTATGCAGAGAAGGAAATTGTTAGTGGTATTGGTTAGTTGGTATCTCTACCCTGGATTGACCACTTGGGCTCGTGCAATCGTACACGACGGGGTGCTTGCGCACCCTGTGCCTCAGAAGGTACGTGCCCGTTTTGCATTCAAGGCCCCTTGAGCATTTAGCTGTCCCCTCCGTCCGCTCCCTCAATAACTTTGCATGCTCCTCACCCCCACCCACATGACCAGCGCACCTGCTAGTGTCCATACTTCAGATTGTGTGGTGATGTAAATATTGATTGAATGAACTAATAAGGACATGCAATTAATGTTCAATCTAATTGTTTTAATTAAATTTGTGCACTACCCAATTTATTAAATTCATGCCTGTCAATATTGAGATGTATTACAATTTAGGCAGTAATAGACATACTTTAAGTATGACGAATATATTTTGAAAGAATGCATTACCATTGAAATAATTTAAATTACACT
This sequence comes from Ambystoma mexicanum, assembly GCF_040938575.1. Taxonomy (NCBI): domain Eukaryota; kingdom Metazoa; phylum Chordata; class Amphibia; order Caudata; family Ambystomatidae; genus Ambystoma; species Ambystoma mexicanum. The sequence goes on from NC_090922.1 coordinate 1,539,534,337, forward strand.
TGATGCAACACCAATTGACTGTTAGAACTGGTCAAATATTGACCGTAGAATGACATATGAGGGCATAGACCCCATAGGAGTGCAGAAAACTTTTACCCTTTGGCAACAAAGGGTCTATCTTTCAAAGTATCTGAAATGTCGTCAGTCCAAGTACGATAGTTAATTTCACATACTTACCGTTCATGACCTGTAAGAATGTCATTGTGTTTTCCCTTGTTCCCTCCCTTGCCTTGAAGCACTTTGAAACACATTGTGTATAGGCGCTATATAAATAAATTATCATATCATATCATATCATATCATGGCACCACCATGGGAGCAACATTTGCTCCCGATATCGCTAACCTCTACATGGACCAGTTAAAGTCCAAATCAATATATCATGAAAGTAACCCTTTTGCGATACATCTAACTTGTTGGTATAGATACATCAATGATGTATTCTTTGTGTGGAAAGGTTCCTCGGACGGTCTGAATGCCTTTATGACCTGGCTGAACCACCAAGATGAATTTATAAACGTCAATATGCTTAGTGATATGCAGAGGAAGCCTTTTTTAGATCTTGAAATTTACAGGAGCGTGGAGTACAAAGTTGGTGCCACTCTTTAAAAAACCTGCAGATAAAAACATGTTACTGACATACAGTTTCTAACCACAAGTCCTAAAAGAAAATCTGCCATTTGGACAGTTTTTGCGAATACGACACAACTGTAGCACGATGCCGGATTTCGACATTAATAGCAAGAGCTTGAAAAAAGAGCATGCAATACAGATAGACAGATTTTTATCTCAGTAAAAGAGAAAAAAGGATGTCAGAAAAACACCTGTGTCACAACATTTACTGCCATTAGTCATTTGCCAAGACACATCATTTTAAAGAATTGGTACAGCCTAAAAACTGATAAATTCCAACCTGCACAACCAAGGTTTGTATTAAAAAAAAGTAAAAACCTAAAAGATAGACTGGTGCACACGTATGAGGTACCACGCAAAAAAGATGAACATTAGACAACTTTATGTTCACTACTGCCAGCCACACAGCCACTGGCCATTTCAGATGTGGGAAATGCTCTGTGCGTAGGCTGACAAAAGATATTAAAGTAATCAATCCCTATGGACATAAGTGGAAATTAAACACCTTTTCCAACTGTTGCACCAAATGGGTGATTTATGGCATAAAATGCCCATTTGGGCTAATTTACATCGGGAAAATGTAAACGAGAGATCAGGCAACGGACCTGTATTAAAAATCAAGTCACTGATAAACCCATGGTGGCACATTTTAAGGCCAAATCAAGCATACTGATCTTTTATGGTTTGTTATTAAAAATAACCAAATGCCACCCTCGAGGCAGTGTTCGTGATCTCGCCCTGAAAAAACTTGAACAGCAATGAATTTACAATTTCAACTCGGTCAACAAAGGCCTTAACACTTCCATCGAGTGGGGCCTGTTCTTTCATTAACACCCCAATAACTTTTTTCACCAGTAGGAAAAATGGTCTTGCAAAGAAAAAAGGGAAAAAAAACAGTGCTGCGAATAAAATACCACAATTCGGCCTCTTATATCAAACACCAAACTTATGATTAAACAAATTGTTGATAACACAGATTTTCACACTGGTTGGTGCAGCCTCATAGCACGCCTTGCGGAGAGGTTGTTCATGCCCACCGTAAGATCGCCACTCCTTAGAACTGCCATGAGCCAGCTAGAAGTTCATCAAATATTTCAATCAAGCACAAGTTCATGAGTGTCACTTGTCAACGGTACTCGTGCCCATCACAAGATGGCGCTTCAGACTAGTTATATGCAACAGCACGCATGCGCAAAGAAAGATCACAGAAGAATTTGCCGTTTTGGACAATACAGATGAGTCAGTGCAAGTTCCCCCAGTACCTCTAAACTCATGGTAAGAGTTGGACTCAGTAGTTACAAACGTGTGCACGAACCTTTAAACTTCTTTTATCCCCGTGGCACCAGGCGACCATAGGGGAAACATTTTATTGCACAGGGATTTGGAAATACAGGTACAAGGACAACTAGGAGGTGAGTGCTCAGGCATCCACCATGAACGGTGCAAACCCAGTGGCGGGATACCTCGCATACCAGTCTTGATCACTATGTGACAAACACTTATAGCTTTGCACACTGCGGCTAAAACAAAAAGATGATTTCTTCCTCTGTTGTTTTTCTACAGACCAAGGATCGCCATTTAGAAAAGCGTTTGGACCACACATCTGATACCGCTTCTGCTGTGATAAAAAACTGCTAAAAGATCCAGCAAAAAACAAGGCCATGCTGGCTTTGCCACTACATAGTCACAGGTAATGGGCAGTCTTCTCTCCTAGCCCTGGAATGGGGCAATTTAACATTTGTAATGTACATCTGCAGAAGATTAAAATAACAGGAGGTCCCTCACAGCCTTTTTCCTCTGCTTCTTGCAGTCTAGATTACTTTGACACACAACAAATATTTAGGTGTGAATAATAAGCAGCCCAACACTTCCAAACAAGGATTAAGAAGGTGGGTGAAATACTGCAGGATTGAGATAGTACTTGGGACTATCCTTTGGTCAAACCTTTTAAAACACATTTATTGTATTTTGTTTTTAGTGCTTTTCAAAGTTGGTGTCCCCCGCCAGAGGTATCCGATTGTCACACACTATGCTGTACCGATTGTCCTGAAGAAAGCTCATTAGGACAACTTTGAGTGAGGACTGATACTAGATACAGCTAGCCTTCTGAGCTGGAAACAATACTGTGCCGACCTATTATAGAGAAAAGATTCAACATTTACCAGAATCATAATTTTTAGGGAAATGTTTTGACATATCTGGATAAAGTGTGATTGCGCTGTCACTGTTACTAACTCCACAGTCACATTAACAACTCACACTGTTAATGGATTACAGTCCCATTTATGCTTGGGATATCATGTCTGTCATAGTACAATTGTGTTATGTTCTGCAAACCTATTTGATATGTGGTAGAATTTTTAAATATGTTTTTTGTGTTACTATTTGAATAAATGTTATGCTATCATCATATATTTTCCTTGACTATATGTTATGTTTCAATTACACAACTGCAATGTAGTTTCCACCCACCCTAGTAGAGAGTGGATGGGCAGGGAAGCCTGGGCTCAAACTTCTTATATTTACTGCCCTGCGGAAGTTCATCGAAATGCTAGGCAATTCTCCTCGGAACAAGAGTACCAACAGCAACCACAGACATGTGTTTCAGTCTGGTTGGACCTTGTCAGTGGGGTGGAGCTTTAATTCTCTAAGAATAGTGAGCAAGGGGTCCACATCTAGATTCCCCATGTAACTTAGGATGAGACCCGAAGTTATTTAAATTATGCAAACAACAAAGGGTCCTGGGAGTCTGTGATGCTGGAAATGCATCGGAGGGACAGGGCCTCTGTATCCTTGTCTTTTACTGCTTTATATCATGTGTTCTGTTGTTTTTTCCGTGCAGGTGTTCATGTGGGACTCCTGGTGGTGCAGCTCTCTATTGGTTTTGGTGTACAGACCCATGGGATACTCTTATGGCACTCATGGGTGGGGGTACAACCCTGTGTCCCTAGTGTATGTTTTTGGGCACAGAGCAGGGTACGGGCTGGTGGCAGCTTTGTGCTGAATTGACATGTGCCCAGAGCATCCTCCATTTTGGGAAGCCCAGGCCCTGCCATTGGAGTCTGTGGATTTCTGATGGAGACAAAATGGCCCCCGTGGCCACTTACCTTCCATTACCTGTTACCTGGGAAGCCCTGACTCTGTCCTTTCCCCCTGACTGGCTGTTGGGTGGGAGTGCCATATATGGGCCCTCATTACAACACCGGCGCTAAACCATGGCGCTATTAGCACCATGGTTGGTGCTGGTGTTGTAACGGGTCCGCCATGGTTCAATGGGGAATTACCACCCCATTCCAAGGTTGGCGGGGCAGTAATTCCCCATTGAACCATGGCCCTTCCCCATTCCCATTTTCGCCCATAGGGCTCTATGGGAATGGGGAAGGCGCTAAGTACGGTACCGCAAATTGCGGTACCGTGCTTAGCTCCTAGGTCCCTTTGCGGGTCCCTACTTTAACGGCTGGTGTAGACCAACCGTTAATGTCGGGTCCCGCAAAGGGACCTCGTAGTAAGGCGCTAAGTATTTAACGGCGCCGCAGCCTTTTACGGCGCCGTTAAACACTTAGCGCTAGGGTCGTAATGAGGCCCATGGTATTGTAGTGAAGTCCAGGCCAGACTGGCTGGAGCCTTCCCAGTGACTGTATGTTGTGGGTTCACCCTGTGGGTGGGACCTGGGTGAATGGAGTGTGTGACGAATACGCATTCTGTGTTGTGGATGTCTAGTATCTGGTGTTTGACACAATGACTGAGACAACCCTGCCCGAAACTGGTATGAATGCAGTCTGGAGTGATGAATGGCTTGGTACTTGTCCCAATACACATTCCTTGTTGTGTGTGTCTGAGAGGGAGGAGTATGGCCTGAATGCAGTGTGTGCCTGATTGGCTGACTGACTGCCTGAATGCCCTTCTGAGTGATTGGTTGCCTGAGTGTGACCCAGCAGAATGAATGGGAGATCAACAGTATATCTGGGGGCTACAATTCGTTCAGAAGCTAAAGAGAAACTGGAGTTGAAACTGGAGCTTGACCTTGAAGCCCTGCTTGAAGAGAAGAATTGCTGTTACTCTACTTCACCGATCTAAAAGCTGTATCATCTCCAAGAACTAATCCAAGGGAGGACCTGATAAGGAGACCTCTCCCAGAGCTACGAGGGACCATCGTGTACCAGCTGATCTTTGCCAAAGCTCCCTGGTAGACAGACCTATGAAAGGCTGCCGACCGGAGACATGGACTGCCGCGGAATCCCAAGGAGAAGCGGCCGGACTGTTTTCCATCCCCTTCGACGGAGCCGCAGCGATCCCGTTGCCTAAGAACATTTGATCCAAGGACGCTCTCATCCACCTCGTCGACCACTTTGTCCCGCAGGAGAAAGTCGAGGCCGTCGATGCACCAAGCAGTATCCACCGGTGGGTTTCCCGCCACCTGAAGACCACAGAGACGCCGACGACCCAACGCCCTTGCTGGGCCAAAGTTCTTCAAACTCTTTGTAGTCCAGAACTATCATTGCGAGGTACCCCGCACGCCTCTTCCTTGCAGGACGTCTACGCTCCATCGTCGATGAGCACCACTAGGAACGAAGCTGCCACTTCACCGCCGTAGTTCACCCTTTTCATCGCCGGACGTTCGATGACCCGTGGCTCCTGCCTTAAAGGGAGAGCACTAAAGAAGAGCCGTCAATTTCCTGATGAGGAACTCTTTAACACCAGGTAATTTGGTGTTGCTGAACTATTGGGAAGGCTCTTGTAAACAATGTATGGACTGCGCTTGTAGAATATCTTTATCTTACAGGTTGCCCAGGTGAGGGGATCTCCACACAGAACAGTGTCTAGGTATACAGGGCCAGTATTCTGCCTATTGTTTTAACCAACTGCTTTCCTCCTACATCTATTGTTGGTTACCTTTATGAACTGATTTGTGTGACATTTAACAGTACAGTTGATGCACTTTAATGAGATCTAATAGTAATTGTGGTACCACTTAGAACTGTAAATATTTCCTATTGTAGATTAACCGAGTACAAAGTGAGTTATCGTGATAGTGTATATAATCGTGAACCTTAATTATATAAAGTCTGTGCTTTAACTAATACAGTGTGTGGATATTCCTTTCTGGGTGCTTGGCGACTACACTGTACTTAAGAACCAGCCCGCATCACCTTCTGAGAAGCTAGGCGCTGATTGCTCATCCATTGCTACCACAATAGAGAATCTTGGCTGGGGTCCTCTGTGCCTCTCCTCTGCCGTATAGAGAGCAGGAGTACAGGCACCCCGTCTGGTTGCTTTACACTGGTGGCAGCGGTGGGATGCTTATGGTTTTAAGAATCAGTGTATAACCATGCCACTTAGTTACAAAATATCTGCACTTTGTTAAATTGAGGTTTAGTTGTGTACAAGATAACTGTATTACAAGCAATGGAATCCATTGCAAATGGTAAATTGACTTGGGTGAGCTTAGAGGCTCTCCAGAGTGCTTGTGAAGCCAGGGAGTTAGACTTTGAGGATAAGTCTAGGGCTGAGCTGATAGCTGTCCTGGTGGACTAGCAGATGGACTGTGAAGCTCTTGAAGGAGGGAATGCAACCAATGAGGACTCTGCCCCTGGGGTTGTTACTTAATCTGATTCTGGGAATGCCGCTATTTCTGCTGCCGCTGTTCCGATCCCCAGCACTGCTCTTCAGGGGAAAGCCCTGAAGATTGAACTATTAAAATTGGAGCTACAACAGGAACAGTTAGCCTTTCAATTCAAAAAGTGGGAAACAGAAGTTGAGTTAAAGAAAGAGGAGTTGGCACAGTAGGTGGTACTCCAGGATAGGGACACTGAGCACCAGAAAATTCAGCCGGAGAGAGCTAGAGTGGAGACTTCAGCGAAACCAGCTGAGAGTGTCAGGTCCTTAGCCAACAAGGTTATGAAAGATTTCGTGGGTGTGTATGCAGAGGGTTCTGATATCCTCCAATGGATTGAAGCATTTGAAATGGCTTGTGCTATTTATGATGTTGATAAGAGAGAGTGGGCTAAGTGTTTGTTAAGCAGAGTGCCTCAGACTGGATATGAATGTATTCTGAAACTGAGTGTGGAAGAAAGGGGTCAGTATGAGTGTATGAAGTCTGCTTTGATTGCCAAGTTTGGCAAGACACCTACCAAAATACCTTTGAAGGTTCATGGATTTTAAGAAAAGAGAGAATGTGTCTTGGATTGACTGGGTGAGTGCTGCGCACATGAACATGATGGGGTGGATTGAGGGATACAAAGTGAAGACGTTTGTTGAATTATCCCACCTCTTGTTTTTTGAGCATTTTTCGGGAGCCTGTTCACCAGAGCTGGGTCAGTATGTTGCTGACCAGAATATTTCATATCCCTTCAAGCTGGCCAGGCTGGCTGACAAGTGGGTCTCCCATTGGTCCCCTAAGCACACCAGTGGGAAGGACAAGGACAAATAAAAGGGGACCTCTCAGAAAGCTGAGGAGTCCCAAAACCAATCACAGTCGGGTAAACCCAAACCTTCTTCTATTAAGACTCAAAAACCTAGTGGGGATAAGTCTGTTGTGGGTGGGAGTAAGAGTAGTGTTCCACCTGCTGCCAAGCAGGGTCACAGTGGTTCCAGTCGCGTACCCCGCACCCCCAGCACTGTTGGGATTGTGGGGCTCTGGATCACAAAAGGGGTGACCCCAAGTGTAAGGGTAAGGCACTTGGAGTCCAGGCTGTCAGCCTGACCTACCCCTACTCCGTACCTGAGGTGGAGGCCACTGTCCTCCCCATCTCTATCGGGGTCACATTTGGTGCCCCTGTAGAGATTTCCCTAGCGTCCCTTGGGGCCTGGGACCAGTACGCAGAAGTACTGGCAACTATCCCATAGAACACCCGTAGGTTTTTGAGAAGTGTCCACTTGAATGACCAGCCTTCTACTGGCTTGAGAGACACTGGGGAAAGCATGACAGTGGTGGACAGGACCCTGCTCCAGCCAGAGGACTATGTAGGTGCTCCTCTGAGAACCACCAGGTTAGCTGGTGGGCCTCCCAAATTATCACCTGTAACCTTGGTCACACTCGCGATTGGAGACAAGACAGCAAAGCTTCCTGTCCTGGTTCAGATGTTAGGCAATGATTTGGTCAAGTTGGGGATGATCGCGGATGGTCTACCAATGGCTGCTGTGGCAGTCACCCGATCGCAGGTCACACAGGGTCCGGCTGCGAGCCCGGTACACTCACTGATGGGGAAACCCAAGGCACGAAGGAAACGGAAAGGTAAGAAGGCCACCTCTGTGGAGGGGACTCCTTCTCTTTCTGCTGCTGCTGCAGCATCCGCTGGGACTCATGCTCCGGATGGGCTGAGTCCAGTGGTGAACTCAGTCGTAACTCCTGGGAGAGAAGAGCCAGAAGACTTTACTGTGGGAGAGGTTCTCAACCCGGAGGACCACCCCGACCTTCAATGCTTGTTAGGTGAAGGGGGACCTTCCCGGGCGGCCTTCTGTAAGGGCCAGAGAGAGTGCCACTCTCGAGGTTCTGAGAAAACAGGCCCAGTCCCAGGCACAAGGAGGAGTGCCTAGGACATTCCAGATTTATTGGGAGGGTGAGCTGCTTGTTAGTGAGCCCACAGAGCGTGAACCTGGTGCCCTCAAGAGTTTGGTGGTACACCAGCTGGTCATCTTGGTACCAAGAAAACTAAGCAGACGCTCTCTGCCCATTTCTACTGGCCTCGGATGGGAGTAGAAGGGGAGTTCCACTACAGGACCTGCCCAACTTGTCAGTTGTCTGGCAAGACTGGAGGCAGTGTCATTGCCCCACTTCAGCCATTGCCAGTGGTTGGCACACAGTTTGAGAGAGTGGGCATCGACATTGTCGGTCCCCTTAACCCTCCCACTTCAGGTGGACATCGGTTCATCCTGGTCTTGGTTGATCATACCACCAGGTACCCTGAGGCTATACCCCTTCGGTCTATTACTGCCAGGTGGTTGCCAGGGCTCTCCTGGGCATTTTCACCCGGGTTAGATTCCCTAAGGCGGTTGTCTCTGACAGAGGATCCAACTTAATTTCTAGTTACATGAAAACCATGTGGAAAGAATGTGGGGGATGGGTGCGTAGAGGGGATGGGTGCGTAGAGGGGATGGGTACGCAGACGGGATGGGTGCTCATAGGGGATGGGTGCGCAGAGGGGATGGGTGCGCAGAGGGGATGGGTGCGCAGAGGGGATGGGTGCGCAGAGGGGATGGGTGCTCAGAGGGGATGGGTGCGCAGAGGGGATGGGTGCACAGAGGGGATGAGTGCGTAGAGGCGATGAGTACGTAGAAAGGATGAGTGCGTAGTGCGTATAAGGGCATATTGCGAAGGAGTGCCTGGAGCAAAGGAGTGCCTGGAGCGAAGGAGTGCCGTGCCAGGAGCAAAGGAGTGCCTGGAACAAACGGACGTGCTGCGTAGAGCAGACGAGTTGTGTAGAACGGATGATGACGTAGCGCATGCGTGGTTCAGACTCGTGCACTTGGGACAGACTGGAGCGCGCGGGACGGACTGGAACTGGAAACCATGAGTGCGTGGAGCAGACCGGAATATAGGGAACAGACTGGGTGCATGGAGTGGATAGGAGTGCATAGAACGGATGTTGTAAAGTACATAGTATAGTTTGGAATGCAGAAACGTTCGAATGACCACATAAACCACCATATGCATACTCTCTCCTTCACCATCACTCAACTAGAACACAGAGATACTATGACACCATTCGGTATAACTGTTCTCATACCAACAACCGCCACATACTCCACATCACTCTATGTAAACACTGCTGGTTTCACACCCCCAACCAGGCGTACTCCTCAGGCCTAACGCAGTCATATCCGGTATGGATAAATCCTGCCAGAACTAACACATATTCCTGACCCCTCAATCTCCACACCTATCGCTAAGAAGCAGCTATTACATGCACAAGCTGCACACATACCTGGTGCCCACACGCACCTTTGACTCTCCCTACTCCCTCTACTGATCTGAACTTCGGTTCCCAAGGGCGTTCAACCTACCAGCGCCTTCAGACCATACCAATGGTATATAAGGCGCTATATAAATGCAAAATAACATAACATAACATAACCTACAAGTTCTCCACTTCTAACCACCCCTAGACCAATGGTCTGTTCGAGAGATTTAACAAAACTCTCAAGGGCATTCTAGGTGTTTTGGAAGAGCCCCTAAGGAGGAAATGGGATCTCCTCCTGCTATGACTGCTGTTCGTTTACAGAGAGGTACCTCAAGAGGGTGTTGGTTTCAGCCCCTTTGAGTTACTCTTTGGACATCCCGTGTGGGGGCCCCTTGCCTTGATCAGATAAGGTTTGGAACCCACCCCTCCAGGTCCTGCCAAGCAAGTGGGGGACTATGTGTTAGGCCTCAGACGGAGGATGACACTGATGATGGGTCAGGCAACAGCAAATCTCAAGGCCAGCCAGGAATTGAACAAGTACTGGCATGACCTTAAAGCATCGCAAGTGGATTGAACTCCAGGACAGGAGGTCCTTGTGATGGAGCCTGCCAAGCCTCGAGCTTTGGCATACAAATGGACTGGACCCTTCAGGATAATCTCCAAGATGGGCAAGGTAAATTATCTGGTTGACTTGGGAGTCCCTGGGGTAGTCCCTCAGGTATTCCATGTCAACAGGCTCAAGCCTTTCCACAGGCGAATAGAAGTCTTGTGTCTCCTCCTTGCTTCCGAGCAGGAAGAGGACGAGAGAGAGCCCCTTCCTGATTTGCTGCATAGCAGCTCTCAGGATGGCTCAGTGAAGGGAGTACATCTCTCTCCAGATCTGATGACAGAGCAGCAGAGGGTCTGCAGGGCTTGCCCGAGCAGTATGCCTCTCTGTTTTCATTGACACCAGGCCTTACACTGTGCTGTAGGCACGAGAGTGACACCGGTAACATTATGCCAGTCAAAAGCAGGTGCTACCGTATGTCAGATATAGTTAAGAACCACAACCAGGCTGAGGTCAAGATGTTGGATCTGGGTGTTATTGAACCCTGAACCAGTCCCTGGTCCAGTCCTGTGGTCCTTGTCCACAAGGCAAGTTCCCAGGCAGGTACCAAGGATTGGAGGTTCTGTGTGGACTACCGAGGAGTCAATGCCGTCACCAAAACTGACGCGCACCCATTTCCCAGGGCTGATGAGTTCGTGGACACCATAGGTGCTGCCAAATTTGTGAGCACTTTTGACCTTACCTCAGGCTATTGGCAAATAGCTAAGACAAACCATGCCAAGGAAAAGACGGTGTTCTCAACACCTGAGGGACTCTACCAGTTTAGGGTCATGCCCTTTGGGTCGAAGAATGCCCCTGCCACCTTCCAGAGATTGGTCAATCATGCGCTCAGTGGGCTGGAGGCCTTTTGTGTGGCTTACTTAGACGACATTGCCGTCAAAAGCTCCACCTGGGAAGAGCATTTGACACATCTGGATAAGGTGTTGCAGGCCTTGAAAATGGCTAAACTCACTATCAAGGCCACCAAGTGCCAAATAGCTCAGGGGAAAGTCACGTATCTTGGTCATGAGGTAGGAGGGGGGGTCAAATCCAACCTCTCCCCAGTAAATTACAGGATGTACATGACAGGGAGACTCCCACTACTCAAACTCAGGTGAGAGCCTTTTTGGACCTCACTGGGTATTATCATAATTTCATGGCAGACTATGGGACCATAGCTGCCCCTCTGACAGCTCTGACTTCACCCAAACAACCTAGAAAGGTTAAATGGACTGAAGACTGTCAGAGGACCTTTGATGGCTTGAAAGAATGTCTGTGTAGAGCACCTGATTACAGCAAGCCCTTTATCGTTCAAACTGCCGCCGGCGACACCGGAATGGGAGCTGTCTTGTCCCAGTTAGATGACAAATGAAGAGCACATCAGATCATATTCGTCAGTAGACAACTCAAGGGTAGAGAACTTAGGTGGGCTACTGTTGAAAAGGAATGTTTTAATATAGTTTGGAGCCTTAGGCGTTTTAGGCCCTACCTTACCGGGTCTACCTTCAAGGTCCAAACAGATCATAAGCCCCTGAAGTGGCTTATGCAGATGAAGGGTGAGAACCCGAAACTACTCAGGTGGTCCATTATCCTGCAAGGGCTAGACTTCACCATAGAGCATAGACCAGGGAAGAGTCATGATAATGCAGATGGCCTTTCCAGAAGGTATGTTGACCGTTTGGATGAGGGTGTCTATCTCTTGGGAGATTAGACACCCTAACCTCAGTCTGGGGGGGGCGACTGTGATGCTGAAATGCATCAGAGGGACAGGGCCTCCGTATCGTTGTCCTTTACTGCTTTTTATCGTGTGTTCTGTCGTGTTTTCTGCACAGGAGTCAATGTGGGACTCCTGGTGGTGCAGCTTTCTCTTTTGGTTTTGTGTACAGATCCATGGGATACCCTTATGGCACCCATGGGTGGGGGTACAACCCTGTGCCCCTAGTGTATGTTTTTGGGCACCTGTGTGTGGCCCACAGAGTAGGGTACGGGCTGGTGGCAGCTCTCTGCTGAATTGACATGTGCCCAGAGCATCCTCCATTTTGGGATGCCCAGGCCCTGTCATTGGAGTCCGTGGATTCCTGATGGAGACAAAATGGCCCCCGTGGCCACTTGCCTTCCATCACCTGTTACCTTGGTTTTACCAAAGTCCTGGGAAGCCCTGACTCTGCCCCTTCCCCCTGACTGGCTGTTGGGTGGAAGTTCCATATATGGTATTGTAGTGAAGTCCAGGCCAGACTGGCTGGAGCTTTCCCAGTGACTGTGGGCCTCATTACGACCCTGGCGCTAATGGGTTAACGGCGCGGTAAAAGGCTGTGGAGCCGTTAACCCATTAGCGCCTGATTGCGAGGCCCCTTTGCGGAACCTGACCTTAACGGCTGGTCTACACCAACTGTTAAAGTAGGGACCCGCAAAGGGACATTGGTGCTAAGTACGGTACCGCAATTTGCACTGAGGAGCATCCACCAGTGGGTTTCCCGCCACCTGAAGACCACAGAGATGCCAGCGACCCAACGCCCTTTCTGGGCCAAAGTTCTTCAAACTCTTTGCGGTCCAGAACTATCGTCGCCGAGGTACCTCGCACGCCTCTTCCTTGCAAGATGTCTATGCTCCATCGTCGACGAGCACCGCTAGGAACGAAGCTGCCACTTCACGGCCGTAATTCACCCTTTTCATTGCCGGACGTTCGACGACCCGTGGCACCTGCCTTAAAGGGACTGCACTCAAGAAGGGCTGTTGATTTCCTGACGAGGAACTCTACAACACAGGTACTTTGGGTTTGCTGAACTATTGGGAAGGCTCTTGTGAACAATGTATGGAGTGGGCTTGTAGATATCTTTATTTTACAGGTTGCCCAGGTGGGGGGTGGTCTCCACACAGAACTGTGGGCCTCATTCCGAGTTGGGCGGTAAGGGATACCGGGGACCGGTAAGGAGACCTGTGCTGGTAATCCCTTACCGCCCAATTCCGAGGTCCCTTAGCAGGAACCGCAAGGAACGTGTGTTCTGACCACACATCCCTTACGGGACCAGGGCGCTAATAACGGGCTTGCTAGTCGCAAGTCTTTTACCAAGATCTGGAAGGGTATGTATTGGATGTGGTGAGGATGTTTACCTCGAGAAGGGCAAACAGTGGGTGAGAGTGGTCGCAATTCTTGTCTAGATGGGGGTTTCTACAGACTAATTTGCTGGGCGATCATGGTTTAAACGATGTGCTAACCTGGGCCAATGCCATGACGTCTTCAACCGTTGTTTATATTTTCACAAAAAATATTGAAACTGGAAGGGTAAAAGAGCTATACAAAGTGAAAAATAATCTAAGTGACCACTCGATCCTTCTGTCGGCCCTTGTCACAGGAACCTCATGGGTAAGATCATATTCTATGGGCAGTAGAGATTTGGTAAGGTTAGAAGAAAAAGGAAGATTGGTACAGCTTAGTCGCAATGTTGAAAAAAATAAATCAGACTGGCAAAGTGGTGGTATGCCTTATCCAAGGGAGAAAGAAGAGGGGTTGCTGCCCCAGACTCATTTCCGGTCTTACTAGAAAAATTGGGTAATGAAAGAAAGGAAGTTTGTCAATCACTTTCAAAATCATGGCTTCATGGTAAACACCCTATTTATGATAGAGAGGTTGTTAGAAGAGGATTGTCGAGAGCAGAAATTAGGTAGGTGAAGAAGAAGAATCAAAAAAGTGAAGACCTGAAGGGGGCAGATTTAAAATCCCTAATGCAAAAGTATAGATCATGGATGAGACATCGTAAGGTACAGAAATATAAACAAATTAAATCAAGATCTGATGTCTAACATAATTGAAAAGTATTCGAGGGCCATCTGGTGGACTATAAATAAGAGTAGAGGACAGATACCTGCACAAAGGTATCTGGTCTTTCCATCGAAAGCCATAACATTGAATACCATACCATCGAAAATTATTCATTGAATTTCCTTTCTTAAATGTAGAAAATAAAAGCATCAAAATGCTATCTTTTACATTAAAAAGTACATATCTATTCGTTGGAAAAGTTTCGATAGATATTTACTCATAATGTAAACTATAGAATGTCGATGCTTTTATTTTGGATGCATTGGCATTTCCATGCATCGTTTCGATGCAATGACTATAAACCCTGCACAAGTATTTGGGGTATCGGAACAGGACTGGGTTAACTTTTGTCAGGCTAAATTTAGCAGAGGTGAAGGGATGTCAAAGACGAGAGGGAAAACGGGAATTGTGGGACTATCACTTTGACATTTAGGATGTAGAGTCATTGATTAGGAATCTTAACAATTCTAGAGTCATGCCATAATGCAATCATAATCCCAATATAAAAAATGGGAGATAGAGGACTACCAAAGAACTACCGCCCAATCTCATTAGTCGACACTACATCAAAGGTGTTTGTCACCTTGATATTGGGCCTCATTACAAGTCCGGCGGTAACCGAGGCAGTAAAACCGCCTGGTTACCACCGGACTCGTATTACCATTCCGCCTCCATGATTCCCGGAATTACCGGGGCATTACAACACCGGTTTCCCGGGAATCATGGAGGCGGAATGGTGTTAATCGCCATTACCATTGAGTCCTATCGGACTCAATGGGAATGGGGATCATGGAAACACCGGCAGAATCTCGTAATGCTGCCGGTGTTTCCTCGTCCGGCTGCAGGCGGGCGGTGTTAAACCCACCAGGTCAAACTGGCGGGAACATCACCTCCCACCTACAGGAGTCGGGATCAGGCAGTCCGGAAACAACGGTGGCGGCGGGTTTACCGCCACCGTTATTTCCGAACCGCCTGATTTGTAATGAGGCCCACTGTGAGAATTAAGAAACTGGGCAGGAGTGTCAAACGGGTTGCATCCACTTCAAACTGGTTTTAGGAGGGGTGTAGGTACAATTCAGAGTGGCATGATACTCCATGCCTGCCTCTCCGAAATTGATGGCAAAGAACTGAAAAATGTGTATGTTGCAACCATCGATCTATCTGCAGCGTTCGACAACGTTGACCTACCTTGCCTTTGGGAAAGTTAGAGAGACAGGGTGTTAGGCAGAATCCTATGCAGTGCTCTTTGGGAACACCACACACAATTAAGACTACAAGTGACAGTATAAATTCACCTTTGGTACAAGCCTGTACTACACAGTAAAGTAGTAGCGATGGCTGCGCAGCCAGACTTATCTCAAGAGCAAAGTGAGCAGTATCAATAGTTACACAAAGGACAGCAATTACTGTGGTTCAAACAAACACTGACTCAAGGTTTCTGAGTAAAATAATATACATTTATTTACACATCAGTTGTAAAACAATTCACTAAAGTAAAGCAGTAGAAAAATCACACTCTTAATATACTACACACCACCCAATAGATTCTGGACAAGTTAAGCTCAAAATGAAGTGTGAGCAAAATGGCACTCCAGCAATTTAAAAGGGAGGGAAAGACAAGGTTATTCAAAATCAAGCAGCACCAGCAAGTAAGTAAGCAGGGCAATCTAGAAAAGGCTTTCTACAATGAGGATTCAAATCAATAGGCCTGGGCCAATGTTAGTGGTTCAGAGTCTTTGCAGAGGATCACACAGTTCAGAGTAGTTTGCGGTTAAGTCTTTGCCAAGAGTTCGGAACAAGTTGGTCGGAAAAAAAGTTACTTTGAAGAATAGATAAGAACAAGCCCTCGAATTGGCGAAAGATTTCAAACACTTTCACTGCGGTCGGACGGAACGAACGAACAACCGGGTTAGACCAGTACCTTAAATGAAGAGGAAGGCTGTAGCTGAGGCAGACGTTCCTGGCAGGTCCTGCAGGCTCACGGTTCCTGAAGCGACTGTCGGACTGACACAAAGGAGGAAGACTGGAGGGTCCTGCACTGCCCAGGGAAGAAACCAGCAGCAGAGCAAAGCAACAAATAAAAGGTGCGCTCCTTAAAACCTAAGCAGGGTCCGGTCCTTCTGGCTATCCGGTTCACTGTTGCTGTGCACAGCAATTTCGACCCGAGGAGGGAGGCCTGGCTTGCAGTTTGGTGAACTGGTTGGTCCCACCAACTCAAGGGGAGAAGATTCCTTGCAGATCTTCCCTGTCGTCGAAGTTTGGAGATTCGGACCAGCAGCTTTTGCTAATTTATTAAGATGTTTTCAGTCGCTTTCCTTATATTCACAAAATCTCCTCCAAGGGAATTAAAATAGATATTTACTATAAGGGTAGTAGATACTTGACCATCAATCTTATCCATCATGCTGGGTTACCAGTAAACCATTGTAGCAGGTTTTTACATATTGGATTGTTTATGAGTTCCGAGATCTTACAGGCATTATCAGGCCTCCGACCGGACGCCCTTGGCATTGATCATACAACCATCAAATAGGGGCTTTTTCCTTAGCCCGGTTTCTTGTAAAAACAATTATTTGAGCGCATTTGGTTTATACATTTTTCTCAGATTTTGTTATAGAATATGTCCTAGCGATGGTGGTAGAATCTTTGATGTCAAAAGAATTTTGGAAATGGTTGGTAATGAGCAATTACCAAAAATTGGTTATTGCAATAGACTAGTGGACTTGATTAAACAAATGTATGAGGAATGGGGAGAATGGCCTTTTGGGTAAGTTTTATTTGTGAATTTTGAAGCTGTTGGGGAGAGGGAGCCCGCTTAAGGGTTCTAATGTGATAGTGAGGAGATTTTAGCATTGCTATTTTAATGTATACAAGGTTTTTTCTTGTTCCAATGTGATTTTATGTGACGTAAATGTCAAGGACTGGGAACATAATATATTAGTGTGTGTATGTTTGTATAAAGTTTTTATAAATAATATATAAAATAAATATAAAAAAGGAAATGGAGACAGTCTTCCCACTAATTAAAATAAATGAATCACCTCTGATCCAGGAAGCAGTCTACACAAAAGTGAAGCCAGGAAAAAGAAAATGATTTAACATACAAATGGAGGGACTAGCCATTTATTTATAACTTTAATACATTTTATCTGAAGTTCAATATTCTTATAATCAGCTTTTCATTCAGTTTATGAAATTAGGTTGGTAGAGTTTAATTTCGACTTGCCAGTTTATCTTGGATCAATTTAATTTGGTAAACATCTGTGTACATTATTCCTTCTTGGAATTTAGAGAGAACGGCTAGGATATCATTACGTCTAAAACCCTTTCAATTAAGGCAGAAATGTACCATTTCATTTTCAAATGTACTAACGTTACATTGCCTCACGGCTCAGTGAAGATTAAAATTATTTACCATATCATTTAATGCAACACTTGACATCTTCTCCACGCCCGTCACACCAAAACAATTTAATAAAAAATAGTGCTTTAAAAGTGGACATATATCCTCCCTTATGAAATAGTTCCATGGCCTCGGGTCAGCACATGGAGGTATAATATCGTAAGTGCTGCAATAAAGACAGGCAATAGTTTTGGAAACTAGTGGGGACCCTGCAATTTGCTGCATAAGGAGAAACACTGCCGTGTTCGGCTAGAAGAGCATTCCAGGTGGGCATGCATGTCTTGCACATTCTGACTTCTGGAGTAATGTTGGAGATTCCAGGCAGTGTTCCGCTAGACGGGCATCCAGGTGGGGCTTGCATGCCTTGTACATTCTGACTTCCGCGGTAATGTTGGAGATTCCAGGCAGTGTTCCGCTAGAAGGGCATCCAGGTGGAGCATGCATGTCTTGCACATTCTGACTTCCGGGGTAATGTTGGAGATTCCAGGCAGTGTTCGGCTAGAAGGGTATCCAGGTGGGGCATGCATGTCTTGCACATTCTGACTTCCGGGGTAATGTTGGAGATTCCAGGCAGTGTTCCGCTAGACGGGCATCCAGGTGGGGCTTGTATGCCTTGTACATTCTGACTTCCGGGGTAATGTTGGAGATTCCAGGCAGTGTTCCGCTAGAAGGGCATCCAGGTGGGGCATGCTTGTCTTGCACATTCTGACTTCCGGAATAATGTTGCAGATTCCAGGCAGTGTTCTGCTAGAAGTGCATCCAGGTGGGGCATGCATGTCTTGCACATTCTGACTTCCGGAGTAATGTTGGAGATTCCAGGCACTGTTCAGTTAGAAGGGCATCCAAGTGGGGCATGCATTTCTTGTGCATTCTGAATTCCAGAGTAATGTTGGAGATTCCAGGCAGTGTTCCGCTAGAAGGGCATTCCAGGTGGGGCATGCATGTCTTGCAGATTCTGACGTCCGGAGTAATGTTGGAGATTCCAGCTTTCCCCCTTGATGAGCATTGCCTTTCCACATGTATTGTGCCAAGCTTAGTTCAATCATTCCGGCCATTACACAGTGCAGAGACAGCACTAATTGACCTAAAGTCACAGATAGATGAGCAGAGAGACAAAGGAAGGACAATACTCTTGCTCCTACTTGATCTTTCTGCTGCATTCGATTTGGTCAATCATAAGGTCCTTTGTCGACACCTTGACTCTGCGGCCCACTTCTCCCCAGGAGCCATCAAATGGATTGAGTCCTTCCTGAGCGAGAGAACTATGAGGGTTTTCTCCCCGTCGGCAGCCGCAGATCCAACACCCATCCTATGCGGTGTCCCTCAAGGCCCTTGCGTCTCGCCAACCCTTTACAATATCTTCACTAAGCCACTGTTTGACGATCTGGACCATCTGGGTGTCATCTACACTAATTACGCAGATGACACTCAGATTCTCCTCCCGCTTTCTGGGGATTACACTACAGACACTGGATTAGTGAACAAAGTTTACCTTATCATCCAAGCATGGATGGCTACTCATGGCCTGTGCTTGAACGATGATAAGACTGAGCTAATAATTCTGGGCTCACAGGCCAACATAAAAAAAACTAGGCCAAGATTTTTCCTCTTTTAATATTGATGGGAACTCCATTCAAGTCTCGAAGGATGTAAACACCCTTGGTTTCTACCTGGATTCCACATTATCCTTTGATAAACAGGTCAAATCCCTTACTTCCTCCACTGCTTACACTTGCAAGCTACTCAGAGCTGGTAAGCCCTTCCTCTCTGACAATAGCTGTTTGATTTTAGCCAGAGCCTTAATACTTTCTAGAATTGAATACTGTAATGCCCTTTATAGTGGTGCTAATAAATCCACTATCCTAAAGCTCCAAACAATACAGAACAATGCCCTAAGAGCAGCCCTAGGCATAAATAAAAAAACTCACATCTCCTCTGTGAGACGTCAGCATAAATGGTTATCCACATCCAATAAAATACAGTTAAAAACCCTCTCCTTGACCCACAAAGCCCTCAATAACGCAGCCCCCAGCTACCTTATCGATAAACTTCAAAGAAGAACCTCCCTCAGACCTACCAGAACGGGGAATGCTAACTGTCTGACCATTCCCAAATATAAGCTCACTACCATCGGTGGTAACAGCTTTACTGTAAAGGCTGCCAAATTCTGGAATTCCTTGCCTCAAGAGTTGAGAGCTGACCAACCCTACACGCACTTCAGAAAAAATGTTATAAAATACATCATCGCACAGATCCTTAGCTCCCTGTACCTTTTGCGAACTGACCGTTCTCTTTAGAGACCTTATACCTTGCACTAACTGTGTACTCAGCGCCACCCTCCAAAGATAACGTGCTCTCTAGTCCTCCTGTGCGCTTCCTAGACTACAAGTGAACTGAAGTGGAATATGAAGAGCCTTATTTTGTAATATAAATGTTCTGTACATTGCTGAGTGCTTATTTCTGTAATTGTAGGATATTTTATTCGTTGCCACTATTTTTGTACACTGTGTTTATCTTGTAAGTATGTAATTATTGTATTCTATGCTTATGTTGCAACTTTGTAAGCTTTGCATTTCCATACTGCTGCGCCCTTTAACTTACGAGTCTGGTGCGCTTAACAAATGAATAAACAAACAAACAAACAAACAATCAGCCACGTGAGAATACATCTTTCTCCAATTGAATTAAAGAGGGTCCACATAATTTGAATTTGGAAAATGTTACCCCATATGTTTTGAAGTTGACATTAAAACTACTTTGCGAGCATGCAAAAATGTATCCCACTCCCATTTCATTTTCTTACTTAAATAGAAATGGACTGCAACTAAAACAGTCCTATTTGTAATTCACACTTCTTTGCACATTGCAATTCATGTAAAGTTAAATATGAATTTTTACTTTACAGTTTCTCTACAGATCAGGCAGTAATACCTGTATAACCCTTCCAGGTGCATGGCTGGTATCACTGGGCTGAACATATCAATGGTGCATAGTGGGTGAAAGCAGGAAGACTGGCACCTGTATGCCCATTGTTTCCACGTTTATAGTTGAGAGTATTGCTACCTATTTGTTGGGAGTATTTGCACATTCTTGGAGAATAAATGTCCCATTACACCACTTGCCTGGAAAGAAGGTATTATCAGCTGCCTTCTTTTGTATAAAATCAACAATCATTTCCTATGGCACTTGTTCACCCTGAGGTTTATGGGTTTGGACAGCAAGCGACCATTAAAACATAAAGAGAATAGAGCAAAAATGAAGCAACAGCTATCAAAAATGGGTGGGCCTTCAGCAAGCATCTAACGGTCACAGGATCTGTGGTAGCGTACAATCTTACACCAAGGGCATTCCAGATATATGGAGTGAAAATCAAAAAGGCAATTCCACTTGGCTACCTGCTGAAACAAGAGATGCAGAACTTAAAATAAACTGTCATTCACTCTTTTTGAGGAAACGCGAGTGCTCAGTCGATATTGACACCCAGGTAGCTGGCTAGAGCACCTAACATAGAAGGGGTTCAAAGAAGAATTCCATGAGCAACACAAACAACTAATATCCCAGTGTTGTCTGGGTTGAGATTAGCCAGTGAGATCATATTCGCCTGCTCATGGCTGAATGACAGCTCTGAACATTTAGTAAAGCTTTTGCTGATCTCCAAATTATGCCTCAGAGGATAAGAGTGTTGTGACAGTAGAATCTGAAGGAGTAAATTAGTCTGGTGCCATGGGGTAAAACATATAGGCCCTCATTACGAGTTCGGCCGGTAGCCATGCCGCTATTGGCGGCATGGCTGCCGCCGAAATCGCATCCGTGTCCGGGTCCTCGGAATGAGGACTTACCGGGCCATTCCGAGTTCGGATGGCCCGATAATTCCTCCATCAAGGACCCGGACACGGCCCTTCCCCATTCCCTTTTCAGCCCTGATAGGGCTAATTGGGAATGGGAGAGGGAGCAAACAACGGGCCATAACGAAATGGCCCGTTGTTTGCTCCCTCTTCCCCTCGCGGGACCCGGTAAGCAAGCCTGGTTTTCCCAGGTGTGCTTACCGTGTCCCGCGAGGGGACCTCGTAATGTGGCGGAACGGGTTGAACGGCGCCGTCACCTTTTACGGCGCCGTTTAACCCGTTCCGCCAGGGTTGTAATGCGGCCCATAATGTTAAGACTAGGGGTTAAGAACCCCTAGCCATAACCAGCAGAACCCTGGTAATGCCACATCTTTTAAGCAGAGACTGTGATATCAAATGAGGTGTCATAGATGTGTATGGTCCATTAGCCTGGTGTGATTGTAAAAGGAGTAGGTGGAGTCTCTGATGCAGGCATCCCTGATCTAATGGGTAATGGTGTCCAGGGCACCTAATAATTCCAAGAGAATACTAAAAGATTGCCACATTCACTGATGCGGTTTCTCATGTGTATATGTTCTGTAACACCGAATATACAATGATTATCTAGTGCTAGGCAGCCTCTGGTAATGAATTTGCAGAACAGTACCCCGTATATCCAATGAGGGCCTATAGTTGCCTCAGGTTCTCAGGCAAAGTGTTCCATCGAATGGGTATCTCAACACAGAGGGTACAGTCTCCCTTCAGAATATTCCAGAAGGGATGCGTTTGAAACAAATGATTCAACCAATCATAATCAGCCACTATTTGTGTGCCAAAGGAAACTGTTAAGAGCTTTGGTGACAAGATCTCCACAGTTTTAATCAATAGACATGCTAACCTCAGCATCATTGAAGTGTTCTCTCCACTCTGAAGCTTCAATTGCAACAGAGATTTCTCCACAGGCATGTCCTCTCTCATGACAGATCAGAACATCCTGCGTAGCAAGTATTTCCCAAATTCCCTACCCCGAAATGGACCCTCACAAGCATGTGCTCTCTCATGGCAGATAAGGACATGCTGCGTAGTGTAGTATTTCCCACATTCCCTACCCTGAAATGGACCCTCGCAAGCATGTCCTCTCTCATTGCAGATAAGGACATGCTGCGTAGTGTAGTATTTCCCACATTCACTATCCTGAAATGGACCCTCGCATGCATGTTTTTTCTGGTGCCCATTTAGGGTATTGATCTCACTGATCAGCTTTATCACCTGTATGTGTTCTTTGGTAACAAATAAGATCCCTGTTCAGATTGAAACTCTTACCACACTCAGTGCACTCATGAGGTTTCTCACCTGTATGTGTTATCTGGTGCCGAGTAAGATGCCCCTTATGAGCAAACCGTTTGCCACATTCTGGACACTGATAAGGTTTCTCACCTGTATGTGTTCTCTGGTGCTGAGTAAGCAGTCCCTTCTGAGCAAACCTTTTCCCACATTCAGTGCAATGATAAGGTTTCTCACCTGTATGCGTTCTCTGGTGCAGAGTAAAATACTCCTTCCGAGCAAACCTTTTCCCACATTCAGTGCACACATGAGGTTTCTCACCTGTATGAGTTCTTTGGTGACGAATAAAAGCCCCGTTCAGAATGAAACTCTTACCACATTCAGTACACTTATGATATGATATGATATGGCATTTATAATGCGCCTATACACAAGTGTTTCATGAGGTTTCTTGCATGTATGTGTTCTCTGGTGACGAATAAGATCCGTCTTCGTAATGAATCTCTCTCCGCATTCAGTGCACTTGTGAGGTTACCCACCTGTATGCGTTCTCTGATGGATAGTAAGCACTCCCTTGTTAGCAAATCCTTTCCCACATTCAGTGCAGCAATGTGGTTTCACACCTGTATGTGTTCTCTGGTGGCAGGTAAGTTGCCCCTTTTCAGCAAAAAATTTCCCACATTCAGTGCACTCATGAGGATTCTCACCTGTATGTGTTCTCTGGTGGCAGGTAAATTGCCCCTTCTCAGCAAACCCTGTCCTCTGGGGGGAAATAAGCATATCTTTATTCCCAAATTTAGGATGCTGGTAAGGTTTTTCACTGATGTTTCGACAGATTATTCTGTCAGGTTCACTCGTTCCACTGAATCTTTTCCCAGATTGAATGGGCAGAAAAGCTTTCCCATGGGTAGGTCTTTTCTAGTGACAGAGAGATGTTTCTTCTGGCTGAAGAATTTAAAATATTCAGTGCATGGATACTGTTCCGTCATTTACAGGAGTTTTGCAAAATCTTGTAAACTAGTCTCACATTCAGAACATATATAAAATAGAACTCGCTTGTGTTCTCTCAGGAACAGGCAAGAGAAAAAGTCTTACTGCACATCAAGCACTGTTGCTATCCTTGCTCTGTAAAGCTGGATATTTATTGTAGCTCTGTGTTGCTGGATACTACAAGTGTGTTGAATGAATGAAACCCATCATGTATTCTATAGGCTTCTCAATCTCAATTCCTGAATAATGTAAAAGGAAATTTGGACCACAAACGTGTATGCTTCTAAGATGTTAGGAAATTGCACATTGTATCAATGAAGTTTTGCACTGCATTAGTCTAGAGAATTTAACGATCAATCTTGTGGTTTTTGGGAGATCAATTACCTATTGAAGTAAAAGGAGAAACACATTATTAGTTTCAGCATTTTCACAGTCGCAGGCAACACTCACTGGCCGACTGGTTCTCAGTAGTTACAATATATTAAAAAGCAGTTATATAATTCTTCAAGTAAACAAATATAACATTATTTGGTCTTTTTCTGCTTAGTAATCCACTAGAAATAAACTGCTCTTATTTCCAAATAGTGAATTAGGATTGATAAGCGTGGGTATTCAAGTGTAAATATTGCCTTTTGTTTAATAACAGTAGATTTCAGCTGTTCAGTTATCATTGCCACTGTTTATTCAATGTTTTCAATTTCCAAATATTACAGTGCTTACATCAAATTCAATGTTCACAGTCATCCTCTTGCTTTCAAATGTGTCAATTTTGTTTATTTCTAAATCTACAATTGGTCCTTCTTTCATCTTCTTTTCATAAGAAAAATGTTTCTTTCTTTTTGGTCTAGTCTTTAATAATCCTCATCCTCTTTTAGTTTGTTTTTCCAAAGTTCTTATCCTCAATAATCCTTGAAATGTGTTTTGCCACTATTTTGAATTCTAAGAAGGCCGTGTATGTTACGAATGAAAAGGACATTTTTATGCCAGCAATGTAAAATGGGGAGTACACCCCACACTTATCAATGCCTGGCTCTCAGTAGTAGAAATGTGCATTACTTAATTACTCACTAAGTAATTATTAAGACTTTGAAGTGCCTTCTTTTGGGGAAAGGCACCCTAATAGCTGTCAGAGTAGTGGTTCTCGAATGATAAAATGTAAAAGAGGTGATATGCGATTCATTTTTATATAGAACCGTTCAGTAGCCAAAAGAATGTAAAAAAAACAAATCATACAGCCTGGGTGAAGAAAACATTTAATGTGGATATTTTAATCATCAGGACAATGCATATATTTTTCTACCATTTTATGTCTTCAGTAATGTACATGAAAGCTCCCAAACGATAAGGGCAGGTGTTTGACACTAGGTGAGCAGACACTAGGTGAGCAGTTTTATGACCAATCAGACACCTCGTTTGACCAGTCTATTATGTCATTAGGGATGACCTCCTCATTACCTTTGTGTTACACCGTGGCGACACTGGTCTCTTTGGCAGCGCCGCCGTGTGTATGGAGCGATACGATCCAATACGTCCAAGATGGCCGTGGATGTCCGTGCCGTTGTTACAGACAACGCTATAGACGTTGCACACTCCCCAGAGACACGGATGGCTGTACACGTGATCACATATAGTGAAGGAAGTACTGCTACCCGCCGCGTCGCTACTGCTGATTTCGGCGCTCCGTAAGTTCGCTGCTAGGAAATTCCTCGCTTACCTTGTGAATTTCTTGCTCTCCCTAACTGCTACCTATTGACTCTCTTCCATTTAGACTCTCCTCTCCTTTCTCATCTCGGCCCCATTCCGGGTCTGCTTTTTCACCGGCAAGTTATCGCTCCCAACATCCATTCAGGCTGTCTTCACTTTCTGCTCTCCCATCCAAAGTAAGTTAGCGTGTTTTCCCAAACACCAGTTCCCCGCGTTACTTGTTCCCATTGGCTGAAGTTTAACCTCTTTTTCTATAAGGGAGGGCTTATGTTACTGTTCTCGGACTACAATATTGGAAACTGGTATCCCCGATCACCTTACTGTTCTTTGTAACCTCAGCATAATCCTACAGTAAGTTCCAGCCTGTTACCTCTCCTGAGTCTTTCAGCCTGTCCTTCACTATTGAATACTTATCTGTCTGTTCTGCTCCTGTAGAGAGTTCATCTCCATTACGAGTTGTCAGCTACACCGAAGACCTCTACTACCTCAAGACCTCTTCACCTGTGAGCGACATCGTCCAGGGTTTTCTTCCCCAGAGGGTTTCCCTGAGGGTTTTGCTCCTTCCCACACTGGTTCTGTATTGTTCCCGGTGTGGGGGGAGTAGAGCTGTCTGGGGGTACTTTCATTTCAGCATTTGTATCCTCCAAGGGAAGTCGCTGTTAAATCAGGTTAGTGATAATTTCAAGATTGAATGTTGTCAAAGAAGTTACCATCTAACACTTTGGGCAAATGTATATTGCACCAAACACAATGTATAACCAACAACACTATTGAAGAATAAGAGGGCTGTATTGAGATTTAAAGAAACAACACCAGTCTCTTCCAACATTCAAACACTGACTTTAAACCCAAATAAACTCCAAACAAATCATTCTCCCCCAGAATTGACAGAATGATCAAGCTTTTATCAGACTGATAGAATGACATGTTTGGCAATGAGGCAAAGTGTTTCGGAGACACCTCCCCCCAAATCCCAACTATCATCCCATTTACCTTCCTAACTGTTTATATCATTGCCCTATTGCTATGCACTGTAGTTAATTTGCAGAAGGGTGTCACTTGTATTGCCCTGTTCAATAGATCAAAGGATAGTTTTCAGTAAGGGGGTGGGGGGGCTCAGCTGTATTGTAAAGCGGAGCATGTAAATGGTCATATCACTTGGCAGTTCCCCCTAACCCGATACAGACCCCCCTTCTTTTTTGTGGATTCTGATAATGGGAGCCTAGATTCAACCTCCACAAGCCCTTGTACCCTCTGTGCTGCGACCAAGAATTCACTAAATTCTATCCTGTGAAACTACATCTCTAGTGGGGCTGTAGCCACACCACTGTTAATATCCAAGAACTCCGACTCTTGTCACCATTTACTGATTACACAGATCATATCTGTGGATTCAATGGAGAGACCCCCCGTCCCCCTACTCTAGGTGAGTTTGCTCAGCATAATCTCAAAGGCCCAGAATCTGAAAGGTAGATAACTCCTATGTCAGCATCTAATTTCAAATGTAATGAAGTGTGTTGTGACCCACCTGCCCGTCTGTCCTATGGTATTGTCTTTTGATGTGTGTCTAGTAGAGGCAGACCTCATAACAGTGAAGACCAGTATATGAGAGACCCTTTCAGAATTCTAGTGTGGGGGGCAAACACCAGTTTAGGAAAACCCTAACGGGATTTAGGAAAATGATGAGTACCTCCTTGAATGCCACCATCATGGCTCACATTGTAGCTGGTGTGAAATCCAGGAATGCGAATCCTGTCTACATGGCACTGATAGACATGCCCGCAGATTTTGACTGTGTTGTTCATAACATCCTCTGGTCTAAAATGTTAAAACTGGGAATTCCATCTGAACTGATATACTGGTTTGTAAAATTGCACACGGATGCATCATACAGGAAGAACCATGGACCCGATAAGAACTTTTCTTGGATTAAAGCAGGGCTGTAATCTTGCAGCCACCTTTTTTAATTCATACATTGCAGATTTGGATTTTGCATGGAGGGATCAAAATCGATTTTCAAACAAATTGGGGTCGTTACGTCTGCAATGGCTCGCCTTTGCAGACGACATCATAATCTTGACCCAACACCAGCGGGGCTTCAAGCTAAATTATTTGTATTTCAGGAATTTGCAAAAACGCACAATCTTAGCCCTAATCCTACTAAAACTGTGATAATGAGATTTGGCTCAAACAACAAGAGTAAAGGCTATTGTTGGCATATATCGAATACATTGCTACCCCTTATTACAGAAACAACATATCTGGGTTATCACATAGTTGAGCATAATTTGATAAAATCCTGGGTTGAACAATTAAATCTTAAAGCGCAACCATTGCTTTCCCAGCTCAAAATCATTTTTGCTAAATATTGTAAATACTCGCTGGTCCCTTTAATAGATTTTCTCACTCTAAAAATTGAAAGTGTGCTCTTGTACTCACTTGATATTTGCCTATTAGACCTGAATATGTTCTTGGATAGTCTTCAAGGCAAGCTAGTGAAATCTGCAATGCATTTATCTCCCGCCCTACCAAACGGTATAATCCGACATGAACTGGGCCTAATCTCCCTGTCCTCTAGCAGGAAATAGAGGCAACTGGCCAATTACGCCAAAATGTGCAGTCCGCTAATTGATTCCCTATATGTGGATTTAAAAAACGAATCCATCTTTGAACAATGCCTCATCAGCTGATATATACCAACGAGAAAAGCAGGAAATATTGGCTGAGACGAATCTCACAAGCAATGATATATGTTTAAGACCTGGATATGCAAAGATGAAAGTATATTCAGTATGATTGGTGCAAAACTCTCACTGAAATACGTAAATATAAAACATATACTGAATATGCCAATTTCACTAAAAAGCGAATTCCTCGCTACAAATGAGTCCTTTCCTTGTAATCACACTAGAAAGTATTGTATGCGGTTTAAACTTAACCAATTTCATACAAAAGAAAGGTTGGGGGGTTGGAATAAGGCTAAAGGCGAGAAGTTAAACTTAGGATGCTGTTTTTATCCTTCTGCTGAGCCTGTTGAAACGCTGAAACACTTAATTTTATACTGTCCATATTATAAATCTAAGAGAACCAATTTGCTTATGAAATTCGTTACCAGTGAATTTGAAGACCGTCTTGAAGCACTCTGGGCAAGAAGGATGTATGGGAACCATAGACCTTTGAATTATGCCCTAGTATGGCTTCTCAAATACATAGAAAATTAACTATTAAATTATGTTATGTAAAGATGTTACACTTTAACTCTTTGGTTCTCTTACTGTTTAATTCTCCTCTCATAATTTTAAATAACTTTGATGTTTAAACACACCATTGTTACTTTTTTAATGTAAATGTATTAATGTACTTGTTCCGTTTTGTATATTTGGTTATGTATAATTTGTAAAGGTTCATTTTTGAATCATAGACAAATAAAAAGAAAGAATTAAATAAAAGAAGACCAGTATATGAGAGACCCTTTCAGAATTCTAGTGTGGGGTCAAACACCAGTTTCAGGTGTCCCGATACAATGAATTCTCCTATTTGAAACCTTTTCTATTGGCTTTCAAAAAGGCCTTCTATCCCTGATTACACGCGTGTATATAAATTCAGTGGGCCTCATTATAAGTATGGCAGTACGGTATGAACGGTGCAGGTTCGGCACCGGCACCGTTCATACCGTACTGTCATATTACGAGTTCTGTTTGCTGGGGCCGCACTGCACGTCTGGTCAGACCAGGCGTGGAGACCGGCACCCGCGAGCAGAACTCACGATTGCACCGGCACCGTTATTAAAGGTGCCGGTGCAACCATGCCCCTCACCCCCTTTCTGCCCTATGGGGCGGAATGGGTATTGGGAGCCGGGCCATACCGGCACCCGCGAATGGCCAATTACCGGCCCATTCAACTCATAATGGGCCGGTTATGGCCCATTCGTGGGTGCCGGTGCTGATAGCGAGCATGTCAGTAGCCATGCCCTTAATAATGCACGTAATGAGGCCTAGTGTCTTGCCTGTCATGGCACACTCCAGCCAGGACATACCTGCACATACCTGCACTCACAGTCATCTAAGACTGATACCAAGAGTACAAGAGTACAGATGAAAGGTATGCAGGAGATGCACAGACAGCCCTTGTTTACGAGCACTGGCAGGATCTGAGTAGATCATCCCTAGAAGACAACCCCCCCTAATCTGGTCTCAGTTGCGTCATCTGCACAGCCACCACATTATGCCGTGCAAGCCAGATCACCCTCCAGAAGTAAAACTCTTTTCAAGCGGTCAAGATCCACACCATTTAACAATCTGGGCCTCCCCATATCTGGAGCGTTTCCATCTCGAGTCCCCTTTGAATCGGCATCGCCACTCTCCCCAATGGTGATCCATGTATATGGCCACAGCGTACCATAATAAGAATGTCCTGCTACTACAACACCCACCATCCTATTCTCTCCAGACTTGCTTCTGAACTCACAGAATGTAAAAACAACACTCCATTGTTGTGGTTCTTTACTCAACATCACTAGTAGCCACAACCCTGCCCTTGAACCAGTTCCCATCCCAACATAGCAAGGTCCATTTGTTAACTCAGGTCAGTGGGTTATTCCACGATTAAAAAGAAGGGACGCTTCAAGCTGTCATCCATAATCTTGCCTTCATTTTCCTCATCCTAAAATATAATGTGTGTTTTTTCCATT
Organism: Ambystoma mexicanum; assembly: GCF_040938575.1. Taxonomy (NCBI): domain Eukaryota; kingdom Metazoa; phylum Chordata; class Amphibia; order Caudata; family Ambystomatidae; genus Ambystoma; species Ambystoma mexicanum. The sequence continues at coordinate 1,539,564,171 of NC_090922.1, forward strand.
CTGGGAAGGTACTCCAGATCTTTGCACTGCTGCCCATTCTGGTGGACTGCTTTCAGCAAGGCTGTCCAGCACCTGGAGCTGAACGCACTCCCAGAAGTTGGTAAAGTTGGAGTAAATTCTGCCTCCCCTACAAATGCCGAGATCTGATGGGTTATCATCAATAGCCTTGATCAATTCTGTCTCTAGAGTGCACATGTTGTCAACTGAACAGATTTAATATCGTCCTTGAATGCAGTGAGGGAAGGGCAGACTGCTCCTTGCTAAGCTTGGCTCTTCTGTTGACTGTAGCCCGGTTCTCCATATCAATGCTGAGGTAAACAGGGTCCCTTGGGTGAATTCGTAATCTAAAGCGTCACGCATGTGTGCAGGTTTTCTCGCAAATCCATGGCTTCGCATGTTGTGCTGCTCCCTGGAGTCAACCCTGCGTAAGTTTGGTCTCCTAATGACAAGCTGTTATCAAGATGAAACCAACATGCTCTAATAGCCATCTACACATGTATGTGCATGGCCCAGGCCCTTTGCCTCCCAGCACCATTAGCACTGTATCTGCCTGCCAGGATATTGTGAATTACCTTGCCAGTGCTTGGTCTAGTGAACCACACCTTCCTGCTGCCTTCACCCATGCCCATCTCTCTGTACTATGGTGCCTGCATGCCATATTCAATGCTTCTCCAGTTGTGCTGCTTCGGCCCAGTCCCACCACCGTTAAGACGAAACCTGCAGGGAGCCTGACCAACTGGTGGGCGGGAGGACCCTGGGAAGCCCAGTTATTGATTGCTCCCAAGGTCTCTCCTCAGCCTCACTGGTGTTCTACTGGTGCTCAAATTCTACAGACTGATTATTAATGATTCAAAGCCAGACCTTCTCTGTTGGCTCCTTTCAGCTGAAAGAGGTTGATTATTGCATGCAATCTATTACTGTTGTGTTGTGCATTTTAGTTAGAAGTATGGAAGCTAAGTAATACAACAGTTCCTGTAAGCTTAAAACCCATTTTACATCTGATCATTTTTAAATCATCTCTTTAAATTGGTACGTACTCCAAGAATTAGACAAGGTTTTTTTCCACATACTGATATCAACCACAAAAGTAATGTCTGTTCTTTCTTGGTGGGCGGGCTCAGGTACTCTCTGATTAACTGCAAGGGACCCAAAAGCTCCTCTCCTTTCTCATCCGGTGCCTAAAGGGAAGCAGACTTCAAACATGATGTCATTCCTGGGGCCTGCGAGCAGACACCAATGGAAGATGTGCTTGGTAGTCTAATGTGTCCGGTGGTGCACCAATAGTGCTCTTATGCTTGAGGCTTGGGACGTGTTGCCATGTCCACCTATTGGAAGTGATTTTTGGCTTTTGTGCCTAGATTTGCTACTTAGAGGACGTTTGACGTGGTTTTGTCTGCTTATTTCAACACACATGCCTTTATAATCTGCTTCCATAATCTCTAGAAATACCTACGTCGCACCCGGACCGATGCACGCAGCACCCAGACCCGTGCACGCAGCACCCGGACCGGTGCACGCAGCAACCAGACCTGTGCACGCAGCACCCAGACCTGTGCACGCAGCACCCAGACCTGGGCATCCTCATTGTAAGAAAGTTACTTCAGTACTGCATTTCTTTTGTCCATTGCCCAAGCATTTAAGCATAAGAAGTGTGTGCAGATGGCACTGGTGGGACATTACTAACTGAAAGACCCCACTAGGCAGCTTTAATTATATACAAAATGTGTCTTTACTTCCAAGAGCTGTAAAGTGAGTTCTCCATAGAGCTTCCTTTTCCAGGTAAGCTCTTTGACACCATGGATGTAAATCTGACCTGAATATAAAGGGGTGCATTCATGTTTCTAGTCAACATTATACGTAAGAGCAGGCTGGTGACATGCTATGTATACCCAAAAGGCCTTCTATCACAGCCTCTCTCAGTGTGCTTCTTAGTGCTGAAGGTGCAGTGTGTAAAACAGGAGATTTTAAGTGCTGCCATTATTATGCATTCAGGGACTTGGTTTTCCATTTAGGATGCAGAAAATACAGCTACAATATTATTTTGGCTTAACATGTTTCCATAAGAATGAAATAGTGTCAGGTTGGTTTCTATTGTAATTGTGTAATCTCTACAAGACAATATTATTGTCCTTGCATTAAAAAAATGAACTACCTAGAGCTTAGAATGAAGGTGGTCAAGAGTCTAAATTGCAACGTGAGTTAAAATTGCTGCTTCATTCAACTGAGGTATGTGATCCTTAGCAAATAATGTATTCCTGTTGTAACATACAATAATTGGAGTCCTTCAACCGATTTGGTAAAAAATAATGTATTATGAGGAAGATTCAATTATTTGAGAACAAAATGGTGTTGCAACGTTCCTCAGTGATTGGCCACTGAACTTGGCCTGGAATTGTATTGTTGCTGAACTGGCCTCTCTGTCCAATGCTACTTGATTTGAGAAATATATGACAAATTATCATCATGGTAATTTACGTTCACCTAATCCTTGTACTCCATCCTTCACAACTGGTTGAGACAGTCTGTATCTGCAGGAGGGACGGAAAAAGATGGCTGCAAAATATACCAGTTACTTTAAGAGCTTGCAAAGTCCTCAAATCCTTTCACGTGCATTTGTCCATCCTTTTGCAGGTCTCCACTGCCGCCCCCCTCCGCTTAACCAACTGTCACATAAAGTTCCACAGTAAAGCTGCGATCTTCCCAGAGTTCTCTCCCTTTTTCGGCTTCCTTGCCTCCACCCTCTGTAACTACTCCGGCGTCCTCTTCCCCCCACCCCTTGGCTCCCTTTCCCTCTCCTCCTAACTCACCTGCCTTCCCTCGGGCCCCCACACTTCTGCAGGGAGTACCTCTGATTTGTACCCATCCCTGGAAGTTTTTCAAGGATGGCAACCTTCTCCACCTCAACACTCTTAACTCTCGCTCAGCTGTCAAACACTCCTCTGACATCTGCCGTCTTCTGGAAGAATTCAACATTGATGTCCTTGGTCTCACCAAGAACTGTCAAGCCCAGCTCTGTCATGACCTTTCACACTCTCCTTCCACTCCCTTCTCTGCCTTTCCCATCTTCTCCCCTGATGAGGTTTCTAGACAAGTCCGATCTATGAAAACCTCACCAAAACAGGTTCTTCCAAAACCATCAAGTACCATATTGTCACCCTTGATCCATCTGTGGCTGAGATCTGCAAACACTCCTTTGCCTCTGGAACGTTCCCCTCCCCCCAGAAGCACTCTTGTGCACCCTCTTCTTAAGAAACCATCTGCAGACCCATCCCTTCTGTCTAACTATCATCCAATCTCTATCACTCCTTTCCTGGGCAAACTCCTGTAAAAGCTGGCCATCTCTCACACTGAATCTGTTGGTTGTCTCCATGACTATCAGTCTGGCTTCAGAGCAGCCAGAAGTACAGAAACTGCTCTCCTGAACATCTGTGAAGACCTGCTCTCTAACCTTGATTGTAATCTCCCCTCTGTCCTCATCCTACTTGATCAATCCGCTGCCTTTGACACTGTCAACCATGCCATCCTGCTCAACTGGCTCCGTGATAACCTAGGTATCACTGAACAGGCTCTGGCCTGGCCGACTTCTTTCCTCTCTGACCGACCCTCCCAGGTCCAACTTCAGTCCTTCCTCTCCTCTATCTTTATCGCTCTCTACACCTGCGGTGTTCCCCAGTGGTCTAACCTTTCTCCCTGGTTGTTCAACCAATAACCTGGCACCTCTCCCCCACCGCATTGCTGCTTTCTGCTTCAACTTCCAGTGCTAAGCGGATGACACCCAGCTCGCTTTCAGGCTCCCCTCTGCCACCTTGTCTCCCTCTCTCATCCCAGATTGTCTGCAATCCAAGAGTGTTGCACCCCCAATGTTCTCTGCCCAAATGCCAGCAAGACGGAGATCCCCCTCATCAGCACACCTGAACCCTTCTTTCCCTTCACTCTCTGGCCAGCCTCCCTTGGCCCTCTTCCTGCTCCCACCTGTGAGGCTAAGAACCTTGAGGTCATCTTTGACTCCACACTCTCCTTCTCTCCTCACATCTCCGCTGTGTCTAAGAACTCACACTACCAACTGCACCTCCTCAGAGGTATTCTTCCTTTCCTCTCCTTGTCCCAGAAGTTCACTGTTTATAGAGCTCTAGGCTTGACTACTGTAATAGCTTCTTTTTAAATCTGCCCGCCTCTACTTTCTATCCTCTGAAACTCATCCAGAACAGGACTGCAAGACCTGTCCTTGGCCTCAAGCCCAGGGATCGTATCTCTCCAGCACTGAAATCTCTCCATTGGCTCCCAGTGGCTGCAAGGATCAAGTTCAAGACCCTTTGTATTGTCCACAAGGCATCCTGTGGCCTAGGACCAAAATATTTCCAGTTTTCTCTTCTTCACTCCTTCACCTCCAACTCCTTGAGGATCCGTCGCTTTTCCAAGCCATGACTTGAGGGCAGATCTCTCTCTCTTTGGCTGGAGCCTCCCTCTGGAACAGTCTCCCTGCCTCTCTGAAACTTGAGCAGTACAATATCCGGAAGCAGCTCAAGACTTCTCTTTGCTTCTGCCTTCGCTCTTTCTCTTCCCTGCTGATCAAGAAACAACCCCCTGTGGTAAACTTGAATATAAGGCAACAATCCATAAACCCTCAACAGAACGGAAATGGATGGCAGAACATCACAGCAAGGAGAAACAACACAGTGACCCCAGACAACCTGCCTAGTAGAATATGCACTGAGTGAATCAAAGTGGCATTGACACGGGTGGCCGGCCTCTGACCTACCCAAGAGCCTTAGACACCCCCACATTCTTGATACTGCTCTCTTGGTACACCACATACCTACGAAGACAAGCAGGATACAGAGGAACTGACTCAGGACCACAGATCCCAGAAAGTGCTCAGAGTCCACACTTCCCATAACATAGAGGAACTCGCCCACCTCCAAGCAGGGTGGAAATACGTGGCTGAGGGTGATAGCAAAGAGGGGCAAATCAACTATCCTACTCTATCAGCGTAATAAAGACCACACAAAGTGAACTAAAAGAAATCATAAACCACAGACCTACCTTCCACCCATATGGAGGCCCTGAGCATTTATTCACTGCTGGAACCATTTCGGAAGTCATCAAACACGAGTATTGATACGGAGGGTTGGGCCCCTAGCACCAGAGCGAGTGCGTCCTCTGCCACAGCAGACACCATATGGACGTTAAAGTAAAACTAGCCAAGTACGCTAACGCTTACTCCCTATCATTACAACCCACAGATAGCACAAATAAAGGGGCCATGGATGCACCCACATCGAGGGCAGCAGCGACGAAAGGGGAGGACGTTGCTGCCCTCCTGAATGAAATAAAGACCATGGGAGCCAATATAGGTGGCAAAATAGATAAGATAACACAACAAATAGATAAGATTGAAGAAAGACTTGAAGGTGTCGAAAGCAATCAGGCCTCCATAGACACCCTTGAAATCCAGATGGACTCTCGAATAAGGGAAATTGAACAAAGAGAGGAGGAATTCCGTCTAAACATTGACAATTTGGAAAATCGAGAGCAGAGAAATAACCTATGCTTTTTTGGCATCCCTGAACGAGAGGGCGAGACGGAAGGGGATCCAAGGAAAACGATCCATGACGTCATCAAAATACTGGTAGCTGACGCGGACATCGATAAACCAAAAACGGAGAGGAGACACAGAGCTGGTGGGCCCACAGGTGGCCCAAGATCTGTCCTTGCCAGGTTCCACAGGTATCAGGAAAGCGAAGATTCTCGAGAAAGCCAGGACCGGAGGCACACTCACTCTCGGGGGAGTAGAGATTACAATTTTTCAGGCATTATCATCACTGAACATGGCACTGAGGCGAAGATGCGGCCCCCTCATGAAATGGCTCAAGGAATGAGGAACCTGATACAGGTGGGGTTATCCCTCCTCCCTCTCATTCAAAAATGAAGGCAGGGAAATACAACTAAATCGGAAAGGGAGATTCGCGACTGCACAGCTGACCTTTTGGGGACACGTCCAGACAGTGGGGAACATGAAGAAACTGGACAGAATGGAGGAAGCTGGGAACTTCAACGACCGCGAAGGAATGGAGTTAAGGGATAGAGGAAATACAGATGAGGCAATGTCACATCCGACAGCGACAAATGAAGGGGATGACCTCCAAGAACGTAGCCTACACATCGGACACTACCATGCAAGACCAGATATAGCGAAAAGATATGAGTGTTCCGAACCGCTTGTAGTCCACATGCACTATGTAGACACATCTTCTGGGTGTTCCTCCCTAAAAGGAGAGTGGACAACATGCGGATACCAGGCTGTGAAATCACATGAAACACCATATATCCTTTTAGAGAGTTAATGTGTGGTATTTTGGGGGCAGTGGGGCAGACGGAGGAGGAAGGGGCTCAAATGTTATTGAGAATGTTCTTTGAAGATGGACCGTGAGGTAACGGTTCCCATTGGTGGTTCGACATTGGATCAACTTTTACAACTGATCCAGATCGGACGCCATTGATTAGGGATGGAAGAGGGAGTGGAGGGGTTGGGGGAAAGGGGGAGAGGGGTGGGTTGGGAGGAGATCTCACGCCACGACTTGCGCAGAAGCACATATGTTTCACCGACATTCTGATTAGGTATCAATTACCGCTGAAGGGCCCTCTAAAAAGTATGAAAACAAATGGCAGTTAAAACAGACCGAAGGGTGAGAGACCTCCTCAGGGTGGGGACATTAAACGTCAACGGCCTTAACTCCCCAACTAAGAGATCCCTAGAGAACCGTGAATTCCGCAGGGGACAACTCGACATCCTTTTCCTGCAGGAAATGAAATATGCCAAGGGGGAGGAACGGAAGCTCCTGGGGGCACAAGCAGGGATAGAACTCTGGGGATCCGGACTTCTGAGAAAGGGAGGGGGTAGGGATACTTATACAAAAGGAACTAGGTTTCACGATCTTGGAGAGATATTGAGGGGCGGGCTTTGCTCGTCACGGGTACTCTTGGATAGGTAGGCATCACCCTTGCAACTATTTATGGCCCCAACACAGGACAAGCTAGATTCCTACCCAAAACAATCCCCAACATTGTGCTTGAAGCAACTGGATATGTCCTCTTGGGTGTGGACTTCAACTTGTGGGCAGATCCCAGTCTAGATAGGAAAGCGGGTAAGACGGAAGAAAGAGATCACACCGAAGGAGGGTGCAGTGACATTGCAAATATGTTGGATATATATGGCCTAAGAGACACATGGAGAGAACACCACCCAGAAGATCAATGGTTTACTTTTTACTCGGCCCCGCACAACACCTTTACTAGGAATGATTACATATACCTTACAGGAGAATTCCACAATGCCACCAAAAGGTCAGAGATTATACCAGTCACCTGGTCATATCATGACATGGTCACGGCGGACATTGACTGGGAAGAATTGCCCAGGAATGGAGGCCGATGGCGGTGCAATGAGACACTCTGGAAAGACCCAGTTTTTAAAAGTGAGATGGAAATTGAAATTACCGAATATATAAAGACGAATAACACAGGGGAAGTCTCTAAACTAATAGTATGGGAAGCGGGGAAGGCGACCTGGTAGGGAATCATGATCAGGGAAGGTGCTAGGAAGAAAAGGGAAAGACACCTGATCGAAAACAAACTTAGGAAGGAGATTTGTCACATGGACAGTGAAGCGAGGGAAGACGAATCTGAGAGGGCAGACAAGATTCTGGAGGCAAAGAAAGAGGGAGGAACTTCGCCTCCTGGAACATGGAATGATAGCCTGTAAATTGCAGCACCTAAGACAGAAGTTCTACGAGAAAGAGGATAAGGCAGATTCTTTACTGGCTGCCAGACTGCGTGCCCAGTGGGCAGAGCAGTAGGTGCTGGAAATACAAAACCAGGACTCTGATAATGTCACAATCAATGCAGATATCCCTGAGAACTTTCCCACTTTTTATAAGGCTCTGTATAGATCCGAAACCGACCCTGGAGAACCGGACACGGATCAATACCTATCTTCTGTGAAAGTTCTGCAGATAACATATGAAGAAAGCCAAACCTAAGAGGGTCCGATAACGTAAGAAGAGATCAAGAATGCGGTCAAGAGACTGTCATTGGGTAAATCCCCCAGTGAAGATGGCTTCACTGCTGGATTCTATAAATCCTTTCTCTCCTCCCTTCTCCCTTTTATGGTAGAAATATTCAACGACATCCTTGTCCGAGCCCTTGTCTCAGTGATCCCCAAAGAAGGTCGAGACCCTAAGCAATGCGGGTCGTACCGCCCCATATCTCGACTAAATATTGATGCAAACATTTACACCAGAGTCCTGGCAGCCCGTCTGAAGATGTATATGCCACGTCTGAGTCACACGTATCAGGTCGGCTTTAAACTGGGCACACAAGGAGCAGACACAGTGAGGAAGACTCTACACCTAATCAATGAATCTCAAACCATGAAAAATGACCCAGCTCTCCTCTCAGTGGATGCAGAGAAAGCGTTTGACAGGGTGGAATGGGGCTTTCTCAGGGCAGTTCTCTGCAAAGTAGGAATAGGCCCGAAACTCAGGGGAGGGATCCTGGCAGTGTACACGCCACCCAAAGCCTTGGTTTTTGTCAACGGCGAATATTCCTATTGGTTTGAATTGGGTAGGGGAACACAACAGGGATGCCTGTTCTCAGCAATCCTCTTTGCTCTCTCTGTGGAAGCCTTTGCTCAGAAACTGAGAGGTGACACCCAGGTAGAGGAACTCAAATTGGGACCCACAGAGTGTAAAGTTACGCTGACGACTTACTATTGCATGTTACGAACCCAATGTCCTCGATCCCCTGAGCAATCCAGCTAATAAAAGAGTACGGCTCGGGTTTCAGAATCAATGAGGCCAAATCAATCTTATTTCCCCTGCAAGAAACCACACAGGCAGACGTTGACAGACTCTCCTATCTGGGCCTTATCCTCGAAAATGTGAAGTTTAAATACCTGGGCATACAGATTACGAGAGACATAACTAAACTCTGCGAAGCCAATTTCCCACCCCGCCTCCTAAAATTCCAGGCAGACCTGACCAGATGGAAGAAACTCACAATATCATGATGGGAAGACTTAATGCGATAAAAATGGAATGTCTCCCTTCCTGTATCCCTTCCAAATGCTCCCCTGAAGAGGCCAAAAGAGCTGTGGTGAAGTTCCTGTGGGATGGCAAAAGAGCGAGGGTAGCCTATGATACTTTAACATTACCCAAGGATAAGGGGGGAATGTGACTACCAGACCTTAAAAAATATCACGAAGCCGCCCAACTCCGAATTTTGATCCCCCACCTGCAAAACTGTAAAGAACCCCAATGGGTGGCAATGGATAATCACTACCTGTCACCGGCAACTGTCTCTGAGTGGTTATGAGTCCTGAGAACTAAATTAGTACGGAGATTAAGAGATCACCTGATACTGGGGACTATTTGGGATATATGGAGGGCAAGAAGAGATATGGTGTGCATAACTTCATGGCCGCCCCGAGTCATCAATGGGCACCTGGCATCAGATAAAAAATTCCTAATTTAGACAGATTTCAAACCTGGTTTGAAGTGGGCCTGGAGAGGGCGGGTCAACTTTGGAAACAAGGGTCCTTTATTACTATCACTGAACTGGTTGAGAACCTTGGGCTGGGCCCCCTCCCGGTCTTCCACTTCTTACAGATCAAAGGGGTTGTGACTAGGGCCGAATGGAAAGACAAGGTGGATAGAGAGCTCACCCCCTTTGAAAAGCTCCTAAACTCCAGGACGGAAATGAAGGGTTTAATATCCGCTATGTACAAGGAATTGGTTGAGGCAGGAAGGGGTTCCACGTTAAATCTGAAGAACAGATGGGAAAGGGATCTTGGGGAAGAGATTGACCCAAACATGTGGGCTAGGATGTGTAGGGCTGCCCCTCAGGCCTCTATTGCTGCTCAATACAAACTACATGCAATACAATTATTACACAGGTTGCAATATGACCCCCTTAGGCTCCCCAGAATGTTTCAGTCACTAATCCCATTATGCTGGCGTAAGTGTGGGGGAATAGCGGACTACTGACACATGTGGTGGAACTGCCCCAGAATTAAGGTCTATTGGGGTGAGGTCTTGGGGTGGATCAGAGACCTCGATGCAGCCCCAAGGCCTGCAGATCCCTTTTTAGTTCTCTTTGGATTCGAGCAATGTGAAGACGAAAGAGAGAGAATTAAAGGACTAGCCGCCCATTTACTATTAGCGGCTCGCGCCACTTTAGTTACCAAATGGAAGTTAGCAAATGGATTAATGTTGCATCAAACATGTGTGTCATGGAAAAGATCACTGCAACCATGCACAAGAAAACGACCCAGTATGACATAATGTGGGGAGACTTTGTAAGTAAATACATGTCGGGAACTAATCCCTAATTTGCAAACTATGTACTTTAATTGGTAATCCGCACCTCTCCCCCTGTGGGGAACACCTCACCCTGTTTTACTGGAAAAGACACAATAAGACTCAGAGGATCTCATGCTTAAACAGCTCATGTCAGTGTAAAAACGGAAAAAAAAGACACAACGTGCATCGAACAAGTTGGCACTCTCTACCTCTTGTATATAAATGTTGAAGAGTTATGGAAGGGGGGGCACAGAGGATATTGGAGGGAAGGGGCGGGGGGACGAAAAAGGGAAAGCTCTTTTCTGAATAAAGTACAGCTTTTTTTCCGCCTTGTTTTGGAGGGTGGGACTGTTTAACTCAGGTATGTTCCACAGGATTTATTTGTTCATTGAAAAATGTTTTGTAATGTATCTTTAAATAGCTTTGAAAATCTTAATAAACTCAAATAATGTTTTTTTTTAAAGAAAGCCTTTGAAACGAAGGGTGTGGATACAGCATGTGCTTAAATTCAAGCAAACGGGTTGCAAAGCACCTACTGGCTAAAATAAGCATATTTACTTGAGGACGCATAAAACGAGTAGTACTTGCAATATGTAAGCTTCAGGCATCTAGCATTGGCGAGTAGCTTTTATGATGGGCATGTACGATTTGCATGATAGTCGACCTTGCTGGTGAGTAGGGGAATGTTAGAAACTTATTTTTCAATTACTGCAAACACACTTTTTTTGCAGCAACCGGCAAATATAGGTATCACTGTGCATGCTTGACAGCATTGTGTATAGGCACGCTATAAATACAATATCATATAATTTCAGCAAATATGAAGTGTGATTATGGCAAAATGCACCATTTTACAAAAAGTACTCATAAATATTTTGTCACAAGTCACCTTGGGGCAAGTGCATTTCTCTTAGGTCAAGTATGTAAACTAAGTAGCTCGCCCTCCAGGTCTAGTGGGATTTTGAAGAATTTGCCAGGCCTGAGAGGAGTAGCCCAAGTTGCCACCCTACACATCCATAAAATAAGTGTATGTCTTTGTTAATCAGCAGGCGGGAGTCGTATTTCAGGATGCACCAATAACCTTTTTGTATTCAGGCAAAACACTTTAAATGTGGTTTTCAACACAAGCACAATATTTGTTTTATTCAAGGATGCAACTTCTTTCACTTTCCTGAACAATGCTTTAAATCAGGGGTTGTGCTTTGAGGTCCTTGCCTCTTAGTGTTGGCTTTGTTTCCCTCCTAAGGCACTCATTAAGCGCTGCTTCAGACTTTCTCTCTGAAGTTCAATAGAAAACAGATGTCCATTCAGGTAACCTTTTTTCTCCTCCGGTTCCGTGGGCCAAAGAAAACAGTCCATAAATCAATGCCCGTGCCTTCTGTCAGCCAGCACTTATCCTGGCCAAATGGTGATTTTCAAGTAAGCCCCTGTCAGAGGGTCTCTGCGTTCATCTCTGAGGTTTCGCGTATATGGACTCCTCGCATGCCTGTGGCTCTGGCAATCCAAATGCCCAGTTCAAACCAGCCGCCTCCTCCTTCCATTCCTCCCTCCTCTCGCCTTCTCCCTGGATAAAGACAGAACAGAGCACCTCTCTGAGTCCATGCATGTGTTAAAAATGCTGTCCTCCCCTCCCCTCCAAGTTCAGGTGTGTTCATTCTTTCCCTGCTCTTCCGAATCTACTCCACCCATTCTTTGCTTTTCTCCCTGGGCTCTCCCACCCGACCGCCCTGTTTATTATTGGATTCCACCCGCCTTCCTGATATTCTTCTGGTTCTGAATGCCTTTCCTCTGCTGAGGTAATAAGGTAGGTGAATGCCACTGTGCATCTTGAAACTAAGCGATTTGGGATCTTTTCTACGTGATTCAGAATAGTGCATTGTGGGAGAAGTAGTTTCCTGACATGTAGACTCCTAAGATTTAACTTTGGGAACTCCTTGCAGAGTTGTTTTTTTATTTATGTGCGGCATGTTTTCACCGTCCGTGGCTGTCAGTACAGGGTGTTCTGTTAACTTCATGTTGGTGTGTGGGCTAGATGTCCCGTCACTGTTCAAATCCTGTGACTCAGGAGGTTTATCCTCACAGTCTTATAAAGGCCACTGATGCTGCCTTGGGTCTAATAAAGTTAGGCCTGAAGTCTGAGGCGCTGTCAGTGCTCTCAAGACTTAAGCTTTTCGTATCATCTGTCTGTCTTGCTCTGAATGGAATGTTGGATGTGTGATTGAGAGAGTGACAGTACTCTGCTCTTCCAAAAAGGCTAAAAAGAAAGGGGAATTCATATCCCATTATTAAATTAAATTTGTATTTGGTAGAAATAAAATGTACCTTGAAGAAACGGGTGAATGAAAAACAGTCAATATATGTTGTTACAATGATTGACTAAAGCGTATTGAAGAAGAAGAATCACTGATTGATAGAAGTCTAGAAAACATGATGAATGCAAATTCTTATAGTAAAAGAAAATAGATTAAGAAAAACCAGAAAATAAATGGCAAATTCTACAGAGCAAAACAATAGAAAAATAGGGATCGTGGACAAGCGGGTAGTGCTCCCCTGAAGATTTCCAGATAAAAATGTTTTAGAGAATTGAGAGTAGGAATGAAACATGTTGGGCAGAAAAGAACGATTGCAAAGAGTATCGAATGTATGAATGAAAACATGAAATGAAACAGTCTTAATAACTGTAAAAAAAAGTTTCTATGGAATGAGATTTGTATTTCAAAAAATAAAATACACTACAGATTGCAAATACACTTAATCCTGTGAATGTGGTCAATTTATGAATTGTACTCAGGTAAATATTGATTGGAAGAATTAAAATATTTTTCTACTAAAAATATCGTACAATCGGTTGTAACATTGCCAAAATGCATGCTAGTGTCTTGAGTATCATTTTTTTTAAGTGCTCTATAATTAGTCAATACAGTGAAGGTAAACATATTCGAGTAATATGGGTGTGCGACTGAGCAAGTGATGCTGTGGGTTGTTGGTCTCAATGTTCCATGTCTGTGTTCCTAGTCTGTCAGTTAGGGCAGTTACATCCAGCCATCCTGGGGGTGGGATGCCCGGTTCTCTGGCTCCTTTGTACTTACCTGTCTTACCTACCTGGAATCCAATACCGGTTATCCTGGTCTTTAATAAACCTACTTGTGACTACACATCTGATTTAGCGTGTTAACTGAAACCCCAGGCCTTGACACAACACTTTTCTTATACAAAAGACAAGCAAACTGGCATTAGAGGAAATAGCTGCTTTATTGCCTGGAGAAAGACGACAATAGGCCACAAATAACTTGTCCGATTTTCTAAATACTTTAGTACGCTCCATGTAGAACTTTGGAGCTCATGAAACATCCAGATTGTGTGAAGTATCTTCTCCAAAGAAGAATGAAGGCCAAGATGGAAATCCAGCAGGAAAATGTCCTGACCCAAATGAAATTCAGAAACTGCCTTCCGTAAGTAGGCAGGAACTGCTTGGAGGGCAACTTTATTCCTGTTAGAGAGTTTTTCCAAGTCCACCTGGGGGTTGGACTGTGAAAACTGATCCCTTGATGTACAGGACCAACTCTTAGTCTAGGCCTAAACTACCAAAAGGGTTGGTAGTGTTGGAAAGGGTGCAGCTCCCCCCCCCCACGCCCGGCTAGGCTCTTTACAGTGAGGCGCGATGCATTCAAAGCACTACGATGGTCCCTGGGTTCAGGGGGTGGGGGGCGATGAGAGGGCCACCTCCCAGTTTAACAGGACTCTACCCCAATATAACCAAATATAGTCTATCCACATAGTACAGCATAAGGCGCAAGTAGCATTGCTATTTAGCACAGATATTAGTAACCATACGTAGAAGGGCTGGCCGGCGTGGTAAATGAGGAATTGCATGCACTAAGCCCAAAATTGTGAGACAAGAGAAATCTCCAGCCATGCCCGAGCTCCCATGAAGACAGCCCACACCCCCAACCGCCACAACGCCTATTCACTGTTCTAACAGTGTTGCAAAGATATTAGAGAGGAATGTGCCATACAAGGCCGCGATCACAGACCGGCACCTGGTGTGCATGTTTTCTCACACTGGCCAAAGTATGACTCCGGCCCATCCCCAGGCAACCATGCGTTATAGCATCTATAACTATCTAAAACGTAAGACCCTCTGAATTTCAATGCGACCAGGTCCCTTTTTACCACCAACCCCAAAGTAACAAGTCCTGAGATGTTCAAAGAGGACAGACAGGGCACATCGTTGAAGCGTCAATCGTGCGCGGCATAAATTCGTTTTCAAAAATTGATTAGCAGAGTTTGCTAATGAAAATGTTCTTGATTAGCAAACAAACCCAATTGCTTAGCAATGTTGTACTAATATTTTTAGTGTCAGCAAAAGTTATTTGTACCTAAGATACAAAATTAGCAACAATACAGCAGTCTTCTTTACCGCTAAAGTAAGACATTAGTGAGAGGAGTCAGGCCTTGCTAATTCTTTGAAATTCTGCTAGACCTGCAGGTCAAGTAATTTAGTTTACCTGCTCGACCTAAGAGACATGCACTGGACCCATGGCAATGGATGAAAACAAATTTAAATGCACTTTCTGTAAAATGGTGCATGGTATCACAAACCAACTTTGTTTGGCACACTGCTGCCACCCAGAGGCCAGTCATGCACAGTGAAACTTACATTTACTGCAAGGTACATGTTACATAAAGGTTTTGAACAACCCTGCAAATGGTACTCACCCATCATAAAATCTACTTGACTATTCGAGGGGCAAAAAGACTTTGCAGGCTCTGAATTAGTGTCTGTAAAATGTAAGAGGATAGCTGCATGAATGGACACACAAATACAGGTGCTAGTACATAATGTAATCAGAATTATAAAGCAAAGCGAGCTCGGGAGGCTAACTACAGTGTATGGTAGCGCAGTAGACCTGTGAGGTACAGGGTGGATGGAACTATTGTTCACTACTTTGCATAAACATCTAGTTAGCTTTCTGTATTTATTATGTAAGAGGAAAGAAAGCACAACACTAAGCAGAGTGGGTGACGTAGCAGGCAGAGAACTGGGCAAGTTAGGAGGAATATTGTAGTCTGCGGCCATCTCGCTTTCAGGGTAGCTGGTATAAAGCACAGGGTGATCTAGAATGTCAAGGAGTGTGGGATCAGCTCATAGGTTGAGCACCAGTTGCAGTTGTATGCAACCAGCAAGTTATAGAACTAGGTTTGCCATCAAAAGCAGGTGTGATCAATAACATTTTCAAAAGTGTTCACTCGTCAATATGGTGCATCTTCCCCAACAAAATGAAATATAGTTTGACACTATCTGCCGCATCACGAGTTTGGCGGTATTCCGGCGGATTTTCCATCAAGCGCTATTTGTGCTAATGCCACACTGCCTGGCAGAAAGTATGCCAGATCACGAGTTTACATGCATGCTGACAGGGACTGCACTTGGCATAAAAATTGGCCAGGAACCTGTAAATCCATCGCACTCTGCGCTACCGATGAGCCGCAGCGCTCATAGTGCGAGCTAATAGCGCACTGGAAACACGTCAATGCCGGAGCGGGAAACAAAGCAGTGGCCATTTTGGAAATCACAATCCGCCGAAAATCACAGCCCCTGAAAGCCATCCACCCCTGTGAACATCACAAAATGTCTCAGGAACGACAAGTGGCAAGTGTCGAGCGCAGATATGGAGGGACATCAGCCAGAGAGTGTCTGCGGAGCCTGCGTGCCCCGGGATGGTGAGGACTGCCGCAAGCGCCCCAACGACTTGCGGGTTCGAGTACGTGGCCTACTATCCCAGCACAGGTGTCAAGCATGGCGACTGGAGGAAGGCCAGCAGCACCATCCGAGCTCACCCCCTGGGAGGAGCAGATGACAACAATCATAGATATGGGCACCATTGAGGGAGTCGGAGGAGCAGAGGCTGGCACCGGTACCCAGGAGTATGCAGGTGAGACCCCCTAAAATTGGTGTTCCTCGCTGTCGCAAATAGATCGATCTGGGGAGGCACGTCGAAACAGTAGGTCCACCTGATCCTGCCGAAGCTCCCACTTGTGGAAAGAGCGCAGCTCTCTGCTGAGCGAGTCGGCAACAATGTTCTTTACTGCTGCTAGATGAAAACGGACGAGGAACATCCTCTGGGTGACGGCCCAGTGTCATAGGTCCTGAGCTTCCTTGGAGGGCCAGGGATCTGGTGCCACCCTGCTTCCGGATGTAGAACATTGTGGTGGTGTTGTCCGTGAAGATCTGTACCACCTTGTCCTTGAGGGACGGAAAGAAGGACTTGAGGGCCCAAAACACTGCCCGAAGTTCCAGGACGTTGATGTGCAACGATTTTTCCTCCGGCCTCTTGCGTGGAGATTTCCGGTGTGCGTGCCTCACCCCTGCAGGGAGGCGTCCGTCATCACCATTTTGTGATGTGCCGGGGTCTCGAAGTCCGTGCCCGCACGCGGACGCCCCATCACCTAATCGCTAAACGGAATGTCTCGTTGAGCGCAATCTTGTCCTCGAAGCTTCCCAATCCCAAAGGTCGTCCAACAGCGGGATCGAGAGCACAGTCTTCCTCTTGGCCTCCCGGCACTTATAAAGGAATCCCTCCTTCTTTTCCTCGGGGTTCAGCTGAAATAGCCTCGAGGCCCTAGAGATCATGGCTTGGAACGAACCGATCTCGTCGGGGGGAGAAGCCCTGGGTACTGGCGACGGGAGATCCGTTCCGTCATCGTCGCCATCGTCGTCCGTACCCATCGTCATCGTCTATGGCTCAGTATCATCCCTTGGCAGAGGGGATGGAGGTGAAGGATGGTAGGGTGGAGGCAGATGGATTCTTCTCTTAGCCGACGGGTCCCCTGATGGTCCAGGCACCGAAGGATCACCTGCCGGAGGCACGGGCATCCTTATCTGTATGTCTGAGACCATGGTGTGCAGAGCTTGTAGGATGTCCGCCGACATGTCAGTCGGTGGTGGCGGCATTCGTGACGGGACCGTTGGCCATGGCGTGGTGTCCTCCGGTTCCTCACCGCCCTGCCGCTTCTCGTCGGTTCCCTCGTCGCTCTCCACATCCGCCTCGTCGGGGTCCTTGCCGTAGGACCTGGCCTTGACAAACTTCTTGTCGAGCACTAGCTTCAGGTCAGAAAGTTCCTCCTGGGAAGATATATCCGAGTTCTGCCGACCTACCATGCCCCCCCTGCTTCTCGACCAGGGACAACGGTGTCGGGGAGATGATCGTCATCGTCTTCACGGGTGTCTTCTCGATGGGCAGAAAAGATGATTCCCTTAGGGCAGGCAGGAACCTCTCGTCTTGGGGTTCGTCACCACTCCCTCAATAGACGTCTTTGCCTGGTGAACCTGGGCGTTCACGACCTTGGGTGCATCTGATGCCTTCACCATGGGGGGAGGGTCAGTGCCCCGCTCCCCATTGGCTTTCTCCATTGGAGTCGATCGGGCCTTCTCCAGAAGCTTACCCGGGTGCTCTGACTTCCTTTTCTTTGCTGACCCGGAGCGTTGGCTCATGGTTGACGGTGTCGGCGATGTTGTGCCCGGCCTGGATGCCACAGAGCCCATACCAATGGACTTGCAGTGCTTTGGCTTATGTTCGGCCCCCGTCGCCGGAGCGCCCTCAAAGGTCTTAGAAGACCGCTCAGATTTCTTCTTGGGAGAAGCATGTTGCCGGGCTCACTCGCCGCCGGGTTTTTCGTCTGCAGCTAGTCGGCGAGCTGTTTGCGACGGTCCTTCATAGTGCGTGGCACCATGTCCCTGCAGAACGCACAGGTCCCCTCCACGTGCGTTCGGTCTGAATGTAGGCAATAAAGGCACAGGGAGTGCCCATCGTCCAGGTAAATGTTCCGCAATCCACATCCTAGGCAGATCCTGAACAGAGGCGTCGAGTCTCCTTTATCTTCGTCCATGTCCATGCGGGGTAGGCCTCAAGAATCTTCTGGAATCCTCCAAGAAGGGAACTTCGATGAAAAATCCCCCTTGAGGGGCGTAGACAGTGGTCGAAGTGGGCGGGAGCGGTCGGGAGTGGTGCTCCTGTACTTCTTTATATTCAGTTTTACCGTTCCTATACTTTTATTTTAAAAAGAAACCACTCCGGAACGGTTTCGTTTTAAAATAAAAATGTAGGAATAAGTTGGAACTTGCACCATACAGTGCACTGCATTGGAAGTTACCTTAAACAGTAGGCACGTGTGTTTTGGGGTTTGTATTGTGCATGGGAGGGGGCGTGGCGATGGGCTTTGTGAGGATTGGTGCAGACCAGTAGGGACATAGTTCCACTACTTCTTTTCATACACTTCGACCACTGGGCGTAGAAGCTTCCGAAAACGGGTCCATGTTAGTCCGATGATGAATCGAAGGAGCTTGAGGCTCAATTGACTGAAACAAAAATTTGTAAACTCTTTGAAAAATCACAAAACACAGTAAAAGCTTGGGAGCTAAGCACGAGGACTCCCACCACTCGAACGTGCGGTAAAAATCTGAAGATGGCTGCCAGAGGAGGGGCTTAGGTAGAGGGCAGTCATTGGCTGGGGGCAGTATGACCCAGAGACCAGTGATTGGTAGTTAGGAGAAAGACAGTTCAGAAGTGAAACTGAAACTGATTTTATCTTTACAAAGGATTCCCAGCCTGACGACAGGGAATATTCATGAGCATGTGAATCCATGCCAGACCCCATGCTGGAGAAGGGTCCCTATTGCCAGGAGGTCTAGGTTATTGTAGTGCACCCAAAGGGTACTGCATACAATCTTGCCTAACACTGGTGGCAGGCGGTGAGGATGCGGGTGACTCGGCCCTTTACAAGGCGGGTGACACCCGCCAAAAGCGTGTGAGTTGAGAGCTATGTCTATTGTAAGGTTCTTACATTGAGTGTTTGCTCTACATTTGTTCAACTAAAAACCTTCACAAGGCTAAGCTCCACTAGAATAGCAATCGTAACACGCCAAGTATGGATAATGTGTAAAGACAGGGGTCTCCCTGTTAGAGGAAAGAAAAATAAAATTGATTGCACGGTTCTTAGAACACCAAAGAATGGATAGTAGGCCTGTAACTCCTACTAATCCCGAATATGTGGAAAACGTTAATGAGGATGATCATTCTGAGTTAAGCTCTAATGTCTTCGAAGAGTCAGAGGACAGAGAGAAGTCCCAGGATGGGAGCCCCTCTTTGCCTCAGCAGGCACTATTGCCTCAACCTTTGTCCACTGGGACCCCACAAGGTCCATTACTGAGTCCAGAATGTGTGTCACTTGAGAAAATGAGACTTGAGTTGGAATTCAAAAGATTACAAATCCAAGCTGAAGCCAAACATCAGGACATGAAGCTCAGGGAATTGGAAATGCAACATGCTCTTGAAATGAAAAGATTGCCTCTTGAAAATGTTTCCACCCCAGAGTCCTCTAGGTCTTCCAGTCCCAAGAGGCCCCGCCTCCCTAAAGAAGAAGTGAGTATGCACTACTGGGTGTGTGGTCAACAAGCTTACTTGCACCTCCCACCATCTTGGAGGGGCTATTGGTCACTAGCTACGCTGCACTCAGCCCTTTAAGTAGTCCCAGAAGATCACTTGAAAGGGGGCCACTGCCAGAAGACATGCCCACAGTGACCCCGACAATCGCTGCACCCCAAACACTGCTGTTAGGCAAGATTGTATGTAGTAACCCTGTGGAAACTACACAAGCAAGGCAAAAGGAAACCCAACCTTTGGTATACGCCTGTAATACACATACACAAGTTGGTAGAGTGACTGATCAGCCAGGCTTATCTCAAGAGGGGTCAATGTGAGCTGTAGAGATGCAACATAGGTATTCACAGTGACAAGTAATCAAATAACACTTATACTCAGGTTTTCTTATTAAAATTATTTTTTAATGTAATAGTCCGTTTTTAATTAAGCTTTATTTAAAAAGGGGCAAGATACAACAATAAAATACACTTCAGAAATACACTTCTTCAGTTTCAGTTAAGTAACCACCGCTCTACCCATTGCGCCTGAGGTCCACAGATCATAGAAACCATCTACTCGGCTGCCGCTTTACTCAGACCATAGTCCCCATGAACAGTCCTACCACAGTCCTGCCCGCAATGACAGAACCAACACACCCCACCCAGCCCAATCGGACCCACATTGAAGGCAACCACTACACAGCTAGGTCTCACACAACCCAGCCACACTACACCTACTACTCCATCAGATACCAATCTCGCAAAACTCAAATCACCCCAAGGTCCACTCACCATCAATCCAGTAAGCCTTCCAGTCCGCTCCAATGTGCCCTCATAAACGCGCAATCTCTCCCAGCTAACACCACAGAGATCCAGGACCTACTTGCCAACCACAACCTAGTCCTCCTCGCCATTACAGAAACCTGGCTTCATGAGGTTGCGGGACCTGCTATCTCCATGGCCCTTCCTCCTGGTTACACTATATACTGGCAGGACAGACTGCTTATAAGAGGGGGGAGTAGCTCTCAAAGCTAAATAATCTCTGTCCATCAGACAAGTAAACTCCTCACTGGAAGGTAAACACAGACTCCATCGCTGCGAAATTCTCCTTATCCCCCAACTGCACCATTTCCATTCACATCATCTACCGACCAACAGGCTCATCGACAGACTTCCAAGAAAACCTCCTCCACCTATTAGGAGAAAACCTAAAAACCACATCCAGAACCATCCTACTTGGGGACCTAAACTTAGGCCACAAGGATTCCAAAGACAAAAGGCAAAATCGCTCGCCAAAGCCCTCAATAACATGGGATTCGTACAACGAGTCACTAACTCGACTCCCTCTAAAGGACGCATACTCGACTGGGTTGCTGACCACAATTTCTCTGGCACTATCAGCGTTAACATCCCATGTCCCTGGACAGACCACCATCTCGTTCACTTCCTTCATCCCAAGGTCCACCAAAACCATTAAGCCTACTAAACCTCTACCACCAGCACTAGCCAGGAGCTCTAGCCAGAATCTACAACCTCACATTCAAAAACGCAATCGACACCATAGCTCCTTTAGAACTAAAGAAAGCCAAGGTAACTCGGCATGCCAACTCTTGGTTCTCATCTGAACTCCAGGAACTTCGCACCCTTAAGCGCATCGCACACACTAACTGGCAAGCTAACCCTCAAGGCTCCACTATAGAAGAATTAAAAGAATGATCTACCCAATACAAAAAAGTCATCATCTTAGCCAAAGCCACCTCCTGTCACTCAAGAATCACTAATGCTAAATCAGACTCCAAAGAGATGTTGGCCATATTCAGGGAACTAGTGTCCGCAGTCCCCAAGACATTGTTAAAGATGAATCCTTGTGCGCAAGCATTCAGACGACTATGCTTGATAAAATAGACCTCCTACGGGGCAAAATTAAATCCAATCACAACCCCATGACCATTATAGACCCTCCCGTCCCCCCTACAATGAACACACCTTCTCAGGACAAGACGCACTTCACCTTCAGAAAGGTCTCATAAATTGAAGTCCTAGCCATCCTTAAAAATATCAAACCACCCAACTGTAAAGGGGATATCTGCCCTGCCAATATCATTAAAGAATGCGCCTACACACTAGCACCATTCATCACAGCATTCATTAATGCCTCCTTTACCTCAGGCATCATTCCACCTTGCCTCAAAGAGGCCGCCCACTCCTGAAAAAAAACATCTCTGGACCCATCCTCCCCCAACAACTACCAGCCCATTACCACAGTCCCATTTCTGCTGAAAATTCTAGACAAAGCCGCATACACCCAAATCCAGGACTTCCTTGAAACCAACAGTATATTAGGGAAAAGGCAATCTGGCTTCTGCCGTGGTCACAGAACCGAATCTGCATTGATCTATCTGCAGCATTTGAGGTCTTACCACCTGGGGCACTGAAAGTCTTCTGTAGTCCCCTGGGGTAGACTCAGTTGGTTTACTGTAGAAGAGGCCATCCTCCCAGTACATCCTGTGCTTCCCTGGCTCTTGCCCATCCAGCTGGGAAGCTGCCTGTTGGTGAAGTCCTTCAAAAGTAGGACACTCGCTTTGACCTTTGCTGAAGTCTGCTCTAGAGGATCCACCTTCTGCAAGCAAAGTCTGCGGCTCCGGATTGTCTTCTCGATCCAGATCTCCAACAGGGGGAAGGGCTTCTTCCAGCTCTGTTTCACCAGTAGCTGGTTCACCATCCTCTGGTTGGTCCTCCCATTCAGCCTCAGTTGGTGGAGGAGTCACAGGTGTGACTTTGGACAGTCCTCGGGGACCTCTTTTTCCTTTGAACAGGTGTGATACCTTTCTTTTTTCCTGAGACCTTGGGTTTCCCCTTTGTCTCTTTCTTTGGCCTGGAATTAGAAGGGTGTCCTTCCTCATGCAGACTAATGATTTGGTAATTGTGTTTGTGCGTACAGTCTTTACACCCGCCCCCTTTTGTACTCCCCTTGCATACCACAATACTGCACATCCTGAGTGATTTTGTCCTCCGGTTGGATCATTGCTGGAACTCTTGTCAATGACTATCATTGCGATGGAGAAAAAAGCATTCTTTAAGTCACCCACTGTGAAAAAATGTGCCTCTGAAGGAACGCTGCAGAAAATTGTTACAGGGTTTGGAACCAATGGATATTCTTGCTCAATGTTATTCAGAGAGCGTACATCCTGTATAAAACACTACAACCCATCCTTTGCTTTCTTAATCAGATAGAGAGCAGTGTTGCAAGGTGATGAACTTACCTGTATTATGCCTTGCTGCCGTAGGGCATGCAATGTCTCATATATGCCCTCATCTGCTTCTTTTGATAAGGGGTATTGTTTTAGTCATGGAAATAGTGCGCCTTCTTTTAACTTAATGGTTGCTGCCCCTTTGAGTACTCCTACATCATGGGGTCATGTTGTCCACAAGCTCTTGGGCACTTTTTCCAAATCACCCTCTAAGTACTGGACTTTCTGTTTTGCTATCTGCATCATTCGGACACTGTTCTTTCTGTTATACAAACTAGGCAAGGTAGGCTAAGCTGAAACACTACCTCCTTCGTTTTCTTTTGTAGCAAACAACTCCGTGTCCCTTACTCCTGTCAATGTCAGTGTGAGATCAATAAATAATATTAACACCATTCGATGTTGTTCTCATCAGCAGCAACCAGTATAATCATATCTTTCTGTGCTACTACTTCCTCCACGTACAGTAGAGTGTGTGTGCCTGAGCTAACTGAGGAGGGACACTGAGGCCTGAACAAAGTCGTTAGACACCCGGACCACCTTCCTCTCATTCCCTGGCATCCATACAGAGATCTATGCGTGTGGGTATTCCTCTCATTGCACTGTGTGCATGGAATGCCTGATTCAGTCCTGCCACCTGGGCTGGATACGTTCCTGGTGTGGAGCACACCATCCCTTTTTCTGAAAATGAAAACAAGGCGTTCAATTTGCTCAGTAAATCCCTCCCCAGAATATTGATGGGAGTGTCTCTTGAATACAGCAAAGGTGCTACAATATGCTGGGTCCCTATCGTTAAGGGCAAATCTTTTATCAGAGGAACTTTCAAAATCTTCCTCAAAGCCTTGTTTCCATTGTGTTAGATCATGGAAATCCTTCTTCCTTGATGCATGATCTGGTTTCCCCAGTATCTATAAGAAAGGACAATCCCCTCAGTCCTCTCTGAACTGCTACCTCCGGTTCTTCCTCAGGGTCTTGAGTTATTGCAAGAACAGGACACACTCACACTCCTCGTGGGCATCAATATTGGGGGAAAAAGTGTTCACGGATGATGCAAATGGGTTACTATGATGCTGGAAATGCATTGGAGTAACAGGACCTCCATGTCCCAGTCCTGTACTCCCTTATCATGTGTGTTCTGTGTTATTTTCTTCACAGGAGTCCAGTGGGACCCGTAGCAGTTCAGCTCTTCCTCTTTTTGGTCATGGTGAACAGAGACCCTCAGGAAACCTGTACCCATGGGTGGGGTACAAATCTGTACCCCTAGTGTATGTTTTTGGGCACCTGTGTATTGTCCACAGAGCAGGGTATGAGCTGGTGGCAGCTTCATGCTGATATGACAGGAGCTCTGTGCATCCTCCATTTTGGGATACCCAGGCACTGCCATAGGAATCAGAGGATTCCTGATAGAAGGCAACATGGCCCGTTAGGGAGAATTCTCAGAACTGTGCTAATTCCCTGCTACCTAAGAGACCCCCAGCTCTGTTGCTGGACTTTAGGACTTTTAATTTTTATCCTGGAGAGAGTGAGACCCTTTTCCCACTCTCATGTATTTTTCTTTTGATTTGAACCCCGTTTCTTTTGGTTTTGGAGTCTGATAAACTCCATAGGTATAATCTTTTTACATGGTGACACACAGCACCTTCCGTGCAGTGTCACAGAAGTCCTTTAAAGTTCTCAAAAGTATAAATACCTTCTCTTGGATAAACTACTGTTTCCAAGAGCAGTAACGTGAAATTGACTTAACCTACCTTTTGAAACTTTGTAGACCCAGCACAAACTATCTTACATAGGGTGCGGGAGGGGTTACTTGGTATCCCTTTTGTCTACTTTCTCATGTAACATTTTTATGTTACCCTTCCTACAATTGTTGGTGGCAGTGGTTTATTTTTCCTACCATTCTGCGTTTTTACGGCAGGCTGAATCCTCAGCTGCAGTATTACACCCATGGGTGCCCATTTTAGCCAAAATGGCCCGATCTTCTTTTTTCGCCATTTCTTGTTGTAAAGGACCTTCTTGAAATTTACTAGGTCTGGTCCCTTTTGTTCGCTTTGTCTTTGGTGGGGTTCACTGCTGGAGCCGCCTCTGGCTCCAGATTATATGGCAGGGCAGGAAGCGAGGGAAACTCCCTGTGCTTAGTCTCCTTGGTTACAGGAATGCACCCAAATGTGATTGGCCGGCTGGCTGTCCTTGGAGGACAGCCACCCTGCTGTGTGAGTGAAGCTCTGAATTGACTAGAGAAGCCCGGAAAGGATGACTTCTCCCCTTGGGTTGGTGGGACCAATCAACCCCAAGACGAACTTGCCTGGAACCCCTCTCGCTGCTGTATTTCTTTGCTGCTACAGGAACCGAGTGCCAGGGGACAGGAACACCAGAATCAAGTGTATTTTTAAGTAGGACCCAAGCTCCAGTAAAATCCTCCAGACTCCCTCGAAGCAGGAATAACCAAACCTGAACCACCTCAACCGAGTGCAAGTGTGCCCATTGCTGCGCTGACCTTCAAACCGAAGTGCAGGAGTCCCCAGACGTCCCCCCTCTTATCACCACAAATGAGGCCATGTACGACAGGATCTGCAGGACTACAACAGAAACAGAAGACAGCTGGACCTTTTCCTTCAGACACAAGGTACTTTGTAACTATGGGTACTTGCCTCTTGTTGTGTGTAGCTTGCTTGCTTTCAGTTGAGACTTGCATTGGCTGCCTTTTGTAGAGTTGCTTGCAGCTTTCCTCCTTCACAAGTCTTACAGCTTGTGGCCCAACAATGATTTCTTATCTACAAACTCTCTTCTAACATTGTGCAAGACTTTTGTGCTAACTTCAAGTAGTGCCTCAGCTCCTCTAGACTTTGCTCAATTGGCATTGGCAGTCCTGGCTCCCTGCAGACTCTTCTGACCCTTTGACTTTGTGTTCATCTGTCCCAAAAAAGGTTATTCATATTTTACTTGTATTGCTGGGAAAGGGTTAACCTATAGTTCATTGGGGGATTGTGAAAGTGCTTACCTGTTAACCTTTGTTTCCTTCCCTAACCTATTTCTCCTTTTTGACCATAACTCCAGTATTGCATTTAGTGTCAAATTGTTATATCAATGTCCAGTGTCCTAGCTGTTGAAGTCACCTGAGGGTGTAGGAAGTGTCTGTGTGTCATCCCAAAAGGGCATCTACTTCATTTTGTTTAATTTTTACATTTATAAAGTGCACAAAGCAGCCCTGGGTTATTGTGGCGCTGTTGCATGCATGGCTTGCTTAGTTACAGGAGAAAGACAGCCTGACTGTGGTTCGTGGTTACAGGGAACCTATTACCAAACAGGTAGCAGTTAATGTATAGAGTTACAGTGGGAGTGGGGTTCCAGGGTTCAGAGGGTTACAGGTGAACCGGTAGCCACTGGTTCTTTCCCGACACACAGGTATTGAAGGGGGGGAGCCGACGGGTGATGGGTGCTCTATTTGAAATGCCTCCTTTTGAGGGCTTTGCGGAAGGACAGGTGAGAGGTCTCATTCCTTAGGGTAGTTGGGAGGGCATTCCATTGTCTTGGGGCTATGAATGGGAAGCTGGAGCTGCCCGCTTTGGCCCGTTTGATGGTGGGGATGTTCAGTTGGTTGGAGTGGTGTGATCATTTTGGCCTGGAGGAGCAGGAACGGACTACTTTCTCTGAGAGGTATGAGGGGGCTGTGAAGGAGAGGCATTAGGGAGATTTTACCAGAAATTTGCTTATTTACTTCTACCTTGGACACCTCCAGCTCCATTTGCTGGACTTTAGGACTTTAATGTCTTACCTGGAGAGAGCGAGACCTTTTTCCCACTCACCCATGGATTTTTTTTCTGTGATTTGAAACTCCATAGGCATCATCTTTACATTGTGACACTCTGCAACTTCAGTGCAGTGGCGGGACGGCACCCGCTCGCAGACCTTGACGGAAGCACCGGCACCATTCGTGAATGGTGCCGGTGCATCCGTCCACCCCATTCCCATTGAGTTCAATTGGACTCGAATGGGAATGGAGAGTAATTTATTCCGGCGCCCGGTAATGGGGAATTACCGGGACCGCCGGGGCTGTAATTCCCTGATGAGTCCCCATTGCCGAGTGTCGAAAAAAGGTTTTTAACAGCACGGCTACCGCCGGACTCATAATTAGTCCTATCTGTTAAATTAATACATAATTGTTTAATCAAGAAACCTTGAGTGTAAGTGTTTATTTGAATACCTGCTACTGTGAAACTCTGTGTTACAAACTTACTGTTCACATTGACCCCTCTGGAGATAAGCCTGGCTGTTCAGCCACACTACCAAGCTGTGTAGTTCAGACTTCTACCAAAGGTTGGGTCCCTATTCCCAGGAGGTCAAGGTTATTGTAGCGCACCCAAAGGGTACCGCATACAATCTTGCCTAACAGTAGAATGAAGGGGACGGAAGCCAGACTGAAAAAGAGGAAGAAGGAAAAGGAAGAAGAAAAAGATCAGTGACAAAGGATGACATCTGAGAGGGTGCACAAGATGCTCTAAGAAGAGATAGGGTAGAAGGGAGATAGGACGGAAATTAGAAACAATGGAAGGCTTAGCTGTGGGTTTTTTCAACATGGGGTCCCCCACCAGGCCCCTTAGTTTGTAACTATTGTAAGAAAAGAGGACTTTAGAACAAGTGTCCCAATAGACCACAAAGACGATCTTCAGGGAAACACAGGACAGGGTGACATCCAAGCTCCCCCACCAGGGTGCATGAACCCCTAATCCAGACGCTTCACTAGGAGACCAAGCTCCTTTCCTCAACCCAAATGCCAATACTTGTACCCCTGGATTATGTACTACGGAATGCTACCCTGATTGGTCAGGACCCTTTCTGGCTAGAGAAGAGAAGGATGTCCTGCAAAGCCCTTTAATCCCAGTAGTTCAAGATGGTCCATAGGCCCAGTGTCATGTAGAGGGAATGCCTGTATCATGTTTAGTACATGGGGGCTAAGAGATGCACCAATTGGGAATATACACCCTTCCAGACATCTGTGTCCAAAGAGAATGTGAAGGCTGCCGGTATATCCAACACTCGTATCATACACCCAGCCACAGAACCCCCAGAATCACTTTTGGACGCATTACTGACAGGCAGGCATTTCTCTTAAGCAGGACGGCACCAGTAAATCCATTAGCTCGGGATCTGTTATGTAAACGTAGATGTACTATATATTGTACTCCCGATGGAGTGTTCCTGAGAGTGCCTTCTGTATAATACCAAACCACTTCTGCCCCCCCGATGCCACCCATTGGATCTTTGTTCCGCACTCTTCTCTGCCCCCATACATAAAGATAGTCAATATCGCTTTGCATTTTGGTTTACAGAAGCCCCACACACCTGGGCAGGATTACCCAAAGGATATACAGAGCCCCCCACCCTCTTCTCACAACAGCTAAAGAAGCATTTAGATGAGACTATTACCTGGCATGCCACTGTTAATCCAGTACGTCGATGACTTGTTCATGGTGTCACCATCATATGTTGCCTGTAAGCAAGACACAAAGGTACCAATGACTTCCCTGGCTGAGGGGGGACATAAAGCATCCAAACAGGAGTTACAATTGTGTCCAGAGAGAGTTAATTATCCGGGAAATTATATTATGAAAGGTTATCGCTTGATATCCCCCTCCTGTAAATAGGCCGTTAATAAAATCCCTAAACCTCAGACTGTCACACAAAGGGGCTAAAGACCCTCCTCTGAAAGAAATGCCTCCTCCATGACACCTAGGACCACACACCCTCCGCTCCCCACTCTACCTGAGACTGGGTGATCTGCGCCCCACTGTATCCCCACAGGGTTGCTTGTAGATACTTTGCTGAGGAATTTCCCTCCTTCCCCTCCTCTAGTGGTCTCACTGCACGCTTGTTTTTCTGCTTCCCTCACTGTGTTCCCCCTTCCCCTCTAGTGTTATCTCACTGGACACTTGTTTTTCTGCTTCCCTCACCAGTTCTTTCACCTATGATTATAAAACACTCTGTTGCTTTCTGAACCTAGATCTGCATCCAATAAGTACCATTGTAATAAAGAAAAACAAAACGTGAGCATTTGAAGGGGTAGTTGGTTACTGGCCGCAGTGGATTGTAGGTTATGCTGAAATAGTCAAACCGCTTAAATAGTTTACCCTCAAAATGGACTCCAGAGGCTGAGGAAGACTTTGCGATGATAAAATCATGTCTACCTGAACCTCCTGCTTTGGAACTTCAGATTCTAGAAAGGGATTTACTTTCTATTGCCATGAGAAGGGTCTGCTTTGGATTTTCCATTACTGGGCCACTGCTTAATACAGTAAGGAACTAGATCATGCGGCTGCAGGAAAAGCCGCTTGGCCTGAGATCTGTGGTTGCACTGGAATCAGCAGTAGCGCAGTGTGTGTGCACTGTGTGAGGATCTCCTCACATGCAGTAGTTTACCTACTATAGAAAGCAAAACCTCAGCACATGTTTTGCCCAATGCCAGTTGCAAGGTGTGTGTCCTACCCTCCCCCTGTTAGGAAAGATTTCCATTTCATGTGTAAATTTCCCTCCCGTTTTGTACCCCCCAACTTTTTGCTGATGTTAAACACCATAGAGTAACTTTACCAGAGGATCCCAGCCTTCTGCTGCACTCCTCTGGGCTTTCGCTTGCTTTTAGTGGGGAAACTGACATGCCCTTAAGACAGTCAGTACTGGGAGACTTTGTTTCCCTTAGACGTTTTCCACCGCAACAAGTGTACAATGTACCTTCCAGTACAGTACACTTGGCTCTATTAGTCATTTCAAAAGGCCCTCGATGCTCTCGAAGGATTTTTTAGGAGACGTGCAGATGTGCCTTGGTCCGTGCTGGTGGCAGCTTATCATTTCGTATATTTTTAACCCTTTCCTGCCAGGTAAACCATGATTACTGCGTTTGGCATTAATAGGTGGCCTGGCTCCAAAATGGCCATGCCACGAGGTTCTTTGTCCTGTCCTTTGGCCATCTTGCCCCTTCATCTTCCCCAGGTTGAGCCAAACCGGGTCAGTCCTTATTTGGGCATGCATTCTCCATGCATTCTCCATGCATGCAACCAGTGGGCTGACCAGCTTACGCAGACTCTTTGTCCTGATACTGCTGCCGTTTCCAGGAGGCCCTCGAAACTTGGTTTATAGCTAGCTCTGTGTTCACTGCACCCTCTGTTAGGCAGAATTATATCCAGTACCCTTTGGGAACACCACACACAATTAAGACTGCAAGTGACAGTACAAATTCACCTTTGGTACAAGCCTGTACTACAAAGTAAAGTGGTAGCGATGGCTGAGCAGCCAGACTTATCTCAAGAGCAAGTGAGCAGTATCAATAGTTACACAAAGGACAGCAATTACTATGATTCAAACAGACACTGACTCAAGGTTTCTGAATAAAAGAATATACATTTATTTACACATCAGTTGTATATCATCTCACTAAAGTAAATCAGTTGAAAAATCACACTCTTAATACACCACACCACTCCCAATAGATTCTGGACAAGTTAAACTCAAAATGAAGTATGAGCAAAATGGCACTCCAGTAATTTAAAAAAAGAGGGACAAGTTAGGTAAAAATCGAGCAGCACCAGCAGGTAAGTAAGCAGGGCAATCTAGAAAGAGGAACTACAGTGATGGAATCAAATCAAAAAGGCTTAGGGCCAAAGTCAATAGGACAAAATTCATTTGCTCAAGATTACAAAGTTCAGGGTAGTTCGCGGTTAAGTCTTTGTTAAGAGTTCCGGATGAAGTTGGTCAGCAGAAAAGTTAGTTTAAAGAGTAGAGAAGGACAAGCCATTGGATTGGTGAAAGGTTTCACACACCTTCACCGCGGCTGGACGAAACGAACAACCGGATTTGCATAGTACCTTTAAATAGAGAAGAAGCTGTAGCTGAGGTGGACGTTCCTGGCAGTTCCTGCAAGCTCACGGTTCCTGAAGCGACTGTCGGACTGACATGAAGTAGGAAGACATAGGGTCCTGCACTGCCCAGGGAAGAAACCAGCAGCAAAGCAAAGCAACAAATAAAAGGTGCGCTCCTTAAAACCCAAGCTGGGTCCGACCTTCCTGGCTATCCGGTTCACTGTAGCTCTGTACAGCAAATTCGACCAGAGGAGGGAGCCCTGGCTTGCAGTTTGGGCGAACTGGTTGGTCCCACCAGCTCAGGGGAAGAAGATTCTTGGTAGATCTTCTTTGTCGCTGGAGCTTGAAGATTCGGACCTGCAGCAGGGCTTCACCGGGCAGTGCAGTCGTTGTAGGGGTCCTCTTCTGCCAGCTCCTCGACGGTTGTTTCGTTACAGTGGCGACTCTCCTTTCCAATCCCAGAGACCTGCTTTTTATGCAGTTTTCCCCCATTCACACAGCCTGGCTGTCAATCACACAGCAGGGTGGCTGTCCCGCCGGGACAGTCACCTAGACAATCAAACAGGAGTGTGACTTGGGTTACCAAGGGAACCCATGGCAGGGGTCCTAAAACCCTTCCCTCACATCCTGCCTACCCAGACTTTCAGGCGCCTAAGGAGAAGCCCACAAAAAGACGGTGAACAAAGGAACCAAACGTGGTTTGGCGCGCGGAGTAAAACACGAGAAAGACATTTTCAAAAAGAAATGGCGAATAAACCCAGCCGAAACCATATAAAAACCTTTATGGTCTAGCGGGTTTAAGTTTGAGGCTACCAAGATAGCCTACAACAGTATCAAGGTTATTTAAGATAACCGCAGTAGGAAAAATAGGGTAGTTATCACTGCCACCAGCCAAGTCTTGATGAAAAGGGAATGTAACAATGCTCCAAGAAAAAAAGACAAAAAGGGATAAGTATTAACCCTTTCCAGTACTCTATGTAAGATAGTGTGTACTCGGTCTGTGGATTTTTAAAAGACTAATAAAGTTAATGCCAACTTTACATGTTCTGGGAGACAGTAGTCAGTCCCAAGAAAATGGAGTCTGAGTTGGGAAGTCTAAAAGACAACCCTGTGTCATTGAACTGAAGGTGCTGTGTAACACACAATAAAAAGATGATGCCTATGGAGTAGGTGAGGCTCCACAGTCTATGAGCACAAGAAAATGTTAAACAAACACAGCAAAACACATGTAAGAGTGGGGAAAAAAGGGGTCACATTCTTACCAGGTGAAAAAAATAAATCAGAGAAATCCAGCAAAGCTGCTGAGGGACTCAGTAGGTAAGGGAAATTAGCCATTCTTGAGAATTCTCCCTAACACCCTCACACCAAATTTCATACACGTGTTCCGAGGTCTGAAGTGAGACGAGAGAGCCCGAACCAGAGAATACGCAGTTACCGTGTCGCCCAGCCGTGGTGACGAACTTTGCAGGTACGCTGATTTTGTGACCCTCTTGCCCCTGAAGCCTGCTGCATTGAAACAGGCCTGATCCATCCACCAGGATCGGAAAAATCGCCACTGTCCCGTTTGGGAATGATCGCTGTATCTTTGTCGCTGACAGCCGCAGAGCCGACAAATTGCCGCACTTGTACCTGCAACCGAAGTGGAATTGACTGCCGAAGTTTGGTCTGGAGTGCACCAGAGGTAGGTGAGTAATCGCAACCCTAACCGGTGGCCCCTAGCGCCTCCATCAATTTTTGCGACTGTGTGGCCCCTGGGGGCAACTCTCCTTTCCACTGCTAGTGCGAACTAGCAAACTATTTCCAACTCTTGCAATCGACTCTGCCCTCAAGTGGAGACACTCCTCGAATAGTGGGAACCTATTCTTCATCGCCTCACCCACCATCCTGAGTTGCTACAGACCCACTCTTCTTAAGGATTGGACTGCCTCTTAGTTAGGAGGGTGCTGGATGCAGAAGGGACTAAAGACTATTTGCACTGCCTGTTTCTTACCCTATTTAGGTTGTGGACCCATTTCGTGCATTAACCCTTTAGACCCCAATGGTCTTGTATAGATGTATTTAGATAGGATTGTGTTGGATTAATAGTATTACTGTGATTTGATTTGTGTGTTGAAACTCAAAGACCTTGAAATAAATGTATATGTATTTTTTATATATCTACACCTGACTGGGAGTGATTTGTAAGTGTCCTTTACTCTGTAGACTCACTGAGGTCTTTCAATCACCCTTACCCCTCCTGAGACCTAGTCTTGACCGCCGCCAAACTACCTTGATTGGTCTGGCTTGTCCAGAAGGTTACCCTGTTCCAAGAAACTAGGCTGGCCTCCTGAACCTCTGCCCACCAGGTCAGAGTTCAGAAATCCATTTTAACACACACCAAGCCTGAAAGCTCCTCTTGCCTTCAACAGAGCTCCACACCAACTTAATTCTTTATACACAGAGCGCCTAGGGTTGGTACTCTGAGCCCAGGGACATGCAGTCCCAAAGAATGATTTAGTTGACAGGCTACGTTCTTCAAAAATTATTACACGTTGTTAAACAGGCAATAGTGTTGCTACATATATAACAGAACACATATATTGCATACCACAAAGTGTTGGCTCACTCGTGGGAACACCACTTGAAAACCATGGCCCTCTAATGTGTATATTTTTTTAGATTATTTTTTAAAAATTGTTTTTAGTTGAATTATTC
This sequence comes from Ambystoma mexicanum, assembly GCF_040938575.1. Taxonomy (NCBI): domain Eukaryota; kingdom Metazoa; phylum Chordata; class Amphibia; order Caudata; family Ambystomatidae; genus Ambystoma; species Ambystoma mexicanum. The sequence goes on from NC_090922.1 coordinate 1,539,597,739, forward strand.
AACTTTTATAATATTATTATTGACATAAAAAGAAAATCACAAAATTCATTTTACATATTAAAAATACAAATGCAAATTAAAATACAAGTGCAAATACAAGAAAACACTTCTCCAGTGATCCACTTAAGCTTATCATTTGTTTTAGATTATATACACATCAATCCACAGTCAGATAGATTTCTAAACATATTTACAGAGTGTTAGCTCGAATGACCTCCACTAAACTGACATGTGGCTGATCAATTGTCTATGTGGCATTCTGACACCTATTGTTTGTGTTCTCTCTATTTTCATCTATCATTCAGTAAAACACATATTCGCACCTGTTTGCATTTTCACAGTTTTAGTGCATTCAAATAGTTAACCGTAGCTATTCTTATTCCCACTAATTGTGCAGAGACAATTATTTTCCATCGGGAATCCTGATTTATCTCCACAAGAAATTGATACTTGTTTGCAAAATGTATTTTCCTCAAAGACACCAAATTCGAACATTCAATGATTAGATGATGCAAGGTTTCTTTCTGATCTTTCAGTTGACAAAACCGACAGATGTTTTCTGACTCTTTAATCATTCGTCTGTCTGCTAAAACCTCTTTTGTTGGCCATAAAATAAACCGCAAACGCATTATTGCAGATCGAACGGCGGAGATGGACTTTTCACTAAATAAGATGTCATTGTTCCATACTTTTTATGAATCATGCAATTACCATCAAAGTGTTTATAGTTTAGACAAAGGTCTCTAGTCTGAATCCAGTTGGTGGTGAAGATTTGTAACTTATTTTTCACAGGATTCCTCACAAGAAGATCAATTGTTACATTTGCAATTGCTAATGTGTTATACATGCTTTTCAACCACCTTTTAACAAATACATGATTAGATGAAAACAAATAGATTGATAATGTCTTCAAAAGAGTTTCTGGATGATTACACATAAGGCACTTTCTAAATATAGCACATAAGCGCCAATGATACTGGACAGCTAACGAAATCAAGCCCAATTCATAGCGAATCTATGCAATAGGCACCCCTTGAGGTAGATGTAACATGTGTCTACAGTATATTGCTTCCAATTTGTCAAATGTATGATCTTCAACCAATTCCAGTGCTTCCATACGATATAGCAGTACAGGTGTGCATTTTTGGATGTAGTAGGTACAAGCTGGCATTATTGAAAATTTGCCATATTTTCTCATTATGATTTTGGTTTGAGATATTGCTGTTAAGACTTGTTGTTGTAGTCTTTGTATATGACTTTGGTTGCATTGACTAGTGTCAATGTTTATGCCCAAGTAAATATATTGACTCACAACATCGATTTTTACGTTCTTTAAGGCCCAGTTCATTGTGTTGCAAGTTGTCTTTTTTGGTACATACATAAGAATTTTGGTTTCCCCAAATTTATACTTAGATGATTGTTTTGTATGTACTGAGATAGGGCAGTTAGTAAAGTTTGAAGAACTATCAGGCTTTTGGAAAAAAGCATTAGGTCATCTGCATACAACAATGCTGCTATGGACCTACCATCCAATTTTGGCGCATCTGTGAACTGATTCTTAAAAACCTCTTTAATGTCATGGATGAAGAAGCTAAACAGAGCAGACGCCATTATGCACCCTTGTTTCAGGCCCCTGGCGAGAGTAATCCTTCTGCATTAGTCTTATCTGAACAGAGGTTTCAGAATGTAGTGCAAAGATGATATCTTTTAGTGTTTCTGGACATTTTGCTAATGACAATTTAGCCATTAATAAAGAGTGTGATACTGAATCAAAGGCAGCGTTAAAGTCAACAAACGCCAAATATATTGGATGTTTGCTAGCTCGAGCTTGACTCTTGATTGCACTTAAACATGTTAGATTGATGGAGGTGCCCATACCGGGCACAAACCCAGTGTGATTAGGGTCACGTTTTTGACAAGCTTTTGTCCAAGTATTAAACTCTTTCAGAACTATTCTTGCAAAAATCTTGCCCGGTGCATCCAACAATACAATTGGCTTCTAATTACTGGGTTTAGATCTATGTATTGATTTAATATTGGAAGTTTTATGAAAAAATAGTGATTCATGTGTTTTAGACATGATCAACTATTGTGTGAGTTTAGGGTCTGTACAAAATGTATATATTTATAGATATGTACCAGTATTAATAAATTATATTTTTTTGATAAATATTGTTACATATTGTACTATATCTATTTTTTCAAGATATAAGTACCGCATCATCACCTAGAGAAGTATGACTGTTCCTAGAGGATACCAGGATTTGTTCAAATATGTGTTTACCTTTCTATTTTAGATTTGACATGCATTCACTACCCCTGATGGTAGAGATAGGAGATTTTTTGAAAATAGGGGAATTTTTTTAACCTATTGAAAATCATTGTACCCATTGCCCTTCCATAACACCATTAATCTGACAAAGGTTTTATTCATCGCTTTGGGCATTATTTAATAAAGACCATGGGCCTCATTACGAGTCCGGCGGTAACCGAATCGGTAAAACTGCCTGGTTATCGCCGGACTCGTATTACCATTCCGCCTCCATGACTCCCGGAATTACCAGGGCATTACAGCCCCGGTGTCCCGGGAGTCACGGAGACGGAATGGTGTAAATCCCCATTCCCATTGAGTCCCATAGGACTCAATGGGAATGGGGAAGTGGAAACACCGTCACCATCGCGTGATGGTGCTGGTGTTTCCACGTCCGCCCGCAGGCCGGAGGTGTTCAACCCGCCAGGTCAGACATGGTGGGAAGATCACCTCCCGCCTGCAGGACTCGGGATCGGGCGGTCCGGAATTAACAGTGGCGGCGGGTTTACCGCCACTGTTAATTCCCTACCGCCCGACCCGTATTGAGGCTCCATGTTTCCGCAGTGCTTTTATTTTCCAGTGTGTGTAACATATGTTCACTATCAGCTTGATACATTAGCGCAGCTCTCCCTCTGGTCCAATTTTTATATTTGGTTTTGGCTCTTCTAATGGCTTGAGATTGGTCTTTGATTGGAAGTAGTCAAATTGTTCTCATTTCTCTTCTCAACTTAGTTTTATGATGTTTAACTATTGGGTCAAATTGGTGTTTATGAGAAAATACATTCCGATCATTTTTGTTGAATACAGTTCTGTATTTATTCCGAACGGTGGCATAAGATGAGTTACCATTTGTTACTTTCATTTTTAGATCTTTTTCCAGCATATGTAAGTTCTTATCTGACCACCTAAATCGTGTCTTTGCATTGTCGACAATTACATCTTGCTTCATTTTACTAATAGTGGTGGTTAGCTGATGCAGTTCCCATGGCCATGTCATGGTAAGCAAGTGATGGTCACTATTTGTTTGCTTCACGATTTTGAACTGGTTGACTAAATTAAACAATTTTCCATCCATGTAAATATAATCAATGATGTTACCCATGAGTCCACAATGCACGTGTTCTGAGGGGGCACATCTCCAGGAAGTGATCCATTCGCCAACCTGGAAATTCCTGTCTGCCATAAACGAGATCCACCTCTCAGCCTGCTTGGATATTGTGTTTTTTTTATTAGAAATACAATTTATATTGATATCGCCTACAAGTATGGTGGCCGAGATGTCTTGAGAAGCCAGTATCAGATCCAGAAGTTGTGTGAGTGCAGCATAGAATGCATCGTCTGTAATACCCGCTGGATTTCTGTATATATTGATTAGTGCAAAGATCGTATGTTGTAGTTTGATCCTGACCATTAATAAGAAATTGTTCAGTGCAGCCCACAAATCAATAGTCATACCACTGCTTTTCTTGTCAGCTACTAATAACCCTGGTGTAGGTCTGCCTTTTAGCACTTTAACTGCTGGCAACAGTATAATATCATGATTGTTCGAGATGGGAGTATTTATCAGCCAGGTGTCCTGTAGAGCTACTATGTCATATTCCTCAATACAATTTATTTTCTCCATCTGAAGATGAGAATGTCCAAGAGTGTTCCATGAGGCAAGGCTGATATTCTGTATACAGGGTGCTGATTGTTATGCTCTTGTGTTGTACATAGTCTCTGGTGCATGCTTCTGTTGATACATTTGAGTCACATACTTAGTGCTCAGAGTTATTTGTTGTTCTGCTTGTCCTTTGGCATGAGGATCTTGTGCAATAATAAATCCTAACTTGAATATGTCCATCTTGGCCTTTCACACCATTTTGTTTGATACCTATTATCCAAAAAGATCTGCAGAGTTGGAGGATCATTGTTTGTATGGAGTATCAAAACACTACTCATATCAAAATATTGAAGCAAACAATGACAGAGGACAGATTCAAGTATATTGATGTACTTGGTTGTCTACTAAGACATGAATGCTAAGTATCACAACCACATGAAAGTGTCTTGCTAAACTGGAGAAAAAGGGATTATTTTATTTTTGCCTGTTGCAGTTACTCTTCCCATGGCGTGTAGAGTGATTTGCTTGGAAGTTCTGAAACTTCTGAACAATCTTTTTATTCAAAATGTGACCAGTATTTAGAGTTACTGGATAAAGATTTCATCAAGATGAACTTTTGGCAGCTGAATTGGAAAAAGAGACTCCAATGAGTAGTCACAATTGTGCAGTTGGAAGTCAAAATGTCCTAGGTGAGTCATTTATTCAAAGTGATATTGAGCTCGCCATGGAAGAAGTAGAAAGTGCAACGTAACAAACAAAAGTTGCAGATGCAAATGCAAATTATGATACATTAGTAAGTAAACTTAATGTAGAACAGAAGGAAGACATTCTAAAATCAAATATAGGTTCTTACACGGTTTAGAACATGACAAGCATGAATGTTCTTGTGTCCACTACAAACCTCTATTGATGGCGCAAAAGATGAAACCAGATGAAGATGCTGCATTATACATAAATCAGATCCAGAAAATGTGGAGGGCTGAAACAGGAAAACGATGGGCCAAAAATATAACGATTTGGTATCTACGTAAAGGTCTGGCCAAGAAGGTACAGAATGATTTGAACAAAGTTGTGGGAATATAGACTAAGCGATGGGTTGAGATACAAGCCATCATAGTACATCATTGTAGAAGGCGACAGAATGTCAGGAAAGGAAGAAGGCGATGGATATGGCAGGGGAAATGTGCACAAAATACACAGTAAACAACCTTGAATATAACAACGTGCATTCAATACCCAAGACTCGTGTATACCACTATAAGAAAAGGAATGTAGGGTAAGCACTTAGAACCTCCTTATGACTGAAAGGAAAGTCGGCAAACTCCTTACCCACTATGCTATTACAGATACTGACAGCGCTAAGCCCACGTAGAGGGCAAGCAGGGACAGAATCTGTAAACTGACACTCCAGACGGTACTGAATAAGGAATTTGGAAACAGTACTCACAAGGACCGGAATGACCACATGAATGCCAGTACTCACGAAGACCGGAAAGACCACTTGGATGTCCGTATTCACGAGGACCGGAAAGACCACTCAAAAGTCAGTACTAACCCACAACCCTGTAAATCAAACAAGAACCCAGAAGGCAGTAAAGGCAAAGAGTGAGGATGACTAAATACCTAAACCCAAGTCAAGAGGCAAGAAGGAATAATACAGTGTGGAAACCAAAAGATAATCACACAGGAGCTAGTTACAACAGCTTCCCACACCTAATAATAAAATAGGAAATAAATGTAAAAGTGTAAAGGAAAACATGGCATGGATCCCAATAGCAGGCAAGGATCAGGAGCAGTGAAAACGATTTCAAAAGGGAAACTTTCCCACCCATCCAAGGTGAAAAGGCAGGAAACTAAACCTGTAAAGGAAAGATTAATGCAACAAGTCTTTCAGTAGCAAAGGGCAATTTCTAGGAAACAGTGAACACAGGCAATTGGGCTACAGCAAAAGGAAAGCTCAGAGAAAGGCTGCCTGCAGACAGAGAAAGGGAGAAAGGGATTTCCAAAAGGCAGAAATCAATTAGGCATACAAATACGAATTCCAGGACAAGGAACAAGAAACACTAACTAGAACTGGGCACAAAAACTAGGAACCAGGAACAAGGGACCAGTCACGACAGGAACGCTGCAACAATGACCAGCGCTGGACTGAAGCAGACTGAGGCTTTTAAAGCTGCTTAACGAGCACACCCCTCAGGCGTGTCGCCTGCTGCACCTGCAGCCACAGGTGTTGCCTATCCTCCACCCAGCCTTGTCCTGCAAGGGAGGAGGTGAGGCAGTGAGCCAGGCATTCTGGGAAGCATAGTCATTTGATTATAGTAGCAGTAGCATGCTGGCTGCCAAAAACCTGGGATGGATCCGGAAGGGAAGTAATTTTGGAAATAAGGTTTTAGCGCTCCCAATTCATCAGGACACTGTAGCATAAGGTTCGGAGGAAATGTCCAGTAGGGAAGAAACCCCAAAACATGCCCCCAAGTGGTGGGAACGGGAGCGAAGGAAGCGAGCCGTGACACTATACCCCCTTCCACGGCCGACTCCAGGCGGCCGTTACTCGCACAAAACATCCTCTTTCCATGACAGGAGCGCTTTGTCTTCAGAAGTGGCACTGACGGAAACGATGACCCACGGGCAGAAGCAGAAGGACTGGAATGAATAGAAGCAGGCCGCAGTCTATAAGAGCCATAGGTGGGTTTTCGGTGAGGAAGAGACTCATGGGTCGAAGAAAGGCATGAAGGACTTGCAGGCCCCGAAGCAGAGTTGGAAGGTCCAGGAAGCTTAGTCACTGGAAGAGGATATGCATACATCCTTGAGGAGAGAGGCAGGCTGGTGCTACATGCCTTAGACAACGGTAGAAGTTCTGTTAGCCTCACTGCCGAGAGTGGACACACAGGAGGTGAGGAAACAGCAGGTTTCAGGAAATGTTTATGTTCGGAAGAGTAAGGTGGCGGCTGAGGTAGAGGTTTGGATACTCTGTCATCCATCTGGGTAAAGGTTTGTGGTTGAAAGTGACAAAGATTCACCTGCATAAATTCCTTGCCTTGGAGGTCTGGAGATCCAATGGGTTGTACGAGGCTGGCACTCCCATTGACAGTCATGTAGCCAGTCAAGTAGCCACCTTGTTGCACGTGGGATACAACCGCAGGAACGTTTGGCATACTGATAGGAGTGTTAGACACAGTACTCGGAACATCAGGCATACTAGCAGCGGGAGCAAAAACGGGCACATCTTGAACTGCAGCAGACATTCCCCTCCTTTGGCTACTAGCACCCAACTGGCGCTGCAGCTGGAGGGCCGTGCCCGTCCCTTCCCTCAGACTCATGTGGGATCCGGCAACAAAAGGGTTGTCAAGCAGTTGATCCAAACCGGACTCCAAACGCGGACCGTCCAGCCCGCTATCTTGGTCGGCTACTCGTTCGGTGACTGGGCCGTGGTGGATGGCATCCGTTTCTCTCTCGTAATACTCCAGGCAAGTCCAGCGGCCTCGCATGTAAGGCCCTCCCGAGTCGTGAGCCGGCTTGATATTTCTGAAGAGAGAGCTGGCAGAAGTCTCAGGCTCAGATGTTGCATATTCGGGAGGCGCTGATGCTACAGTCAAGTAGTTGGGAGAATTGTTTTGTGTACAAGGCAGACATTCTGGTGATCCCCCTGAAGCATAAGAAGGGCAAGATGAACGTTCATCAGTAAATGGTTGGGATTCAGGAGGAATCTCTGGAGCAGAGGAATATGCAGCAGGATCTGACAGTGTAGACAGGTACACCTCCAATATTGGCAGCGAGGCTGAGCAGGACACGGGTCTCTCATGAACTGAAGCCAAACTAGCAGTAGGCTCTGGGACCGAAGACATGCACCTAGAATGTACTACCGGAGGCTCCATGGCTGAAGGATAGTCTGCTGGATGAGTCACTGTAACCGAAGACAAACATGCCAGAGGAAATTCCGAGGCTGAGGGCATGCAAGCTGGAGTCATCTTGTTAGCTGAAGACAAACTTGTCAAGGTCTTTGGCTCTGACTGCGTACATGGTGAAGGCTCTTGGGTGACTGGCAGACATAGCACTCCTTTATTGATCAAAGATACGTGTGCCAACGATGACTGCAGAGCTGTGGACAGGATTATTGAAAAGTCAATGGTAGTAGGAGGACAGTCTGAAGTCCCAGAAGTCGCCAGACACACTTGTGGCTCAGAAATAGAAAGTCCCTTTAAGGCAGTTGACCCCTTGGCGCCAGTAACCAAAGTCTGAGCTGTACCCCTGCCGTCCCTCTCCTTAGTGGATGACACAGAGTCTCTTCCTTTGTAGAAGTCAAAATCAACCAGAGGAATCACCATAGTAAAGTCTCTGTTAATCAGGATTTCGTCAATTGACCATTCCTCTTTCTTAGCTTCTGAAAGTGGCTGATTAACAATCAACAGTTCAGGGATCGCCTGCCGGGTTTTTGGTTCAGTAATCTGTGGAATGAGTCCATCAAAACATGAATTCTGCACTGTCTTTGACTGCTCGTAGTGACCGAAATTGGCAGAAGGAAGAGCGAACACAGAGGCAGCATCGTTTTCCACATCAGCTTGAATGTCTACTTCAGTCTCAGCAGCTAGATCAAGGGCAGAACCTAAGCCTACAGTTGTGACTGATTCTGTGTATGCCACCATTGTGGATTGTGTTTGGAAATCAGAAGCATGTATGTGTTCAAGCTCAGAGTTATGACAAACTGCTACACAGGAAGCCTCAGGTAAAGGAGTGGCTTGTGAATCTTCAACTAAAAGCAATTCCTGACAAACGGTAGGGCAGTTGTCAGAACCTATGCCCTGAATAAGCGCTGTGCTTGAAAAAAGACCTTCACTCCCAATAGATCTTACATATTGACAAGTATCATGATTTACAAAAGTCTCCGCACTCAGGGACTGAACAGTATTCACTTCATCAACGGATAAAGTTGGAGGTGTATTCAGAAAAGACTGTAACATCTTATTCTCCTCTTTTAAGGAAATGTATTCTTGTTTTAACTCCTCAAATTCTGCTTTTAGCATGTCCCGCATTAACTGTACATCCCTATCAGTAGGCACAGGGGAAGGCATGGTGGCATCAGGGCTGGATCCAGCCCTAGCCATATGGAAGTGCATTGATTGTATATTGTCATCTACTGCTTGCAGGTCTTGTGATCTATACTCTCTCTTACCGACGTGGTCTGTGTTTCTTTTAAGCAGACTATTGGCATCAGACCCCTTGGCATTAGTGACCACAGTAAGAATCTGTGCAGAGGAGTAAGCTGTAGACTGAGGGCAGAAAACAGAAGATATGCAAGGAACCCCTCCATTCTTCATGCTTGAATCATGAAACTGTTCAATCTGAGGTAAAGCACAACCGGAGTCATGGGGTTCAATAACAGAGGTACTTGTGTGTATAAATTCTTGCAGTGTGTTGTTTTCCACTGCTAAGGCTTGTGCGGACATAGACTCTGGATCAGAATTAAAGACAGAGCTAGGATCAGGCAATGTACGATGGGCCACCCAATGGGAAAAATACTTTGCACGTAAATACCCATTCGTGTCAAGGAGTTCATTTAAGTCAGGAGCAGAGATTCGATTTTCACGGGTAATTGTAAGGGAAGCTTTCTGTATAGACTTGTTAGAGGCCTTGCTGCCTTTCCTTCGTAATCTGGCCATGTTCAAACGGGAACAACGGCTGGTCATTCTGTCAGGAAAGGAAGAAGGCGATGGATATGGCAGGGGAAATGTGCACAAAATACACAGTAAACAACCTTGAATATAACAACGTGCATTCAATACCCAAGACTCGTGTATACCACTATAAGAAAAGGAATGTAGGGTAAGCACTTAGAACCTCCTTATGACTGAAAGGAAAGTCGGCAAACTCCTTACCCACTATGCTATTACAGATACTGACAGCGCTAAGCCCACGTAGAGGGCAAGCAGGGACAGAATCTGTAAGCTGACACACTAGACGGTACTGAATAAGGAATTTGGAAACAGTACTCACAAGGACCGGAATGACCACATGAATGCCAGTACTCACGAAGACCGGAAAGACCACTTGGATGTCCGTATTCACGAGGACCGGAAAGACCACTCAAAAGTCAGTACTAACCCACAACCCTGTAAATCAAACAAGAACCCAGAAGGCGGTAAAGGCAAAGAGTGAGGATGACTAAATACCTAAACCCAAGTCAAGAGGCAAGAAGGAATAATACAGTGTGGAAACCAAAAGATAATCACACAGGAGCTAGTTACAACAGCTTCCCACACCTAATAATAAAATAGGAAATAAATGTAAAAGTGTAAAGGAAAACATGGCATGGATCCCAATAGAAGGCAAGGATCAGGAGCAGTGAAAACGATTTCAAAAGGGAAACTTTCCCACCCATCCAAGGTGAAAAGGCAGGAAACTAAACCTGTAAAGGAAAGATTAATGCAACAAGTCTTTCAGTAGCAAAGGGCAATTTCTAGGAAACAGTGAACACAGGCAATTGGGCTACAGCAAAAGGAAAGCTCAGAGAAAGGCTGTCTGCAGACAGAGAAAGGGAGAAAGGGATTTCCAAAAGGCAGAAATAAATTAGGCATACAAATACGAATTCCAGGACAAGGAACAAGAAACACTAACTAGAACTGGGCACAAAAACTAGGAACCAGGAACAAGGGACCAGTCACGACAGGAACGCTGCAACAATGACCAGCGCTGGACTGAAGCAGACTGAGGCTTTTAAAGCTGCTTAACGAGCACACCCCTCAGGCGTGTCGCCTGCTGCACCTGCAGCCACAGGTGTTGCCTATCCTCCACCCAGCCTTGTCCTGCAAGGGAGGAGGTGAGGCAGTGAGCCAGGCATTCTGGGAAGCATAGTCATTTGATTATAGTAGCAGTAGCATGCTGGCTGCCAAAAACCTGGGATGGATCCGGAAGGGAAGTAATTTTGGAAATAAGGTTTTAGCGCTCCCAATTCATCAGGATACTGTAGCATAAGGTTCGGAGGAAATGTCCAGTAGGGAAGAAACCCCAAAACATGCCCCCAAGTGGTGGGAACGGGAGCGAAGGGAGCGAGCCGTGACACAGAAGAAGGAAACAATAGAACAGGTGCAGAAGTCAGAGGCTCAATTAGTTCAGAACTGGCAACGTTAAGCTTGGAAGGGACGATGATTGCGAGCCCTCCAGAGGGGCAGCAGGAGCAGCAGGAAAGAAAGCAAGTCCCAGAGTGGACAGAGGAGTATCAAGATTATAGGAGAGATGTGGCAGGGTATCAGAGAGGATGAGGGAGATATTGAGGCGCAGGCAGAGTAGGGGGGAATAGGGCCTTAATTTGGAAGACCATGTTGGTCATGCGGGTGGATGGGGCATTTTGCTACGGAATGCAGAAGTAGGGTCTTACCCAGTCCACACCCTGATGGTGGCCCAATGTATAGTTCTGATCACCAGGTGTATCCTGGAGGGCCTTCATACGCACTCACTTATTACCCACCATCACGTATGCTAGCAAACCCTGTTCAAATGCAGGACCCAGAGTACTTCAACCCGAGGGTGCCCAGCAAGGAATCTCTCAAATACAACAGTCCCAGTACCCTGCCGTTAATGCCCCTATGGTATACCCACAGCAAATACAAATACATTACGGGCCTCACCCGAGCCGTGGGACAATAAACCCAGGCCACAAGGGACTGTGGCACCCTACATGGAAGTAAGTGTTTTGGGGGAGCCTGAAGCCAGGAACGAATATGCATCCCCAATCACACAGCCCGCACAGAGCCCTGATGTGCCCAATCCTATAAATAACATCTGGTCCGGAAGAGGAACTCAAGGTGAATCTAGATAACAAATCATTCAGTTTCATGGTTGACACCAGAGATACAAACAGGCCGATTCATGGAATAATTAGCGCGGCGCAAGTGGGCAAAAACGTGCGAATCGCAGTGGAATAGCAAAAATCGCAGTGCAAGTGCGAAAATCGCACGAAAAGCAGCGCACGTCGATTCATGGAAGTCCGTGCGCGAGAAAACCAGCGGATGTGCGATAAAAAGTGCGCCGCGCACGTTGGCGCACAGGCCATCTAACAGCGTGCGCCAGGTCACAGCGAAAATCGCACAGGCCACAGCGAAATTCGCACATAGCGCGGCGCACGCAACAAAAGTAGGCGGAACACGGGCGTAACACTCGGAATGGGGAACAACTTGCAAAAACGTGGGCGTCACGGGGGAAGCACAGGGCACAAGTGCGCGGAACGCCCACACGCTCGCCTACAACACGTATTCATGGAATAGAATAGGGCAAAAAAGCGCACGCTCAAACCAGCGCACAGGCACAAACACGACCGCCACAAGAAAGCAGGCGGTAGCGTCTCTGCGGCTGTAAGAAATGTGCGCCAAAAGGTGCGCCAACAAATAGCACCCATATACTGCCATGATGAATGTCCTATACTGTGGCCCTCCAGGACAAATGACGTGCAAAGGGGTACCCACAAACACGGACACGCTGACAAAAAATACGTGTGCGTGTATACCGGGGTGCGCTGGATGTCTCACACGCGATTTGGCCGGGTACGTGGATTTCAGGGGAGCGCGGGAAGGTCCACACGCGATTCCATCAGGGTAGGTGTATTTCAGGGGTGCGCGGCAAGTTCCACACGCCATTCCATCAGGGTACGTGTATTTCAGGGGTGCGCGGGAAGTCCCACACGCGATTACAGCAGGGTACGTGTATTTCAGGGGTGCGCGGGAAGTCCCACACGCGATTACAGCAGGGTACGTGTATTTCAGGGGTGCGCGGGAATTTCCACACGCGAATAGCCTGGGCGCGTGTATTTCAGGGGTGCGCGGGAATTTCCACACGCGAATAGCCTGGGCGCGTGTATTTCAGGGGTGCGCTGGAATTTCCACACGCGAATAGCCTGGGCGCGTGTATTTCAGGGGTGCGCGGGAAGTTCCACACGCGAATAGCCTGGGCGCGTGTATTTCAGGGGTGCGCGGGAATTTCCACACACGAATAGCCTGGGCGCGTGTATTTCAGGGGTGCGCGGGAAGTTCCACACGCGATTCCAGCAGGGTACGTGTATTTCAGGGGTGCGCGGGAATTTCCACACGCGAATAGCCTAGGCGCGTGTATTTCAGGGGTGCGCGGGAATTATCACACGCGATTTGGCTTGGTACGTGTATTACAGGGGTGCGTGGGAAGTTACACACGCGATTAGGCTGGGTGGGTCCTCACAGGTGTTCCCTGTACACCCTCCACGGCCCCTGCAGGCAGCCCACAAAACAGGGGACTACCCTGCACACCTGCTCATGTCCCCTTGCACCCCCACCCCCCAGCAGTGCAGGGGCAGCCTCCACCAGGCCCCCACCCATGTCTCCCACCACCCCACCCCCCACCATCCAGGGTCAGCCTCCACCAGGCCCCCACTCATGTCTCCCACCACCCCCACCCCCCACCATCCAGGGTCAGCCTCCACCAGGCCCCCACTCATGTCTCCCACCACCCCCACCCCCCACCATCCAGGGTCAGCCTCCACCAGGCCCCCACCCATGTCTCCCACCACCCCCACCCCCCAGCAGTGCAGGGTCAGCCTCCACCAGGCCCCCACTCATGTCTCCCACCACCCCCACCCCCCAGCAGTGCAGGGGCAACCTCCACCAGGCCCCCACTCATGTCCCCTATCACCCCCACCCCCCACCATCCAGGGGCACCCTCCACCAGGCCCCCACTCATGTCTCCCACCACCCCCACCCCCCACCATCCAGGGTCAGCCTCCACCAGGCCCCCACTCATGTCTCCCACCACCCCCACCCCCCACCATCCAGGGTCAGCCTCCACCAGGCCCCCACCCATGTCTCCCACCACCCCCACCCCCCAGCAGTGCAGGGTCAGCCTCCACCAGGCCCCCACTCATGTCTCCCACCACCCCCACCCCCCAGCAGTGCAGGGGCAACCTCCACCAGGCCCCCACTCATGTCCCCTATCACCCCCACCCCCCACCATCCAGGGGCACCCTCCACCAGGCCCCCACTCATGTCTCCCACCACCCCCACCCCCACCATCCAGGGTCAGCCTCCACCAGGCCCCCACTCATGTCTCCCACCACCCCCACCCCCCACCATCCAGGGTCAGCCTCCACCAGGCCCCCACCCATGTCTCCCACCACCCCCACCCCCCAGCAGTGCAGGGTCAGCCTCCACCAGGCCCCCACTCATGTCTCCCACCACCCCCACCCCCCAGCAGTGCAGGGGCAACCTCCACCAGGCCCCCACTCATGTCCCCTATCACCCCCACCCCCCACAATCCAGGGGCACCGTCCACCAGGCCCCCACTCATGTCTCCCACCACCCCCACCCCCCACCATCCAGGGTCAGCCTCCACCAGGCCCCCACTCATGTCTCCCACCACCCCCACCCCCCACCATCCAGGGTCAGCCTCCACCAGGCCCCCACCCATGTCTCCCACCACCCCCACCCCCCAGCAGTGCAGGGTCAGCCTCCACCAGGCCCCCACTCATGTCTCCCACCACCCCCACCCCCCAGCAGTGCAGGGGCAACCTCCACCAGGCCCCCACTCATGTCCCCTATCACCCCCACCCCCCACCATCCAGGGGCACCCTCCACCAGGCCCCCACTCATGTCCCCTATCACCCCCACCCCCCACCATCCAGGGGCAGCCTCCACCAGGCCCCCACTCATGTCTCCCACCACCCCCACCCCCCACCATCCAGGGTCAGCCTCCACCAGGCCCCCACTCATGTCTCCCACCACCCCCACCCCCCAGCAGTGCAGGGGCAACCTCCACCAGGCCCCCACTCATGTCCCCTATCACCCCCACCCCCCACCATCCAGGGGCACCCTCCACCAGGCCCCCACTCATGTCCCCTATCACCCCCACCCCCCACCATCCAGGGGCAGCCTCCACCAGGCCCCCACTCATGTCTCCCACCACCCCCACCCCCCAGCAGTGAAGGGGCAACCTCCACCAGGCCCCCACTCATGTCCCCTATCACCCCCACCCCCCACCATCCAGGGGCACCCTCCACCAGGCCCCCACTCATGTCCCCTATCACCCCCACCCCCCACCATCCAGGGGCAGCCTCCACCAGGCCCCCACTCATGTCTCCCACCACCCCCACCCCCCACCATCCAGGGGCACCCTCCACAAGGCCCCCACCCATGTCTCCCACCACCCCCACCCCCCAGCAGTGCAGGGTCAGCCTCCACCAGGCCCCCACTCATGTCTCCCACCACCCCCACCCCCCAGCAGTGCAGGGGCAACCTCCACCAGGCCCCCACTCATGTCCCCTATCACCCCCACCACCCACCATCCAGGGGCACCCTCCACCAGGCCCCCACTCATGTCCCCTATCACCCCCACCCCCCACCATCCAGGGGCAGCCTCCACCAGGCCCCCACTCATGTCTCCCACCACCCCCACCCCCCACCATCCAGGGGCAACCTCCACCAGGCCCCCACTCATGTCTCCCACCACCCCCACCCCCCAGCAGTGCAGGGGCAACCTCCACCAGGCCCCCACTCATGTCCCCTATCACCCCCACCCCCCACCATCCAGGGGCAACCTCCACCAGGCCCCCACTCATGTCTCCCACCACCACCACCCCCCAGCAGTGCAGGGGCAACCTCCACCAGGCACCCACACATGTCCCCCTGGCCCCAGGTCCTGACGATACACAATCATGGCAGTAATGGGAAGCATACCCAGCACAAACACCCAGGCAAGGATAGCATCCACCCACATAGTGAATGCAATTACATGATACAACCCCAATGGCAACAATGTAAATGGACACATGCCCGACACACACACATACACAATGGGTGCAAGTGAATGTCAAAACACATATCATGACATGTATGAAACCAATGAGAAAATAACACAAGTGAAAGTAAAAATAAAAAATGTATTATAGATTAAAAATAAGTAAACAAATCAAACATACAACTATGTGGATAAGCAAATTAATGGTCCATGTCCGAGAACAAAAGTCATAATCAAAAAAACAAAGGAATAAAAAAAAATTGTCGTCCAAAGCAATATCATGTAGTATGAAAAAATATGAAAAACCATTTCCTCATGGTGAACACAATAAGAAATGAAAAAGAAGTATCTACAAAAAGCAAACTATATACAGGAATGTTCCAGGGTCCATGAGCCCAACACCATAAATGAAACCTACTACTACCTAATCTAAAAAATATATACAAAAAAGTGGCCATTGTCCGAGCGGTCCAAAATAATAAAACAAAATAAAGGAAACCTAACACTAACTAACTAAATAACTATATACAAAGGCAGCGGGCAAGTCCTGCGGCTCACTTGTTGATGTTGCTGGCCAGGGCATAATCGAACTCCATGTCGATGTCCTGGAGGCGGGACTCTGTCCTGGCCCCGAGGTCTCGCAGGGATAACCCCATGTTCAGCTAAAACTCCCTGCGAGCTTCCTCGAGGCACTCAGCCCGCCTCAATGCCCGACGCATGAGAACTCCGCCCTGACCATGGCGAGCCGCTCCTCTTCCGCCCGCTGCCGCTCCGCACCTATCCGCTGGACCAACTCCTCCCACACGGAAGACACCACCATCCCAGGGTTGCCCTGCCCTCCGGCCGATGGCTGCCCCTCTGATCTTGATGGCCCCGAGCCATTATGCCTCCCACGTTGAGCCCGCTGCTGCCTCCGACGCCACTGCCTCTGCCAGCACGACGGCATCCAGGCTGATGGAAACCACCAACGCCGTCGTGCACGTGCCCTGCCTGATGATGCTGTCACATCTTCCATCTGCTGGGGTCCAGTTGCAGTGTTGTCCACCCCTGCTGGACCTCCGACTCCCAACTGTGGCAGGGATGGGATCCCCACCGAGCTGGCTGCATTGGTCGGGGCAGGTCCACAGGGGGCCCTGGTGGCATCTGGCCCGGAATACGGCAAGGAGAACGACTGGTGGATAGCCTGCACAGAGGAGGAGAGGGCCGCCACATTGGCCAACACATGCAGGAAACCCCCGAACATGGCCGATCCCAATTGGGCCACGTCGGCACGGTGCACTTCGTGATGACGTGCGTGCTCCTCCCGGGAAGCACGCACGGCATCACGAATCACAGCCGTGCGCATCGCGACCCCAATCAGGACCTTCTCCACACGGCCAGGGGTTCCCACGTCCGCAGGTGGAGGGGAGTCAGGTGACATGGACATCCCCACTACCTGCGGACGGGCCTGGGACGGGGCATCCCTGCTGGTGCATGGTGGTGCACTCACAGGGTCAGGGACAGCGACATGCACA
This sequence comes from Ambystoma mexicanum, assembly GCF_040938575.1. Classification (NCBI taxonomy): domain Eukaryota; kingdom Metazoa; phylum Chordata; class Amphibia; order Caudata; family Ambystomatidae; genus Ambystoma; species Ambystoma mexicanum. The sequence goes on from NC_090922.1 coordinate 1,539,614,915, forward strand.
GGCCCCTCCACGGTGACCTGTGTTGCCTCCTGCCCCTGGCCCTGGACTGCACCACTTGCACCAGCAGGGATGCCCCCACCAGGCCCCATGTGTGCCCCAGTGGCGGCCTCCTCCTCCTCTGTGCAAACCACCAACCTGGATGGCTCCTCACCGTCTCCTGCCGTAGCAGGCCCCTGTGGGGGCTCACCCACCCCTTCCGCTGCAGCCGTGGGTTCATCCCCGCCACCTTGCTCCACAGCGCCGTCTCTGCCCTCTTCTTCACTAGCCGCTGCGTAGAGGGAGACAAAGAACACAAGCATCAGGGTACTGCACAATGGTCCCCTAGACAGGAAGCAATAGCAGATGAGCACCACTGTCAAAGTACACTTCCATCATGTCCCTCCATAACACATGGGTCAGTCCAGGCAAAACACACACAGTAACAGGCATGCTGCATGCCATGGATATTTCCATGCATGTCCAATGGACTCTTGAAACATTCAATGATATGCAACTCACATGCATCATGGCTCATGCATATCACATGCACACACTTCACCTCAGTCACATCCATCTGGCCCCAAACACACCAAACACAGCCAAAACAAGGGTAAGTTGGCTGTTTCACTGAATCTGTGCATTGTCACACACATGTGTCATGCATCCATGGCATGCACAAGTCACAGACACGCAGGTCAGGCACACAGACATGGCTACCATATATGTACCTGGCATCAGCACCCATCCCTCACCCCCACCCATGTCCAGGTACAGAGACTGGCATGCTCTCATGTTCAAAATCTGCATAGGGCTCCCCATGCCGCATTTGGACACATGCAACAACCACGTGGGTCACACATCACTGGTCGCACATGCATTACCATGATGTCCCTGCACACATACATGCATACATGGCCTATGGCACACATACAGGCAAGTATCATAGAACCAGCACACCACAACATGCCCTGTCTCACACAGTAATGCTTGGACACTTACCGCTCAACTCCAGACGGGCCTCCCTCTCAAGGATCTGGGCGTGGAGCGCTGGGCGTACACGTTCCAGGACCCTCTTCTGGATGGAACTCATGTGGCCCCGGCCCCCCTCCACAAGGGGCCGGGCCTTCACAAGGGTCCTGGACCTCAAGTCCTCCCAGCGCTTCTTGATCTTCTGGACGTTGCGGGTTGCCACCCCCTCCGCGTTGATGGCAACCACACAGTCGGCCCAGATCCTCTCCCGTCCTTCCTTGCTGGCGCGGGACGATCCAAAGAGGGCATCATACTGCCCCAGGACATGCTCCACCAGGACACCAACTTCGGTGGCAGTGAAGCTGGTGCCCCTCTGCCCCTCTGGCCTGGGGTTGCCACTGGTGCCAGATGTGGAAGTGCCCGACATGGCAACCCCAGAGGCAGGTGTGGGTGGGCAACTGGGTCCTGGGGCTGGGCTGTGGAGCGATGTAATCCCAGTTGGGAGTCTTCAGTTCCAGCAGGGGTGGACACAGCAACTGGACCCCTGCAGATGGCTGATGTGCAGGCACCAAATGGCAGGGCACGGTGGCAGCAGGCAGGCAGGCAGGCAGGCAGCAGCAGATGGCACGTGGGAGGCTGCTCGGGGCACTGGGGGGCAGTAACTCGGCCTTCTGGGCAGGAGCGTGGTCTTCCATGTGTTTTCGGGTGGCCAGCTTGATACGGAGTGATTTGGCACGTGAAAATCCTGCACGTCAGCGTGAAATCCGAGGAAAGGCCCTTAGCGCGTAAGCGCGTCAGCACGCATACGCGATTCTATTGGAAAAGAGTCCCTCAGCGCGTAAGCACGTCTGTGACGTGACCCGCACGGGTGTTCCCCACTCAGCACGTGATGACGGAGCACACGTGAAAATACTGCACGTCCGAGTGTCATCGCGTGTAATTGGACAAAAGTGCGCTTACACGCGATTGGCCTATGTACGTGTATTTCAGGGGTGCGCGGGCACTTACACACGCAAGTACGTCAGCGCACCTGTATCCCGTGGTGCGTGGGAATTTCCACACGCTATTGGACTGGGAACTAGATTCCAGGGGTGCGCGGGTCACACGCTCGCCTAGTACACGCGCAAAGCATTAATTTGCGCACTTATCAAATGACAAGCCAGATGCCAGGATGAACATACCGTTCCTAGCAGCAGTGGCAGTGGGATACCAAAGGAGGAGGAGGAGGAGAGTCAGGGCCAGAATATTCACACCCAGAACCAGCCTGTTCGGGATGCCTGATGACCAGGTGTATGTAAGGTACAGGTTTCCACCACACATAATACTGGACCTGGTGAGTGAGTGGGAGGATGACCTCACATCACCCACCCTGTGCTCCCAAGCACTCAGCCCCATGGAGAAGGTCCTCAATGTACTGCACTTCTTAGCCACTGGATCATTTCAGCGGACAAGTGCCATAGTGGGTGGGGTGTCACAGGCCACCCAGTCACGCTGCCTACACCAGGTCTTGGACATCATCACTGCACGCCCATCAGTCCGCAGGCACATATACCTGCCCAGAACACCTGCAGAAAGGCATGCTGCGGCCCAGGATTTTTACGGTGTGGCACGATTCCCCAAAGTGCTAGGTGCCATCGACTGCACCCATGTGGCTCTACGTCCCCCCAGGGCATCTGAGCACATCTATAGGAACCGCAAGCACTGGCATTCCATCAACGTGCAGGTAGTATGTAATGCCAAGGGAATCATCACCTCAGTATATGCCAACTATCCCGGGTCCACCCACGACAGCTTCATTTACCGAATGTCCACCCTATGCCGGGACATGGATGCTGGGCGGCATGGCGATACATGGCTGCTTGGTGAGTATGTATGCCACTGCACATGCATGCATGTTGGATACTGAGCAAGGTCACAACCCCACCAATGATACCAATCACCACCTCCACAGGGGACAGTGCCTACCCTCTCAGCCCCCACATGATGACGCCAATTCGGAACCCCACCACGCCACCCCAGGTAAGATATAACACAGCCCACATTACAACCCGGGGCATAGTGGAGCGCACATTCGGAGTGCTAAAGTCACGCTTTCGCTCCCTTGACCGTTCTGGCGGGCAGCTGTTATACGCTCCCCCAGTAGTGTGCAGGATCATAGTGGCAGCATGTGTCCTGCACAACGTTGCAACACGCCGGGGCCTGCCCGTGGACATGGTGGTGGCCCCACATCCCCAACCACATGCACAGCCGCTGCGCATGGGAGGGGAAAGGGCACGGGGGGAGGCAGCCCGTACACAGCTAGTGGCTAATTACTTCACATAGTATTCACTCCCCTGTGGAGTGCACACTGGCCTGGCACATTCCATCTGACAGTCAATGATGACTCAACCTGACACTGATCCTGAATGTCTGGAGATTCAACCGTGAAAAGCATATCAGCCTGAGGTTGTTCACCTGGAAGTGTTACAATGTGTGCATCCCTACCCACACACAACACCAATGCAGTTTTGTGAAGAAACACATTCAAGCAGCCAAAATGAATACCCACTTGCTAAATGCAACAAGAGGACAGTGCCATGTCACCCAACCCATCCCCAGCACCGCCACACAACACACCGTGCCATGTCATGCTATGTGCAGGTAAACAAAGTAATCCCCACAACATGACAAGTGTTGCAATGTTCAGTGTCCCCAATTGAAACTTCCTACACCTGAAATGCTCACTGTAATGCAGGACCAACAACAAACTTGAGCAGGTACTACCATTAACATGACTTCAGTAATGTAATAAATCAGTTGTCTCACCACCTGGATATGCCTGCACTCCCACCACTTCCAACTGAACAGTGTTGGTGCCATGTAGAGTTGTAGGTGCACTGCTGCCAACAAGGACCCCATCTCCAGACTAGAGGGCCTTGTGTAGACATGAGGAAGGGACCTGCAAATTGGGAGGCAGACACAGATGATGAGTTACACATCAATGCAACATGCAGTGTACAACACAACAGCAATATGCACTAGGAATGTATACACAGTATTGACTAGACTACCCACACATGTAGTGGGAGTCCAATGTCACCATGTACTTCAATGTCACTTGGGCACACCCTTTGCAAGCCCATGGAAACGGGAAGCAGGAGGGGTGTGTGTGACTCAAACCCAGGCATCTGAACCTAATACATGACAAGCCTGCATGTGCCCAGCCACAATGCAGCGTATGCCCACAGGAACCACGGAAGCCAACAAATTGTCCCAAAAAAATTGGGAAAAATATAAAAATAAATATAAAAATAAAAATAAAAATAAACAAAAATCAAAAATGGCCATTAAAGGGCCCGGGGGGGTTGGGGAGGCCACCCAGGAGGTCCGAGGTCAGGGTGCACACCAGAAACCACCTGTGTGGATCCTGGGAAAAAAAAACACCTCCATGGGCTCATGGCCCACACGGCTACCCTATTGTGGGAGTATCACTGCTGTCGCTATTATCACCCTGTGCAGCTGCATCCGGAGGTGGTTGCACTATGGGAGGCAGCCCACGCAAGGCCCTACTCTGTTCCTCCATGGCTGCAAGCATGCGGGTGTGGTAGGTCTCGTTCTGGAGGATGAGGGTGCGGAGGTCCCCATGCAACAACTCACGGGATGCCCGGACCTCCGCCCTCGTTGCTTGCATCTCAGCTGAGAGCGTACGGGTGAGACGCTCCAGCTGCTGTTCTGTCCTTTGGTGTGTTGAAGCCTCAAGCTCAACTAGAGTCGTCCTGAGTTGATGTAGCTCCTGCCTCAGGGCTTCCCTGTGGCCCTGGGACTCTATGGAGATGGCCTCCTGCAGAGTCGCCAGTGCCGCCCGCCTGTCCCTGTTGGACGCCAACATGTCCTCCCTGTGTGACTGGCAGATGGAGTCGGTTGCCTGCTCTAGTCGCTCCATCAGCCTTTCAGGGGGGTCAATGGAAGTGGCCACCCTATCCATGGCCTGAGCCATCATCTCCGATGATGCTGCCTGTTGGGTAGCCATACCGTAAATGGATTGCTCCCATGCGGTATTGCCAGGTGGCGTACGGCCACCACGTCGGCGGGCACCACACCTGTCTGGGGCAAGGCGGACTGCGCCTTGCTGTGCCGGCACTGCCTGAGGCTGCAGGACTGCATTCCCCCTCTGATCTGCTGGCCCAGGAACAGGATCAGATGTCGCGGAGTGTGACCCTGCATCCGTAACCACCAAAGGCCTAGCTTCCAACACTGACATCCCCATTGAGGGTTCTGACCCTGGTGCAGGTGGGTGGGACAGAACAGATTCCCTCCCTGGAACACTCACCTGCGACGGCACGTAGGTCTCATCATCCGAGTCAACAGCTGAGTACAGCTCGGGGGCGGTGCAGCCAGAGACACCCCTTGAGAGCACAATCTGTAGCACTTGTGGGTTTTCACCCACCAGCACACCACGTCCCTCACTGGTGGTTGGTCGGCCCTCGGACCCCTCCTGGCTCTGCACCATCTCCACAACCCCAGCAGTATCAGGTGCGTCTTCCCCTGCAATGACATAATAACAAAGAAATGGAAACCCGCATTAGCACCATGGCACACAATGAGGGCTGAGAAGCAAGAGAACCAGTACTTGATTGACACATGTCCCACATGACTAAGACCCTCCCATGCATGCACCCTCACTGCGTATGAAGGGCAGGCAAATGGCACACACTCATTACACAAAGATGGAAGATGAACACATTTTCTGCATGCTGCCTGGCAGTGGCATCACACATTGCCCTGTGATTGCCAGGTGACACACACATGCCATCACACAGATGGCATGCGCCATTGCTATTGAGTGTAGATGGAGAGGAGGGCAGCACTTATTCATTCTGTCCAGTTCCCACATGCAATAGCTTTTCTAATTGAAACAGGTCTGCTTTATCACCTGGAGCTGCCAGTCCAATATGGTCCAATTGCACAGGGACATGTGTGAACATATGATATCCAGGTAACAAAGTCACTCCACTTTACCATGGCCATGCCAGACATGTGACTAGAGGACTGAGGATTGCCTAGTATAAGTGGTGGAATGCATACAATCTGTCTGATTGAACATAGGAAAATAAGCAACAATGTTGTGGCAAGGTGACACTTCAAGGGCAACTGGGGTGCTGTTGGGCTAGATGTCTACTGTTGGCAGAAGGGATACTGCAATGGCCAATTGCAGCTGTGCAGGATGTATTGCATGAAGCACATGGCTGACACATTCGACTCAGGCGCACACACTCTCACCTGGCACACAAACAGATGCCCTCACACACACACCATGCACATGGATGACACACACATGCATGTGCACTCACCGGACAATGCCTCGTAATCAGGCAGATCTCCCACGCCTTGGATCTGTTCCTCCGTGACGTAGGTCCCAGCGACTGACTCATGTGGAGTGAGTTCCATGTCTTCTACTGGAGACCCACCTCCAGTCACTAGAGTTGCGGCATGACTTGAGGCCAGCTTCTTCTTTGCCCTGCGCTTTAGGTCATTCCAGCGCTTGTAGCAATCATTGGCTGTGCGCCTCACGATTCCAAGGGCACTTACGATGTCCGCAACGGTCTGCCAGTGTGCCTGGCGTTGTGCAGGTGTGGTCTTTGATCCTGCAACAATGACCATCTCGTTATCATGTCCGGACACATACTCGACAAGTGCATTCAGTTCGTCATCCGTGAAGCTGGGCTTCCTCGACGGACCGGACTGTGTAGCCGTGTCTGGGGCATCAGCCTGTGCCGGACGAGCACTCTTCCTCTTCCGCTTGGAAGGTGGTGGTGATCCTGAGTGTCCTGCGCCGCTCTGGACACTAGGGGCAGGAGCCCTGGTGGGCTCTGTATCAGGTGTGTGGGATTGCACACTCAGCATGGGAGTTGGTGCAGGCATTGGCTCAAGTGTAATGGTGTCATGGGGGATGTCAGCAGAATGGACTAGGACGGACACTGTCCTGGCTGGGTGTGTGAGAGCTGGGGTGGATGGAGCCGCAGCTGCCCCTGCAGCCTCTCCGCCCTGCCTACTTGGGGCAGCAGATGACCTTGCTGCCCCAGATCCACGTGGCATGATGGCATCAACGTGCACCAGCGCACGTGTGGTAGCCCTGCTGACCTGGAAGTCAGCCATGGAGTCAGCCAGGTGTGGTGCCACAATGGGCTGGTCCAACAAGGGCTGAGCATGGATGGTGTCAGCCACATCAGCCTCAACGGGAGGGGGGGAGGGGGGGGATAATGGGTGCCCTTGACTGGTCCTCCGCACATGGGGGGACAGGCTCACCCTGCAAGTTACGACCACGTCCCCTACCGGATCCACCACGGCCACCACTTGTGGCTCTTCCACCTTTGCCACCCTTACGGAATCCTCGGCTCCCAGCCATGGCACTGATATTAATGTGCGTATGGGAGTGGCTGTAGACTATAGTCCTGGGCAATTGGGGGTCAGAGGGGTTGGGTACCAGATGGTAATTGTACCCTAGTGCTCTAGCAAGGCTGATTGTAACCCCTGGGGAAAGATGACGGGTCACACAACGCACAGGAGGCCCAAAAAAGGGAGATGACGTGCACGCAACCCCTCCTAGACCACGTGTGCAGAAAGAAAAACCTGCACTACGCTGTGGCACCCAGTAACACAAGAATGAAAGTATGCGTGTCACACGCAGCCTAGAATGACCTCTGAAGGGGTAGGCTACACACGGGGCAAGCACAGAAGTTAGATACGTGCGTGACTCACCGTCTGCCAGGTAAAAGAGCGTGAAAAATGAGCGCGTTTGGTTGGCAACACCCCCGCCAAAAGAAGATATGTACACTGTCTGAGGAGACAGGACAACAGTAGAAGGGGACACTGTTTGAGGGAACAGGCCCAGGTAAACCAGTACGAGAGAAAAAAGAGAAAAAGCTGTCAGAGGTAACAGCGAGTACGAACTGGAAACGCCGTGAAGTAAATCGCGTGTGAAACGACAAGAAGTACAGAATTCACCCACTCGCTCTCCACAAAAAGCACGTACAAGGAAATGGTGTTCTACACGTACCTTATATACAGGCCCACACGTACAGCGTCACTTACGCGGCGTGTACGTGCTAGGCCCATTTTCACCAATCACACGCTTTGTCACTTCTGCATGTAGATCCATTTTCACCAATCACACGCTTTGTCACTTCTGCGTGTAGGTCCATTTTAACCATTTACACGCTTTGTGACTTCTGCGTGTAGGTCTATTTTCTCCAATCACACGCTTTGACACTCGGACGTGTCACGCAACATTTTCCTGCACGTGCACGTGACTTCATGGACACGCATATGCTGTTGATGGGTTTACGCGCTAAGGGCCTTTCTTCGATTCACATGCAGACGTGTGGGATTTTCACGTGCAAAATCACTCCCTATCAGGCTGTCCACGCGTTCACACACGAAAGACCACGCTCCTGCCCAGGAGGCCAAATTACTGCCCCCCAGAGCCCTGAGCACGCTCCCACCTGCCATCTGCTGCTGCCTGACTGCCTGCTGGCCACGTGCCCTGCCATTTGCTGCCTGCACATCAGCCAGGGGTGCTGTTGCTGTGACCACCCCTGCTGGAACCAAAGGCTCCCGACTGTCACCCCACAGCCCAGCACCAGGACCCAGTTGCCCACCCACTCCTGCCTCTGGGGTTGCCATGTCGGGCACTACGACATCTGGCACCAGTGGCAACCCCCGGCCAAGGAGGCAGAGGGGCACCAGCTTCAGTGCCAGGGAAGTTGTTGTCCTGGTGGAGCATGTCGTGGGGCAGTATGATGCCCTCTTCGGAAGGTTGCGCGCCGATGGACGTCGTGACTGCCATCAACGCGGAGGAGGGGGCAGTCCGCGACTACTAATGTGTCAGGAAGCGCTGGGAGGTCTTCAGGTCCAGCACCCTCAACAAGACCCGGCGCCTCATGATGGCAGCAGATGCTAAGGGGCGGGCGAGGCCACTTGTCGGAAGATCAGATGAGGGTCCTGGAACGCATATCCCCTGCGCTCCACATCCATGTCCTTGAGAAGCAGACCCGTCTGGAGTCGAGCGGTAAGTGTACATGCATACTGATAGTAAGTTGTGCGTGTGGTGGTGTGCCAGGAGTGTGCAGGTTGAACATGTATTTTTATGTGGCCAAGTAGGGGGGGTGTACAGGGCTGTGAGGGTGACACATGCGAGGGGTCTCATGTGTGACACATGGATGGTGCTTGTGTGTGTGGGCTTGCATGGCACAGGATGTGGAGGAATGATTGTCAGGTGTGACATGGATGTCGATGGAGACACTGCGACAGTTGGCGGAGGTGTACACATGCATGCAGGTTTGGTGTTGTGTGTGCATGTGTAGTGTACTCCCTATGTTGCATGTGATGGGTGGATGACCTTTGGCTGCACATGCTGTTGTATGTGAATGGATGGTGCTGGCTGTTGCATCATGGCTGTGGTATGGCTCATGTGTGCAAGTTGAAATGACATGTGTGTTGGGGATTGTGATGCCATGTCTGAGGTTTACCTATGCCACTCATGTATAACTGTCATGTGTGTATGAGTCCATTTTACAGTGCCCTGATGCCTGTGTTTTCTTTCTCCTGTCTGCACCGTCAACTGATGAAGAGGACGGAGCAGGTGCTGTGGAGCACAGCGGCAGGGGTCGCACCACCAGCCGGAGACGCAAGGGCCAGATCCCCTCCCAAGTTGTGATCTCGTCGGGGAGTGAGGAGTCTGGTGCCGCGTCCCAGGCCGCAGCTGGCAAGGGGAGGTCCAAGAGGCGGAGGTCGGAGTTGGACTCCTCAGCAGCAGAAGAGGCAGCTGGGACCCCACAGGGCCCAACGAGGGAAGATGGCACGGAGTCATCCAGGTTGGTGGGGTGTATGGTGGTGGGTGCCCCTGCACTGCTGGGGGGTGGGGTGGTGGGAGACATGGGTGGGGGCCTGGTGGAGGATGCCCCTGGTGGCTGGGGGGTGGGGGTGATAGGGGACATGAGTGGGGGCCTGGTGGAGGCTGCCCCTGCACTGCTGGGGGTGGGGTGGGTGGGAGACATGGGTGGGGGGCCTGGTGGAGGCTGCCCCGCACTGCTGGGGGTGGGGTGGTGGGAGACATGGGTGTGGGCCTGGTGGAGGCTGCCCCTGCACTGCTGGGGGGTGGGGTGGTGGGAGACATGAGTGGGGGCCTGGTGGAGGCTGCCCCTGCACTGCTGGGGGGTGGGGTGGTGGGAGACATGGGTGGGGTCCTGGTGGAGGCTGCCCCTGCACTGCTGGGGGGTGGGGTGGTGGGAGACATGGGTGGGGGCCTGGTGGAGGCTGCCCCTGCACTGCTGGGGGGTGGGGTGGTGGGAGACATGGGTGCGGGCCTGGTGGTGGGTGCCCCTGGTGGCTGGGGGGTGGGGGTGGTGGGAGACATGAGTGGGGGCCTGGTGGTGGGTGCCCCTGCACTGCTGGGGGGTGGGGGTGGTGGGAGACATGGGTGGGGGCCTGGTGGAGGCTGCCCCTGCACTGCTGGGGGGTGGGGTGGTGGGAGACATGGGTGCGGGCCTGGTGGAGGCTGCCCCTGCACTGCTGGGGGGTGGGGTGGTGGGAGACATGGGTGGGGGCCTGGTGGAGGCTGCCCCTGCACTGCTGGGGGGTGGGGTGGTGGGAGACATGAGTGGGGGCCTGGTGGTGGGTGCCCCTGGTGGCTGGGGGGTGGGGGTGGTGGGAGACATGAGTGGGGGCCTGGTGGTGGATGCCCCTGCACTGCTGGGGGGTGGGGGTGGTGGGAGACATGGGTGGGGGCCTGGTGGAGGCTGCCCCTGCACTGCTGGGGGGTGGGGTGGTGGGAGACATGGGTGCGGGCCTGGTGGAGGCTGCCCCTGCACTGCTGGGGGGTGGGGTGGTGGGAGACATGGGTGGGGGCCTGGTGGAGGCTGCCCCTGCACTGCTGGGGGGTGGGGTGGTGGGAGACATGGGTGCGGGCCTGGTGGAGGCTGCCCCTGCACTGCTGGGGGGTGGGGTGGTGGGAGACATGAGTGAGGGCCTGGTGGAGGCTGCCCCTGCACTGCTGGGGGGTGGGGTGGTGGGAGACATGGGTGGGGGCCTGGTGGAGGCTGCCCCTGCACTGCTGGGGGGTGGGGTGGTGGGAGACATGGGTGGGGGCCTGGTGGAGGCTGCCCCTGCACTGCTGGGGGGTGGGGTGGTGGGAGACATGGGTGCGGGCCTGGTGGTGGGTGCCCCTGGTGGCTGGGGGGTGGGCGTGGTGGGAGACATGAGTGGGGGCCTGGTGGTGGGTGCCCCTACACTGCTGGGGGGTGGGGGTGGTGGGAGACATGGGTGGGGGCCTGGTGGAGGCTGCCCCTGCACTGCTGGGGGGTGGGGTGGTGGGAGACATGGGTGCGGGCCTGGTGGAGGCTGCCCCTGCACTGCTGGGGGGTGGGGTGGTGGGAGACATGGGTGGGGGCCTGGTGGAGGCTGCCCCTGCACTGCTGGGGGGTGGAGTGGTGGGAGACATGAGTGGGGGCCTGGTGGTGGGTGCCCCTGGTGGCTGGGGGGTGGGGGTGGTGGGAGACATGAGTGGGGGCCTGGTGGTGGGTGCCCCTGCACTGCTGGGGGGTGGGGGTGGTGGGAGACATGGGTGGGGGCCTGGTGGAGGCTGCCCCTGCACTGCTGGGGGGTGGGGTGGTGGGAGACATGGGTGCGGGCCTGGTGGAGGCTGCCCCTGCACTGCTGGGGGGTGGGGTGGTGGGAGACATGGGTGGGGGCCTGGTGGAGGCTGCCCCTGCACTGCTGGGGGGTGGGGTGGTGGGAGACATGGGTGCGGGCCTGGTGGAGGCTGCCCCTGCACTGCTGGGGGGTGGGGTGGTGGGAGACATGGGTGGGGGCCTGGTGGAGGCTGCCCCTGCACTGCTGGGGGGTGGGGTGGTGGGAGACATGGGTGCGGGCCTGGTGGTGGGTGCCCCTGGTGGCTGGGGGGTGGGGGTGGTGGGAGACATGAGTGGGGGCCTGGTGGTGGGTGCCCCTGCACTGCTGGGGGGTGGGGGTGGTGGGAGACATGGGTGGGGGCCTGGTGGAGGCTGCCCCTGCACTGCTGGGGGGTGGGGTGGTGGGAGACATGGGTGCGGGCCTGGTGGAGGATGCCCCTGGTGGCTGGGGGGTGGGGGTGTTGGGAGACATGAGTGGGGGCCTGGTGGAGGCTGCCCCTGCACTGCTGGGGGGTGGGGTGGTGGGAGACATGGGTGGGGGCCTGGTGGAGGCTGCCCCTGCACTGCTGGGGGGTGGGGTGGTGGGAGACATGGGCCTGGTGGTGGGTGCCCCTGGTGGCTGGGGGGTGGGGGTGGTGGGAGACATGAGTGGGGGCCTGGTGGTGGGTGCCCCTGGTGGCTGGGGGGTGGGGGTGGTGGGAGACATGAGTGGGGGCCTGGTGGTGGGTGTCCCTGGTGGCTGGGGGGTGGGGGTGGTGGGAGACATGAGTGGGGGCCTGGTGGTGGGTGCCCCTGCACTGCTGGGGGGTGGGGGTGGTGGGAGACATGGGTGGGGGCCTGGTGGAGGATGCCCCTGGTGGCTGGGGGGTGGGGGTGATAGGGGACATGAGTGGGGGCCTGGTGGAGGCTGCCCCTGCACTGCTGGGGGTGGGGTGGTGGGAGACATGGGTGGGGGCCTGGTGGAGGGTGCCCCTGGTGGCTGGGGGGTGGGGGTGGTGGGAGACATGGGTTGGACATGGGTGGGGGCCTGGTGGAGGGTGCCCCTGGTGGCTGGGGGTGGGGGTGATAGGGGACATGAGTGGGGGCCTGGTGGAGGCTGCCCCTGCACTGCTGGGGGGTGTGGGTGGTGGGAGACCTGAGTGGGGGCCTGGTGGTGGGTGCCCCTGCACTGCTGGGGGGTGGGGGTGGTGGGAGACATGGGTGCGGGCCTGGTGGTGGGTGCCCCTGGTGGCTGGGGGGTGGGGGTGGTGGGAGACATGAGTGGGGGCCTGGTGGTGGGTGCCCCTGGTGGCTGGGGGGTGGGGGTGGTGGGAGACATGAGTGGGGGCCTGGTGGTGGGTGCCCCTGGTGGCTGGGGGGTGGGGGTGGTGGGAGACATGAGTGGGGGCCTGGTGGTGGGTGCCCCTGCACTGCTGGGGGGTGGGGGTGGTGGGAGACATGGGTGGGGGCCTGGTGGAGGATGCCCCTGGTGGCTGGGGGGTGGGGGTGATAGGGGACATGAGTGGGGGCCTGGTGGAGGCTGCCCCTGCACTGCTGGGGGGTGGGGTGGTGGGAGACATGGGTGGGGGCCTGGTGGAGGGTGCCCCTGGTGGCTGGGGGGTGGGGGTGGTGGGAGACATGGTTTGACATGGGTGGGGGCCTGGTGGAGGGTGCCCCTGGTGGCTGGGGGGTGGGGGTGATAGGGGACATGAGTGGGGGCCTGGTGGAGGCTGCCCCTGCACTGCTGGGGGGTGGGGGTGGTGGGAGACATGAGTGGGGGCCTGGTGGTGGGTGCCCCTGCACTGCTGGGGGGTGGGGGTGGTGGGAGACATGGGTGGGGGCCTGGTGGAGGCTGCCCCTGCACTGCTGGGGGGTGGGGTGGTGGGAGACATGGGTGCGGGCCTGGTGGTGGGTGCCCCTGGTGGCTGGGGGGTGGGGGTGATAGGGGACATGGGTGGGGGCCTGGTGGAGGGTGCCCCTGCACTGCTGGAGGGTGGGGGTGCAGGGGGACATGAGCAGGTGTGCAGGGTAGTCCCCTGTGGTGTGGGCGGCCTGCAGGGGCTGTGGAGGGTGTACAGGGTACACCTGTGAGGACCCACCCAGCCTAATCGCGTGTTTAACTTCCCACGCACCCCTGTAATACACGTACCCAGCCAAATTGCGTGTGATAATTCCCGCGCACCCCTGTAATACACGTACCCGGCCAAATCGTGTGTGATTATTCCCGTGCACCCCTGTAATACACGTACCCAGCCAAATCGCGTGTAAAACTTCCCGTATACCCCTGTAATACACGTACCCAGCCAAATCGCGTGTGATAATTGCCGCGTACCCCTGTAATACACGTGCCCTGGCTAATCGCATGTAAAACTTCACGCGTACCCCTGTAATACACGTACCCTGGCCAATCGCGTGTTGAACTTCCCGCGTACCCCTGTAATACACGTACCCTGGCAAATCGCGTGTAAAACTTCCCGCGTACCCCTGATATGAACGTTACCCGCTTTGCGTTCCTTGTTTGGCAGCCCTGTAAACTGGTCCAAGGTTAGCGCAGCCCTTTGCGATGATTTTGCGATTTTGATGGCTTTTCCTTGCGCGAGGGCGTTCTTGGGGGCGTTACTGGCGCTGCTGCAGGGTCGCTGCGATACTCTGCGCCACGGCTGGTTTGGGAGCCTAGAATCCATGAATACGCTGTGCGCGGAAATCGGTTTTAGCGCACGTGCCTGGCGCAGACAATCGCACGCGGACACTCTGCGCCAGACGCTTGCGACACTTTTCTGCGAAATTCTATGAATTACCCTGAAAGTCTTGCACTAAAAAGGGTAAGTTAGCCCTCTGAGGAATAGCAAGGGGCACAGGGATTCTCTGGGGCTATATGGACGGATGTAATGCTCACCTGATTCCCACGGAGGCGCGGGTCTGGGCCGGAAGCTGTCTGTGGCTCGAAAAGTGATGTGTAGGACTCGATTGGCTTCTGGGGTCGAACCTCTTCGCACTGTGTGGCGGACTCGAAGAGTGAGATTTCTGCAGGCGAAAGAATATGGGGATTAATGGTCAGGGTTGTCGGATGTCCCTCTCTCTCTCTCTCTCTCTCTCGCTTCCCAGCTTTTTCGTAGAGCCCCCTCCCCCCGGGTTAACGTGCTCACCTTATATAGGTGAATGCTGGGCTCTCCATCTGCGTCTGGTGCAGGGTGCCGTTGCCAGTTTCTTCACTGGTGTAACATAGGCCTCTTAAGTTCAGAGGATGGTTACCGTCGTTATCTTCACGAGCGGTGAGTTTCTGGACACCTTTTGTCCTTATAGTCTTTAATGCTTTTCCCCTTATGTATTGCAGGGCTCCAGAGATGGAGAATGAATTGAAGCGCCTAGAAGTTCGTAAGTATGGCTAGCGCTTTCACTGTCTTTTTCCTTGCAGCTTAGTTCGTGTTACGCAGGAGCATTCGCAGGCGTTTTATTGCGAAGGGCGAGATGGACGTAAGTAAATACCTGTTTAATGTCTTTCTTTTGTCTTGCAGATGTTGATTTGCAGCACCGGAGTTCGCGGAATACCAGTAAGTTGTTAAATATGCTTTGTATTCACAGGTGACGATGCGGAACGAAGAAATCCGGAATTTCCAGCGTGCCGGTGAGTATGACAATGCTTTTGTCTTTGCAGGTGGAGATGCGGCGTGAAGAAGCGGCCGCCGCCGATGAATCAGGTAAGTAAGCTCTGTGTGTTAAGTTCGTCTTGCTAACCTGTTATTTCTGTTCTTTACAGATGCTGATGTAGGCTGGCTTCCAAAATGGTAAGTAGAATTCTTGCAGGTTCAGGATCAGAAGATGAAGGGCCGGAGCAGACTCGGTGAGCGTTCTGCTGCAGATGCAGAATAACGCGAAGCACGCTTCATCTATCGGGTGTGGTTTAAATAGCCTAGGAGTGATGAGGCGTCTTCTTCCCCGGCCCCGCCTAGGTAAGAAAAGAGTTCCAGTTTCCAGAAGAGTTCCAGTGCTGTATCCAGGGAGTGGAGCTGCCCCACCCAGGTAAGAAAGTAGTTCCTGTTCACAGATGACTTCTAAGAGGCTGGTAAGTAAGCAGCATGGTCTGCTGCAGGTAAGTCCACCCAAGCACTCTCACACCTATTATGAGCCCGGCGCTTCCAGTGCCGGGACCCACAGTTTTGATGAGCCTGGTGCCACCGGCGCCAGGACAAGGTCCAAAAGGTCCCAGTGGGGACCGGCTGGTGCCTGGAATTAGGGTTAGTGGCCTGCTTCCAAGGACGTTGGGCTGGTCCTGGCTCCTTGGAAGCAGTGATCATGACACGGATCCTTTCACAGAACATTTGCCCATTCAGGTAGGTACCCAAGGAATAGTGTCCACTTTATTATTCTCAAAAAACGTGCCAGTAAATCTGTAAGAAAGGGATCTTCTCAGTAAATTGAATGACTATTGACAACACCAGGAATCTATCATGCTAGAGCTGTAGCTATAGGGCACACGTTGTACAGTGACAGCGCATTCCAGGGAATACCAGTGCTTCCTGATTTGTTTTTGTATGGAGCAATGATGTTGATTGGATGGGTACCGGGGATAGCAGTAAAGGCATGCAGGGCACCAGCAGAATTTGTGTTCAGGTCTCCCAGTTCACAGGATCCTGGCCCATGTCTTATTCTCACCTTGGATTTGGAAGCAGTGATTGTTCAAACGGATAAAGTGATGTTGTTGGGAACTGATGAGGAGTGGGGAGAATGGTGGACAGTCTTATGTATTGACCCCACCCTGTTCCTGAGGGAGGCGACAGATGAGCAATTGTTTGAGGACCTGGACAGTGAGGTTTAAGATCTGTATCTCCTGCCAGATAATGATTCAGCACAGAGAGGTAGTGTGTTCCTCACTAGTCATCAGGCCAGTTCCATTGTAGATGCAAGAAGACATGGCCAAAGTACCCAATGATCTATGGACAAGCCACCCCCATGATGCAGGCCACCTGAAGAGTATAGGGGCAATCCAGATAACACTAAAGCCAGGGGCAGTGTTACCCAGAGTAAGGCAGTATCTGCTGATTAAAGAAGCAGATGAGGGGATTTATGATACCATAGTAGCGCTGTGGCAACAAGGTATAATTGAAACCTCTCAATTCCCTAGCAACATGGTATATACCCAATATACCCTATAAAAAAAGGACAAGTGGCCTCATTATGAGTTTGGTGGTAGCTGTGCCTGCGATAGCCAAACTTGTGAAAATACTGGCACCCGGCAATGGGCAATTACCAGGGTATGTTGACCCCGGCGGACCCGGTAATTGCCAGGTGCCAGTAAGCATTACTCCCCATACCCATTGAGCCCCATAGGGCTCAATGGGACTGGGGATGTCGGATGCGCTGGCACCATTCATGAATGGTGCCTGTGCATCTGACGAGTTGTGCTCGCAGGTGCCGGTCTGTCCGCCAGGTCAGACCTGGCGGGCAGAATGCATCTGCAAACACAACTCATAGTTTGCTGGTCCGGAAACAACGGCACCGGCAAGCTTACTGGTGCTGTTGTTTCCAGATCGGAAATCTTGTAATGAGCCCCAAGGTTTCAATTTGGAGGATGCTCCAGGATCTCTGCCCTTTTAACAGCATAATGCAGGTGGAGTTTCTGGTTATACCAAACCCAGCTAAAATTCTATGCAATATTCCCACACAAGCTACCCACTTCACTGCCATCAACCTAAAAACGCTTTATTTTCAATTCAATACAATTCTGTTTCACCGTATCTTACCGCGTTTACCTATCGTGGGCAGCAATTTCATCACACTGGACTTCCTCAGGGGTACTGCGAGTTCCCTATTTTTAACAGTATTACACAAGGATTTAGGTAACATACACACCCAGAGCACCATCATTCAATATATGGATGACCTCCTGGTCTGTAGCTTCATGGAACAACAGTGTAGAGAAGACTGTATTACTTTAATGACCTTGTAGAAGAGAAGGGGTACAAGGAGGACACGGAAAAAATGCACTATTGTCACATCGAAGGGCTGCATTTGGGACATTTTAATATCAGTTGCGGGCAAAAAGGTCACCCAAGAAAGAGTAGCAGCAGTACAAAAATCCCCTCAGCTGACTACAGTGGAGGAGATGCAGCAGTTTTTGGACTTATGCAACTACTGTAGAGCATGGCTTTTTGACCACTTTAGACACACTAAGCCCTTGTTACAAGGCCTCGGAGGAGCACACAGGGCAAAAGGGTCTCTTACATGGACTGGAGAAATGATCACCTGTTTCAAGAACTTAAAAAGGCCATCAGTAATGCCCCTGTTCTAGAAACTACTAATTACACCAAGCAATGTTTCTTGATTTTTCAATCTAATGGTGAGTTAATGACAGCAGTGGTAACTCAAAAGACATTGTTGGGCGATAAGCCTTTGGCATATTACAGTGGGATTCCTGATTCAGTGATACAAGACCATGTTTCCATGTGAGCAGGCTTTGGCTGCAGCAGCTTTGCGATTGAGAAGTCATCCACAATTACCATGGGGTGCTCTGTAACTTTTAATATAGAGCATGCTGTTTCTGCAAGTCTGGAAAGGACTTAATCTACACTTAAGACGTACAGGGCAACTGGATACAAGGTCATATTATCCACCCCCTCGATCCACATAGTGTGATACCACACAGTCAATCCAGCTACATTTATTGCAATCCCAGTGCAGGAGAGGGAGTAGGTCATGATTGTGTGATCTATAAAGGACCTCAGGAGGTCCAGATTCATGTAAGAGAGGATGCACAAAGTGAGGGGCAAGTGGTATTTGTTCACGGGTCCTCAACCATTGATCAGGAGACAGGACAGACACACAGGAGCAGCAGTGATATGCCTCATTGATGAAGAATGAGGCTGCTGATACACTATTTGGTGCAAGCTACAGAACTAGTAGCATTGATTGAGGTGCTGAATGCATCATAGGGGGCTTCAGTAACCATCTATTCAGACTCCTCATACATCACATCGATGGTACACTCGGGGTTGAACAGATGGAGTAGGAGAGGGTTCAGGAAATCTGATGGAACGACAGTATAGCATGCAGCCTTGTTGGAAAGATTGATACGTGACCTGTCCTCCCCATCAGTAACACACTTGGGTAATGCAGTAGCAGACCAGGCTACCAAATAAGTATCATATTTAGAGCATTCAGAGGTAAATGTTTACCCCGAAGTAGCAAACCAACATTTTCAGTTAGCAGTCCCTTCAGGCAGTGACTCTTGCACAAATAATTGATTTACAAGGCCAAGCAACTCAGGAGGAGAAGGACTTGTAGGTAAAACCGAGATGTTCCCTCTCTGTGACAGACCTCATTTGGAGACAGAATAATACAGGTAAGGTTGTAATGCCACGAGAATTGCTCATGGTTGCCTTAGAGTATTTGCACTATCGGGAGAATACAACCAAACGGTATGTGGCTGCTGAATTTCAGAAGGACTGGTTTGTCCACAATTTATAGGAGTAGGTCAACAGGTTTGTCGTAAATTGTATGATGTGTCATCTTTACAGCACAGGACACAATCAGAACGTTGCGTGGCACATTGCCCAGGCTGAACGGACCATTCCAGGAGCTTCACATCGACTACGTTGACATGGTTAATAGGTGCAGTAATTATCGCCATGTTGTTGCTATGTTTCCATATTCCCATTGGGTTGAGGATGGGCCGTGTGCACAACAGGGTGCTAAATCAGCGGCTAAATCCTTAGTGCTTGAGGTATTTCCTCGATGGGGGTATGTGAGGTTTTACAATCATATAACGGACCCACTTCTATTGCTATTTATTTGAGGAAAGTGGATTCCTTCTAGGGATCAAGCAAAAGATGTGCTCGATATACGATCCCAAGCCAACGGAATAGTTGTGCCCCTAAATGGCCACTTAAAGCAGAAACTATCTACATGTTGTCATACTTTGGGGAAGAATTGGCTCCATTGACTTCCTTTGGTATAGTTTAGCTTGAGGAATCAGCTGTGCAGGGACTAGCACCTCTCCCTGCATAAAATCGAGAGAGAAGATGGTTGCACACACCTCTCAGACCTACACTCATAGAGCATCAGACATTTTGCGGGAGGAGTTTCAAGAATATTTAAAAATTTAGACAAAATGCATGGTCCTAATCTCTAAACATCTTGCTCCTAGAATAGAAAACACAGCTACCATGCCCACAATCAATACACCTCCTCTGCAACTTTATCCAGGAGATAGGATCTATGTTAGATCCTTCATGAGGCTTTGGAATGAAAGAGGATATGAAGGCCCATTTACTTGTAGTATATTCTATGGCATCTGTGGTATGGGTGTAGCAGCTGAAGTACTGGGTGCACTTGTCAGAGCAAATCCCCCATCCTTCTGAGGAGCCCAGCATGAAGTTATGCGGCCAAGGACGAAGGTAACAGCTGGCCGTGATAACTTTAATTAGTCCCAGATGCAAGGCCAGCTGAGCTGGGAAAGGAATGTGGGTCTGGAAGCTAGGAGTAGGGATGTGCCTTTTGAACATTGCAGAAATTTAGAATCACTGCTGCCCTCACCCATGGTGTGGCCATCTCATTTGAACTGCAGGCTGCTGCCTTCTGAGAACAAATGAATATAAGAAAATCAGATGCAAGAATTATGCAGCAATCACGTCATGCATAGGCATGTGGGTTCTCAGACAAATAAGGACAGGGAGTTCACCAGTGAAGTGCAGGGATTTGGGACGGAAAGAGCCAAAGGGCGATGCCAATACTTTAATGCAATGGTCAAGGAGGAAATATGTGGGTGCCGCAGTGTCTGGTATTGAGAGGGCAATTGTCCAGAACGAGCAGGGTTGGCCTCATTATATTCACTTTGATCATGCTGGGTGGGGTGGGTGCTCATCACATGACAAGATACAGAATTGAATTATTTCCTTTTTAACAAGTTATGCAATAATCAATCAGAGCTTGAGTTTCAATGGTGATGCTATAACAAGTCACATGTGTAGGGGAATGTGTTCAGATAATGCCCGATCAATAGGGCTATGGAATATAAGGAAACATTTGATTTGTAGATAGGTGATAGCCAATGAGCGTGGTGGGATGACGGTGTAACCTTAATTATGTTAATGAGAGCTTTTCTCTCCATAAATGATGTGACACACACTGTTTTCAAGGAGGTCTGTGTCAGTCGGTTCTACGGGACCATCTGAGAGTTTTTGCATGTAATAAACCTTTGTTTTCCTTGCATCTGGTGCCCCAAGCTTTTTATGGAATTGAGTTGTTTTTATTTGTTTGGGTTTTGGGAAACCACCCTACATAGTGCAAACCAAAGACACTATCAGAAGAGATACAGAGGCAGGGGTCTTAGATGGGGCAGACAGATGCAATGCTGGGGCATTCCTATATTAAATGGCCAGGTAAAAGGGGGCCTTCCAGCTTGCCCAACTTGGAGAGTGGGAATTCATAGATCTCATATAGATTCTATCTGCACCTCACATGTATTTGTGAGGCTGGTAGAGCCGTTAGAGGTGTTGCAAACTAGAAAGAATCACCATGCATGTTTGAAATGGATTTTGCAAACTGGATTTCGACCCCCTCTCTCCCTCCGCGGTGATCCAAGATTGGTAAAATGGGAAATAAATCAACAGGGAAATAGGTTTAGGAGATCGCTGGTGTTTAGAGATATTGTACATTTCTGTAGAGATGTACTGTTAAAGCTCAGCCTTGAGAAAGGCTGTTGTCTAGAGGTGTGATGCTATTATGAATCATGTGTTTACATCCAGAGATAGAGCGTTGATGATTCCGTTTTATTTTTAAAAATGCATTCCTTCAATGAAGAGGTAATGTGGCAGAAGAACCTTCTGAGGCGGGCCATTGGGTCTCACAGGAAAACAAATATGGCCCATGGTAAGGAAGCAAAAGGGTAGCTAAGACAAAAGTTCAAGAATTGGATTAAAACGTATCTAGCACAAATGTATATTGCAGATGGTCAAAGCATGTTGTCATTTTGTACTTTAACAATTAAAAACATTTTGGGAATATATTAACTTTATTTATTTGTTCTGGAGAAAGTCTCAGGCAAATCTAATCTCAGAGCAGGTTTGGATCCAAAGTTTTTTTAAAGGTAAAATGTGGACTTATTTCAACTACTAAACCTATTTATTAAACTAGGGGACCTTTCCAATTGGGATGGTTGTGTCTCTATTGAAAAGGTTGAAAGGCTTATAAGGTTTTGGAAGCATTCCTGAGCTAGTGGCCTGGATGGGTTGTCAATTTCATGTCAAAAGGAAATCCTCCCTCTGGTCTAAACTATTGTAGCCGCTTTTTGAACGGATTAAGGTAGAAAATAGACTCACTGACGGTATCAGAGCTAAATGGTTCTTATTTATAAGAACAAGGAATAGAGTGGCCCTCATTACAAGTTTGCTGATCTGGAATTAACTATGCTGGTAAAACCGTACTGGCACCGCTTTCCAGACCGGCAAACTACGAGTTCTGCGGGCAGGTGCCTGCAGACGGACGCCGAAACACCGCACTATTATGACATGGTGCCGGTGTTTCTGCAGTCCCATTCCCGTGGAGTCCCACAGGAATGTGGATTAACAGAATTGCCAGAGACAGATTTACCGGACCACCAGGGTTGCAATGCCGTGGTAAATCTAGCAAGTCCGGTGCCGGTAATTCACTACGGGTCCTACAGGTTTTAACAGCACGGCTACCACCGGACTCGTAATGAGGGCCAGTGTTTAAAAAATAAAAGGGCACACATTTGAATGGATTTTTACTGACATTATTACGAGAACAATCTAGGTCACAGCAGGGGGTTCCTCTCCATGCAGCTTTTTTAGATACTCATGCCGCTTTTGATAACATCAATAGATGTTTGCTATGGAATACATTATTAAGGTGGGGAATCCCAGAGGGTCTCTTGAAAATTATCAT
Organism: Ambystoma mexicanum; assembly: GCF_040938575.1. Lineage (NCBI taxonomy): Eukaryota > Metazoa > Chordata > Amphibia > Caudata > Ambystomatidae > Ambystoma > Ambystoma mexicanum. The sequence goes on from NC_090922.1 coordinate 1,539,637,411, forward strand.
CATTCAGACACATGAACGCAAATCAGATTGAACATGGAAGGAAACTTAACCCAAAAAAACCGAAAGAAACTAAAGTTAGGTTAAGTCAGTTTTGCGATTTAGCTCCCTGCTCGTTTAATGTATATTTGGTTGAAGGGGTGGAGGAAATTAAGAGTATTCCCCTTAAAGTCGGACACAAACATTTCAGTTTCCATGTTTTCACAGATAATCATTTTGGATACTGCAGATATTGGTCTCCAGCACCTCAAATATGACAATTGGACTATAAATATGGGCAAAACAGCCATCAGTGTGGGGTATAATTGACATATTGAAAATAATACTTTTGCAACTTGACACCATATGACATACTTAGGGCTCCCTATGGTCAACGCCTTCAATAGAAGTGAGGTTGCAAAAAGTCTTCTTTCAAAGCTTATCTCATTATTGGCTGAAGTTAAACAAAATCAATTCTAGGGTTTTCAAATCCACCCTGATTCCATTGGTACAGTTTTATAGGCAAACACAAAGGGCCTCATTACGACCCGGGTGGTAAGGGATTACCGGTATCGGTAAGGGCACTGGTGCCGGTAATTCCTTACCGCCCAATTCCGAGTTCCCTTTGCAGGTCCTCCCTTAAAAAGACCCACAAAGGGACCTTGGAGGTAATTATGGTACCGCAATTTGGTACCATAATTACCGCCTTCCCCATTTCCATTGAGCCCTTTGGGGGCAAAAATGGGAATGGGGAAGGGCCAATGGTGAATGGGGAATTACCGCCCCGCCAACCTTGGAATGGGACGGTAATTCCACCATTCACCATGGCGGAATCCGGCGTCAACCATGGTGCTAATAGCGCCATAGTTAACGCCTGGGTCGTAATGACCCCCAAAGTGCTACCCTCCTAACTCTATGGGACAGAGAGAGTACATACACCAAATAATAAGGATCTCAATATTTTGGAAGATCTCTTTTGAAAGTGTTTACTGGGCCTGACCAAGTGTACCCCAATGTGGGTCATTCACTTGGAATTGGGGATGCAGTCATTATCACTCGTATGTACTAGGAAAGTAACGCTGCAGAATAAAATACTAGACCCACCAAAGGGTTCTCTTTATGTCTCCCTGAAAGATATTCTCCAAAGAGAAGCCTCTGGGGTACTAAATAGTTTTAGAAATGAATGAAAATCCCAGAGTTAAGCAAAATATACGTTAGTCTGACCTGGTTAAACAGTGCTAGAAAATTAAACATATACTTCCTTGAATACGTAGGTACACTAAGGAAATACGATACTTTGATGGAATATTTTAAATGTTTCCCGAATCACAAATCTTAGTTTGTATTTATGAGATTCAGAGTCAATCAATTGCATACAATGTAATTTTGGGGGCCGAGAAAAGGTTTGTTAAGAGAATGGTGTCGCTTCTGTAATATCCAAGGCATCTTGGAAACATGTAGTAACAGAGTGTGACTATACAGGAAATTTGGTTTATACATTTTTCTCAGATTTTGTTTTAGGATATGTCCTGGTGAGGGTGAATGCATTTGTGATGTCAATGAATTTTGGAAATGGTTGGTAATGGACAATTACCAAAAATGGATTTTTGCACTAGTGCACTTTAATACACGAATTTATGAGGACTGGGGAGAACTTAACTTTTGGGTAAGTTATATTTGTGAATATTACCGGTCAGAGACCAAAGCGAGTAGAGCGCTCACTGTGCCGAGCCAGCCAACACAGGTTTAAATCCCGCAAGGGCCAAACTCAGCCTTTCATCCTTCCGAGGTCAATAAATGAGCACCACACTCCGTGTGTAATAATAAGCAGCGCTCAGATGCCTGAGAGTTTGTAGCACTATATAAATGCAAAATTATTATCATGATTATTAAAGCTGTTGGGGAAATTGAGGCTACTTAAGGTTTCTAATGTGATGGTGCAATTTTAGTGTTGCTATTCTAATGTATATAAGGTTTTTCATTCTTTCAATGTGATTTAATGTAAGTAGATGTCAAGAGCTGGAAACATAAAATAATAATGTGTGTATGTTTGAAACTCCATTTTTTACATAGGCCTTACAAATATCCTATAACTAAATCAAATATAAAGGGTTTTATAGACTATATATACAATAATATATGAAATCAAACTGAAATGGAGATGGTATCCCCACTAATTAAAACAAATGAATTGCCTCTGATCCCGGAACCAGTTTACACAAAAGTGAAGGCAGAGAAAAGAGAGCGATTATACATACATATAGAGGTTAGACATGTATTGTTAATTTTAATATATAATGACAATTTCTCTACAGCTGAACATTTTCATAATCAGCTTTGTATTCAGTTTAGGAACTTAGGCCGTTAGAGGTTAATTTCGACATGTCAGCTTATCCAGGAGCAATTTCATTTGGTTAACATGTGTGTTCACTAGAATGGCTATGATATGGGTTGGCCCTCATTACATGTCTGTCGGTACAGCAAGAAGAAAGCTGGTAGCAACGTACCGGCAGACGACAACTGTGCCTGCCGGTGCCATTGTGTACGGGAGGTCTGACCTGCCGGCTGCAACGGCCGCGGTAGGCAGAGTTGTCACAAAGCACTGGCACCGTTACTAACAGTGCTAGTGCTTCCAAGTCCCTGTTCAAGAATGGGGACAAAAAAGTTCCAGCGCCAAAGACCCCGGCCCACCAGGACGTGTAATGTCCCGGTGGCACTGGGATTTCAGGCGCTGGAACCAGTGTTACAGTCCAGCGGTGACCCGCCAGTAGCACCGGTGCGCTACCGGCAGACTTGTAATGGGGCCTTTATGTCTAAATCCCTTTCATTTAAGGCAGAAATGAGCCATTTCATTTTAAAATGTACACGTTATATTGTCTCACAGTTCAGTGAAGATTTAATGCAACACTTCACATCATCTCCACTCGCCCTTCACACCAAGCAATTCTCTACAAAGTAGTGCTTTAAATGAAATAGTTCTCTGGCCTAGGGGCGGCACATGGAGGTACAATATTCTAAACATAAGCGCTGCAATAAAGACAGGCAATAGTTTTGGACACTAGTGAGGACCCTGCAATTTGCTGCAAAAGGAGAAACACTGCAGTATTGCGCTAGAAGGCATGCATGCCTTGCACATTCTGACTTCCAGAGTAATGCTGGAGATTCAAGGTTCCCCCTTGATGAACATTCCCTTTCTACGTGTATTGTGCCAAGCTTAGTCCAATGTGCTACGTGAGAATACATCCTTCTCCAATTGTATTAAAGAGGGCTCCACATAATTTGAATTTGAAAATTGTTACTCCATGTTGTGAAGTTCACATTAAAACTACTTTGTGAGCATGTAAAAATTGAATTCATTCCCATTTTATTTTACTTAAATAGAATAGTACTGCATCTAAACAAGTTCTATTTGTAATTCACACTTCTTTGCACACTGCAATTAGTGTAAAGTTAAATATGCATTTTTACTTTACAGTTTCGCTACAGTTCAGGCAGTTCTGCCTCTATAACACCTTGCAGAGGTACTGCAGCATGGCTGGCATCACTGTGCTGAACATATCAATGGAGTCGCGTGGGTGAAAGCAGGACGGCTGGCACCTGTGTGTCCATTGTTCCCACGTTTATAGTTGGGAGTATTGCTGCTTATTTGTTGGGAGTATTAGTACATTCTTGGGGAATAAATGTGGCCAGTCACCACCTGTGTGGAAAGCAGGTATTATCAGCTGCCTTCTATTATATTAAAAATAAATCATTTCCTATGGCACGTGTTCACCCAGAGGTGTAAGGGTTTGGACAGCAAGCGACCAGTAACACATAAGAGAATAGAGCAAAAATGAAGCAACGTTATGTCAAAAATGGGGGTCGGGAGCCTTCAGCAAGCATCTGACAGTCACATGATCTGTGGCTGCATGCAATCTTAGACCAAGGGCATTCCAGATATATGGAGTGAGAATCAAAAAGGCTATTCCACCTGGCTACTTCTGAAACAAGAGATTCTCATCTGGAGGGATAGAAATAAAGGAAGGACAAGCGTGGAAGGAATGTGGGACACGCAGGTAGCTGGCTAGAGCACCTAACCCAGAAGGGGTTCAGGGAAGAATTCCAAGTGCAACACAAACACCTAATATCCCAGTGTTGCCAGGGTTGGGATCAGCCAGTGAGATCATATGCACCTGCTCATGGCTGAATGACAGCTCTGAACATTAGTGATGCTTTTGCTGATCTCCAAACCAAGCCTCAGAGGATAACAGTGCCATGACAGTAGAATCTGAAGCTGAGGGAGCCTGGCCATGTGGTGTAACATAATATGTTAAGACGGGGGTTAAGAACCACAAGCCACAACAGGCAGAACCCTGGTAATGTCACATCTTTTAAGCAGAGACTGTGATATCAAATGAGGTGTCATAGACGCTTATGGTCCATTAGCCTAGAATGATTGTAAAAAGGAGTAGGTGGAGTCTCTGATGCAGGCGTCCCTTAGACTAAGTAGGATCTAATGGGCAATGGTGTCAAGGGCACCCGATAGTTCCAAGAGAATACTAAAAGATTGCCACATTCACTGATGCGGTTTTTCATGTGTATATGTTCTGTAACACCGAGTATACAATGATTATCTAGTGCTAGGCAGCCCCTTGGTAATGAATTTGCAGAACAGTACCCCCCGTATATCCAATGAGGGTCTATAGTTGCCTCAGGTTCTGGCACAAAGTGTTCCATTGAATGGGTATCTCAAAACAGAGGGTACACTCTCCCTTCAGAATATTCCAGAAAGGATGCATTTGAAACAAATGATTCAACCAATCATAACCAGCCACTATTTGTGTGCCAAAGGAAACTGTGAACCGCTTTTGTGACAAAATATCCACAGTTTTAATCAATAGACATGCTACCCTCAGCATCATTGAAAGTGTTCCCTCCACTCTGAGGCTTCAATTGCAACAGAGATTTCTCCATGGGCATGTCCTCTCTCATGACAGATCAGAACATCCTGCGTAGCAAGTATTTCCCACATTCACTACCCTGAAATGGACCCTCACAAGCATGTGCTCTCTCATGGCAGATAAGAACATCCTGAAGTGTGTCCCACATTCACTACCCTGAAATAAACCCTTGCATGCATGTCCTCTCTCATGGCAGGTGTTAGGGAGAATTCTCAGAAATGTGCTAATTCCCTTCTACCTTAGAGACCCCCAGCACTTTTGCTGAACTTTAGGACTTTTAATTTGTATCCTGGAGAGTGAGACCTTTTTCCCACTCTCATGTATTTTTATTTAATCTGATCTCTGTGTTTCTTTTGGTTTTGAAGTCTGACAAACTCCATAGGCATCATCTTTGCATTGTGCCACACAGCACCTTCAGTGCAGTGGCACAGGGAAGTCTTTCAGATTTCCCAAAGGTTTAAATACCTTCTCTTGGTTACACTACTGTTTCCAAGAGTAGTGAAGAGAAATTGACTTTACTTACATTGTAACTTTCTAGGCCCAGCACACACTATCTTACCATAGTGTGCTGAAGGGGTTACTTAGTATCCTGTTTGTCTAGTTTCTACAATTAATGGCTGGTGGCAGTGGTTTACTACCATGTGTGTTTTTACCACGGGCTGCAATTGCAGCACCAGTAAAGCACCCATGGATTCCCATTTTGGCCCTGGTCTTATTTTTCCACCATTTTTTGGGGGAAAAGTCCTTCTTGAGATGTGTTCTGCGCGCCAAACCAGGATTGGTCTCTTTGTTCCTTTTGTCTTTGGCAGGGTTCACTGCTGAAGCCCGCCTCTGGCTCCAGTGTGTCTGTCAGGGGCAGAAAGTGAAGGAAACTCCCTGTGCTTAATCTCCTAGATGTCAGGAATGCACTCCTAGGTGATTGGCTGGCTGGCTGTCCTTGGAGGACATCCACCCTGCTGGGTGACTGACAGCTAGGCTGTTAATGAATGGGAGAAGCCTGTATAAAAGGTGAGGCTTTTGGCTTGGAAGGCAGAGTCGACCACTGGAACGAAGGAATTCGAAGAACTTGGAAAAGATGCCTGCTGCAACTCCTGGACTGTTGGTTTGCCCGGTGAAGCACTGCTGCTGAGCTGAAGCTCCAAATTCGTCTCAACTAGAGAAGCCCTGCAAGGACATTTTCTCCCCTTGGGTTGGTGGGACCAATCAACCCCAAAGCAAACTCATCTGGACATCCTCTCAGAGCTGGCTGTACTTCCATTGCTGCTGCAGGAATCGATTGCTAGGGAGAGAAACACCAGAATCAACTATCTCGTTTTTAAGTCGGACCCGAGCTCCAGGAAGATCCTCCGGACTCCCATGAAGCAGGACTGACCAGGCCTGAGCCACCTCAAAAGAGTCCTGGACATCAGATGTGAGGAAAGTCCATTACGGTAGCTGAGAAATGCGGTGGTGCTATTTGTGAGAAATGCGAGGAGCTGAAACCAGGAAATGCCACTGATCTGAAGTTTGTCCATTGCTGCCGCTGACTTTCCATTCGTAGTGCAGGAGTCCCCAGATTGTTAGGCAGAATCCTGTGCAGTTCCCTTAGGGAGCACTACGGAAGATTAGGACTACAGGTGAGAGCAATAAATCCCCTTTGGTATCAGTCTGTACCACAAAGATTTAGTTGGTAGCTGTGGCTGAGCAGTGAGACTTATCTCAAGAGGGAGATGAGCAGTATTATGGGTTTACACATTAGGCCTACAGTACTATGGAACAAGGAAACACTGAACAAAGCCTTGTATTAAAAAGTAGATATATATTTATTTTATACACTTCTAATAAAACACATTTATCACAGTCATCAAGCAAGTTAAAATTATGTGAAGGCAAAATATACACACTCCCTATATAAATTGTAGACCAAGTGAACCAGAGTGAAAACTGAGCAAAACGGCACAGTGACAATTACACACAAGGGTTGCACTAACAATTTTTCAAAAGGGAGGGAAAACACAAGTTATTCAGAAATATCTTCTTACACACCCTAGCAACACTTCCCATCAGTTTGTGAACCAGTTTAAGCAAGACGGTGCATCAGTATAGACAATACTTAAATGAAAACTGAGCAAAATGGCATTTCACAAGGTTTAAAAAAGGGAAGGAAAGTGCAGCTGTAAGAAATAGGTGCACCACACATTTCTAGATGAGAATCAATCTCGAGAAGGCAGATCTAACAAATGTAGCCAGAGTCAGTAGGCCTGTGCCAGAGTCAGTGGTACAGGGCAAGGGCCCAGGAGCAAAATGTTCTTGTGGCTGCAGTCAAGTCTTTGGTTAACGATTTTGAAAAGGTGGATGCAGAAAGCGAAAGACAATGTTAAGAGAGAGGGGTGGCCAACCCAACAGGTAGGCAAAGGATTTAAAACACCTTTAGTGCTACTGCGAAGAAAGGGTGGCCTGGCGGAACAATGTACCTTAAAAATGAAGAAGTGGCTCCTGCGGAGGCAGTTGTTCCTGGTAGTTCCTGCAGTTCGGGTGATCCAGCAGAGGAAGAGAGGCTCTCGCCGTGGAGGAAGGTTCGAGTGACTGCACTACCCAGGGAAGAAACCAGCCGCAGTGCTGCCCGACGAATAAAAGGTACACTCCTTTAAATCGCGGTCCGGGTGGACTGGTGTCTGGCTATCTGGCCTCCGAGTACTGGCTACTGGCGATTCGACCAAGGCAGGTCCAGGAAGGAGATTGGCAAACTGGTTGGCCCCACCAGCTCAAGGGAAGAAGGCTCTTGCAGATGAAGATCTCCTCTTGTCGTGTGGAGAAAAGTGGTGAGACGCTGCAGCAGGGCTTCACCGGTGGTTCAGTCGTTGCAGATGTCTTTGGCTTCTCTCCTCTTCGGCTTCTTAATTCCACTGGCGACGTCTTGCTCTTCCAGTCCTCAGGACCCTGCTTTTATACAAAAAGAACCCCATTCATACAGCCTAGCTGTCACTCACACAGTGGAGTGGTCATCTTGGCGGGACACCCTCCAGCCTATCAGGATAGAGTGCGACATGGGTTGGGGAGGCAACCCTGTCCAGGGGTCCTACTCCCCCTCCCACACAATAGTCCCACCCCAGACTCAGTGGCGCCGAAAGGAGGGCTTCTTGGCAGAAACCCGTCAAAAGGACTAACAAAGGATCCCGACCTGGGTTAGGAGTTTAGAGAAAGACACGAGAAAGAATTTATATTAAAGTTCTGGCAAATAAAACCTACCGGAGTAAAGTTAATATTAAGATACACCGGCGGTATGTTAGAGGCTGTCAGAAAAAGTGGTAGCCTCGAACAATGGGAAAATCCCATAGGGAAATATTTGCGGTCGAATATTTATGGTAGTAACCACTGCCACCAGCCAGAAACCTTTGAGAGAGGGACTGTATGGTACCCTCTCGAAAATGAACATAAGGGAAAAACTATTAACCCTTCTCAGTACCTCCATAGTAAGATGGGTTGTACTGGTTAAGTTCCTAAAAATTGACTAGTAAAGTCAATGGGGACTTTACATGCCCTGGGAGACAGTAGTCAGTCCCAGGGTATGGAGTGTATGTTTGGGGGTCGCTACGACACCCCTGTGTCACTGAACTGAGGGTGCTGTGTAACACATGTGAATAAAGATGGTTCCTATGGGGTTGAGAAAATCCCATAGACATTAAACACAAAAATAGCCTAGAACACACATAGCAAAAATGCCTAAGAGTGGGAAAAAGAGTCTCACTCTTAGCAGGTAAAAAGAAACAAACCCTTCAAATCCAGCAAAGCTGCTGGGGGACTCTATAGGTAAGGGAAATTAGCCATAGTGAGAATTCTCCCTAACACAGATGTCCTCCCTCTTGTCTCCACGACTGAGGCCGAGGAACAAAGGACCTGCAAACCTACACAGGAACTTAAGCCAGCTGGATCCAGTTCTTCAAACCAAAAGGTACTGTAAAACCAAAGGGGACTTAACTCTTGTGGTGTAACCTTACTAGTGCTCAGTTGAGACGTGTTTTGGTTGCCCTTTTGCCGAGTTGCTTGCAGCTCTGCCCCTTACAAGCCTGAACAGCTTGTGGCCCTTCTGTGATTTTAGCTCCACAAACCTTTCTTTTTTTTGTTTTTTTGTTTATTGTTTGGTTTATTTTAAACCTTTACAAAAACGAAAAACATGTTTTCATCAAATTACAAGATTACAATTTAAAACAGACATATAATCTGTAATTCATCTAAACCTTTACAAAGCTAAACAAACATATTTCATCAACATTACAAAGTTTTAGATTAAAACAGACACATATAATCCATAATTCATCTTAAAAAATTCTTGAGTCTATAGGCTAATTAAGTAGCTCCGTAGTGAGCTAAAACCATAATATTCTTTAAGATTTAAAAATCAAGTTTCGGTAACTTTGGTAGTACAAGTCAGGTCCTAAGTTACAGAACATCTTCAGACAGTATCATAATTATAGCAGCAGTTGAACACAGACATTATGTTAGATTATAAATGTTTTTTAGAAAAGCAGTAACTCTTATCTTTAAATTATTTGTACTACCATGTTGCATCTGAAACCACAACAGTTCTCTGTTAACACAATGTAGATAATCAACAAATTGTTCAAGATATGTAATGCATTGGTTCAATAAGGCTGGGCAAGTTAAAAGCAAATGCTGCACTGTCTCTTCCGTACCATCCTTTCTACAAAATCGACACCAGCCCCATTTTTCATCAGACAGTTTCCACCTTTTAAGAACGTAGTTGGTTTTTAAAACATCAAATCTGAATCACATAAAACCATTTCGTAATTCATGAGTAGGATATTTCTCTAGATAAACTTCGAGTGTGGGATAGAATTTCCAGAACGAGTACATTTGATTCAATGTTTTTGATCGCATAACCGACAGCACCGTCTGTTGCCAATCGTATGCTTTAATAATTTTCTTCACTTTCGAGGGATTCGATATGAGTGTATCTAAGGATAGACCGACTTCCAGAGATATTTTTCCATAATTTCTTTTTGTTCGTTACAGTATTTATTATTTCTATAATTTCCAACTATTGGGTATAACATTTCAAGTGAATTAGTTAAGCATTTTCTCCATAGACTTAATTTCTTCCACTTTATTATCGATTTCCATGATTGCAAGCCTAACTCATATCTAATTGCCTCGATTGACACAGATTTGGGTAAAAAGAAGAGTATTCCTTTCCATATAAGGCTCTCTAAGCATTTTAAGAAAGCGGAATCCTCCAAGTCTTGGAATTCCATCCTATACATCAGGCATGGAATTCCTTTCATATTGTAGAAGTTTTTGAGTGGTACAAGAGTATATCGACAGTATTTGGTTTCAAGTTTTCGCATTTGGCGTAAGATACTATCAGCCTTTGTTCTTAGTTGTTTTTTATGATAGCCGGAGAGCTAGATCCCTGAAAGAAATATCCTAAATATTTAAAACCACTTTAGCAGCCAATACCTTTCCATGCGAAATTTAGCCATTTCTTTTTTGGTTTACCTAAGCATATGATGGTAGTCTTGGCGGCATTCATTTTTAAGTGCAAATCAGTTATAAACATGACGAAAGCATTGATCATCCTTTGTAGCCCGATTTTGGTACAGTCGAATAACAAAAAATCATCGTCGTAAGCTAGCCATTGAAATGACATTGTACCAAGCTTTGGTGCGATCAAACCTTTGTTCTTTAATGCTTTGTCAGCTTCACAGACATAGAGATTAAATTTTGTTGCTGCAAGCATACATCCCTGTCGCAAGCCATTTTGAATACATATCTCAGATGTCAGTTGACCTTCAGAGTTCAGTCTTACTTTTATTTTTGTATCTGAGTATAACTCGATAATGATACACAAAAGGTGTTTAGGTATCTTCAAATCATACAATTCTTTCCATAGCATCGGCCTGTCAACAAGGTCAAAGGCCTTGCTTAGATCCATGGCAGCTACAAAAATCGGGTTTCCATCTTTCTTTTTAGCGCCTTAGAGAGCATGCTTTTCATGATCAAACCTCCACAGTCGGTGCCTATACCTTTTTAAAGCCAATCTATTTGATGTCTAGTATATTGTTGGTCTTAATCCATTCCTGTAATTCCTCTAATACGATGGATGCGAAGATTTTCGATTCTGGGTCTGTTATGGCAATTGGTCTATAGCTATCAGGCGAAAGCCTCGATCCCTTTTTAAAAACAGGAATAACTAAAGCAAGTCTCCATGACTCAGGTATGGTTTTAGTTATTTGGTCCTTGCACTCCGGAGTTTTTAGATTTTGCAATAATACGTAAAATGTTTGAGATCGAAATATCTAAGTACCATTCACAAGCTTCATAAGTATCATTTGTTTGCGTTTCATTATTACAATCATATATTTTCAGAAAATGTTCACGCCATCTTCTCTCGCTGATTTGCGTAAATTGTATATCTTTTTGTGTCAGATCAACGTTATTGATAATTTGCCAAAAGTTAGAGATATCTTTGCCCTTAATAGCATTAAGCATTTTTTTCACCATCTTTCTGAGCTCTTATACATTTATGGCCAATCATCCAGTCTTTGTAATATTGTTACATTTTTTAAATCTGATTTGTTGTCTGGATGTTAGGGGTAATATCTCTCATAATCATGCGAATATCTTTCCTCATCTTTGATTTACGATTGTATATCTCGACATCAAACGAATGCTTATGTATCGCCTTGTGCTTCTTTGTAGAATTCTTAGAGTCTATCGCCTGTAGACTAATATGATTAATATGATTGGTAAAAGTATTTGAACCAAAGTAAAAAGTGTACTCTTCATTAGACAAATCATAAAAATCTTGAACTAAAACAGAAGTAAATCTCTTAAGTTTTGGAGTAAGTCCATCTGATACGGTTACTTTTGGGGTTAACAATCAAACCTTCAGTATATTTTGAGGTTTGTTCAGTCAGGGATATGAACATCAGTTCAGTATGTAATAGCTTGTGATCACTAGTCATCATATCAATAGTTTTTAGATCAGACATATATTTGTCAAAGCCAGTAGTCACAATTATATAGTCCGAAATTGAGGAACAGCCTCTAGCAGCCCATGTACATTCATTAGCAATTTTTGACAGTCCCATAATTTCAATAAAATTACACCGAATCGCTCTTCTAAGTTTCAGACTACCTGGATCTGTTTTGGTTTTGTTAGTTTCAGAATTGGTTGACAGAATTGAAACGTCAATCTCTTCATAATTAATATTACAATTAGCATTCAGATCTCCGGCTATAATTACTAGACCATTCGTACATATACATACGTATACATACATACATAATACTTACAGGATAAATTGCAGTGAATATACTAAGTATTTACATTTAGAAAGCTGGAGGCTACATTGGAGGTCATTATGAGTTGGAGTTGATTGATTGATTTATTTATAGAGCGCTTTAAACCAAGGCGCTGTACAATGGAACAACAGATTACAAAAAACCAACAACACTTAACAATGGGAGCAAAATTTACATCTTGAATCATTCAACAAAATAGTGCAAAGAGCAATTAACTGAGGGGGGGTTGAAAGGGTAGAGGGAAGAGGTGGGGAAAGAGAGGGAGTTGGACAGGGCGAGGGAAATTGGAAGAGGAAGGGAGAGGAGTAGGAACGGGGAGAGAGGAATCAGGTGATAGGGGAAGTTTTCAAGGGGGAGAATGGAGGAGGAGGGATTTAAGGGAAGTGCGAAATGAGGCGAAGGTCGTAGTAGAGCGGATTGTAAAAGGGAGTAAGTTCCAGTGCATAGGTGCAAGGAGTTGGAATGAGCGGAAACGGGGGGAAGCGCAGGGGGAAGGAGGAACAGTGAGGAGGAAATGGTCAGCGGAGCAAAGGGGGCGGGATGGGGAGTCGAAGGAGAGAAGGGAGGAGAGATATGGAGGAGCAAGACCATAGAGGGATTTGAAGACAAAGCAGAGAAAGTGGAATTTAAGCTGTGAGTGGAAAGGTAGCCAGCCAAGGTAAGAGAGTGAGGAAGAGATGGAGTCACGAGAGGTAAGGAGACAGAGGGTACGAACAGCAGAGTGGTATATGGATTTAAGAGGGGCAAGTTCAGATGCGGGAAGTCCAAAGATTAGAGAAGAGCAGTAGAAGAGGCGGGAGAAGATGAGAGGAAATAAGGAGTTTGGTGGCGTGGAATGTGAGGGTGGAACGGATTTTGCGTATGTTGTAGAGGTGGTATCGGCAGGTGCGGGAGGTGAGTGAAATGTGTTGAGAGAAGGTGAGAGAGGAATCAAAAAGAACACCTAGATTACGAGCTTGGGGGGAAATCGGGAGATTAGAGGGAGGAAAGTGAATGAAAGGAGGAGGGGAGGGAGGGGGAAGAGAATTAGAGGGGAAGAAAAGGACTTTGGTTTTATCGGTGTTAAGAGAGAGAAAGCGTGAGGACATCCAGTTCTTGATAGCAGTGAGGCAGGTGGAGAGTTTAAGGTGGAGGTCAGGTGTGAAGGAGAAGAAAGAGTTGAGTATCATCAGCATAGAAGTGATGGGAAATGCCAAACGAGGAGATCACGGGCAATGAGAGAGGTGTAAAGAGAGAAAAGGAAAGGACCAAGAACTGAGCCTTGAGGAACACCGTAGATAAGAGGAAAGGAAGGAGAGTACTGGCCTCCCCACGAAACAGCAAAGGAACGGGAGGAGAGGTAGGAGGATAGCCATTTTAGAACAAGGCCTTTAAATCCGAAGGAGGAAAGAGTATGGAGTAGGAGTGGATGGGCGACAGTGTCAAAAGCTGCAGAGAGATCAAGTAGAATAAGGATAGAGGATTGCTTAGCATGGAGAGCAGAGAGGAGTGAGTTAAGGATAGAGGTGAGAGCAGTTTCAGTGGAATGTTTGGGATGGAAGCCAGATTGGAAGGGAGGAAGGAGAGAGGAAGAAGTAACAAAGGATGAGAGTTGAGAGTAGGCAATGCGCTCAAGAAGCTTAGAAACGAAAGGTAGAAGAGAGATAGGTCTGTAATTAGCACTGAGAAGTGGATCGGCGGAGGGTTTCTTTAGAATAGGAATAATTGTTGCGTGTTTGAACATAGAGGGAAAGGTTGATGAGGAGAGGCATGAGTTGAAGAAGGTGGTAAGGTAAGGGATAAGAAGAGGGTAGATCTTGGGGATGAGAACAGAGGAGAGAGGGTCAGAGGGGGCGGACGTGGGGTGGGCTCTGGATAGAAGGGAGTAGACTTCAGAAGGGGAAACAGGTGAGAAGATGGACATAGTAGAAGAGGGAGGAGAGGGGGGAGGAGGAGAGGGGGAGTCAGAGAGGGAGTTCATTTTTTGCCAGAGTGTGAGGATTTTGGAGGAGAAAAAATTGGCAAAGTCAGAAGGAGAGAGTGTGGAGTTGGTCGAGGGATCAGGAGTTGGAGGAGAGAGAAGACGGGAGAGAGTTTAAAAAATCCACCGAGGGTGGGAGGCTTGAGACTGGAGAAGGTTAGAGTAGTAGGAGGATTTAGCTGCTGAGAAATGTGGTTAGCATGTCTTGATCAATAAGCCACAATTTGGCTTTACTGTTGAAGGAGTGGAAAGAGGGTTTTGATATGAGCAGATTGTGAAATTAGTTCCATAATTTGGAGGCAAGGGTTAGGAAACTGGTCCCGCCATCTTCTTGAAGCTTGATTTTAGGTATGGATAGACAATAGCTTGGGCAGCTCTCTGAGGCGGGCAAGAAGCGTGGGGTCTGAACCGGCGCACCAGATAGTTAGGGGCCTGGTTGGCAAGAGAGTTATGTGTGAGAGCAAGAGATTTGAGGGAGACTCTTTGGGCTACTGAGAGCTAATGTAGGCTGTGTCTAGTGTCAGATATGTGCTGATTTCTGGGAATATTCAGTGCTGCCCTGATGGCGTTGTTTTGGGTGACCTGAAGCTTGCTAAGATTTCGTTGGCTAGTCCCTAGGTAGAGTGCATTAAAGTAGTCGGGTTTCGACATAAGGGTTCTCGCAAGGGTGATGCATTTAGTGAGGAATGAGCGGGAGGCTGTAATAAGTTTGTACGTGTAGGCAGAAGCTGAGATTACAGCATTAGTTTGTCTGGAGAGTGATAGTGTAGAATCAAGATAGATGCCCAGTGTTTTAGTATCATTAGATACTTTGATGGTGTTGCCATGGATGAAGGATTTGAAGATGGGATCTAGCCTATTAAGTCGGTAGTGGGAACCCAGGATGAGGAGCTCCGTCTTACCGTCGTTAAGACAGAGCTCGTGTTGAGCCATCCAAGCCTGGATGACCAGATAGATATTGTTTAGGGCTATAGTGTCCAGTGTGTGGTCTCCTGTGATAGGGATGAGTATCTGTGCGTCATCTGCACAGTGTAGGTGACACCCAGACAGTCAAGAATATTGAAGAGTGGTTTCGTGAACACGTTATAGAGTGTAGGTGAAATGCAAGATCCTTGAGGGATCCCACAAGGGACTGGAGAAGGTTCAGCGGAGGCAGACGGGGAGAAGACTCTCATGGATCTATTGGCCAGGAATGAACTAATCCATATGGTAGCTTTGTCTTAAAAATGGGCTGCTGATTTTAGATGTCGGCAGAGAATTTGGTGGTTAACCAAATCAAAAGCAGCCAATAAATAAAATAATAGCAGGGGGGCCAGTTTTCTGTTGTCTTTTAAATCCTCAATTTGGGTTTTTAAATCAATGAGGGCAGTTTCAGTTCAGTGCCTAGGTCGGAAACCAGATTGTATGAGACCGAGTAGTTTTTTAGTTTCCAGGTAGTCCTGGATCTGCAGATAGGCAGCTCGGTCCAAGATTTTTAGCAAAAAGGGAACGGTGGTGATGGGACTATAATTGGTGGGTATGCTAGGGTCCAGGGTAGGTTTTTTACATGCTTATACCAAAGGTTGGGTTAACTATTGCCACAAGGACAAGGCTGGTGCAGTCACCCACAGGGTACTGCATACAATCTTGCCTAACAGCTGATACGAATATCCTGCGTTGTGAAGTATTTCCCACATTCACTACCCTGAAATGGACCCTTGCATGCATGTCCTCTCTGTTGGGAGAAAAGGACATGCTGCGTGGTATTTCCCACATTCACTACCCTGAAATGGACCCTTGCATGCATGTTTGTTTGGTGCCCATTTCGGTTATTGCTCTCACTGATCAGGTTTCTTGCCTGCATGTGTTCTTTGGTGACGAATAAGACTTCTCTTCAGTATAAAGCTCTTCTCGCATTCAGAACACTGATGAGGTTTCTCACCTGTATGTGAGAACTGATGGTAAATAAGACCTCCCTTTTGAATGAAAGCTTTCCCACATTCAGTGCACTCATAAGGTTTCTCACCTGTATGAGTTCTCTGGTGAGAAATAAGATTTCCCTTCGTAATGAAACTTTTACCACATTCAGTACACTGATGAGGTTTCTTGCCTGTATGTGAGAACTGATGGAAAAAAAGACCTCGCTTGCATCTGAAAGCTTTCCCACATTCAGTACACTGATGAGGTTTCTCACTTGTATGAGATCTCTGGTGAAAAATAAGATTTCCCTTCGTAATGAAACTTTTACCACATTCAGTACACTGATGAGGTTTTTCGCCTGTATGTGAGAACTGATGGAAAAAAAGACCTCACTTGCATCTGAAAGATTTCCCACATTCAGTACACTGATGAGGTTTCTCACCTGTATGTGAGAACTGATGGAAAATAAAACCTTGCTTGCTTCTGAAAGTTTTCCCACATTCAGTGCACTCATGAGGTTTCACACCTGTATGTGAGAACTGATGGCAAATAAGAACTTGCTTGCTTCTGAGAGCTTTCCCACATTCAGTGCACACATAAGGTTTCTCACCTGTATGAGTTCTTTGGTGACAAATAAGACGTCCCTTCTGAATAAAGCTCTTCCCACATTCAGTGCACTCATGAGGTTTCCAACCTGTATGTGAGAACTGATGGTAAATGAGACCATCCTGCCGACAGAACCTTTTCCCACATTCAGTGCACACATAAGGTTTCTCACCTGTATGAGTTCTCTGGTGAGAAATAAGACTTCCCTTCAGAATAAAGCTCTTATCGCATTCAGTGCACTGATGAGGTTTCTCACCTGTATGAGTTCTCTGGTGAGAAATAAGATTTCCCTTCGTAATGAATCTCTTTTCGCATTCAGTGCACTGATGAGGTTTTTCACCTGTATGTGAGAACTGATGGAAAAAAAGACCTCGCTTGCATCTGAAAGCTTTCCCACATTCAGTGCATTGATAAGGTTTCTCACCTGTATGTGTTCGCTGGTGGATAGTAAGCGCTCTCTTCTCAGCAAATCCTGTCCCACATTCAGTGCACGCATGAGGTTTCTCACCTGTATGTGTTCTCTGGTGACGAATAAGATCTATCTTCTTAATGAATCTCTTTTCGCATTCAGTGCACTTATGAGGTTTCTCACCTGTATGTGAGAACTGATGACAAATAAACCCTCCCTTTCGCCTGAAAGCTTTCCCACATTCAGTGCATTGATAAGGCTTCTCACCTGTATGTGTTCTCTGGTGAAGACTAAGATTCACCTTGTTAATAAACCCTTTCCCACATTCAGTGCACTTATGAGGTTTGTCACCTGTATGTGCTCTCTGGTGGCACGTCAGATTTCCCTTACTAGCAAATCCTTTCCCACATTCAGTGCACTGATAAGGTTTCTCACCTGAATGTGTTCTCTGGTGCCGAGTAAGCTTTCCCTTCTCAGAAAACCATTTACCACATTCAGTGCACTCATGAGGTTTCTCACCTGTATGAGTTCTTTGGTGACGAATAAGATCCCCCTTCATAATGAAATTCTTACCACATTCAGTGCACTCATGAGGTTTCTCACCTGTATGTGTTCTGTGGTGGCACATCAGCTTTCCCTTACTAGCAAATCCTTTCCCACATTCTGAGCACTGATAAGGTTTCTCGCCTGTATGTGTTCTCTGGTGGCAGGTAAGTTGCCCCTTCTTAGCAAACCATTTCCCACATTCAGTGCACTCATGAGGTTTCAGACCTGAATGTGTCTTCTGGGGTGAAATGGGCATATTTTTATTCCCAAATTCAGTGCATTGATAAGGTTTTTCACTGATGTTCTCACGTAGGTAATGAGTATATTCATTAGGTGACCCCTTGTCAGACATCCTGTTCATTGATAAGGTTCATCACCAGTTTATTCTGTCAGGTTGACTCGTTCCACTGAACTTTTTCCCAGATTCTCAGTGCAGATGAGCTTTCCCATGTGTAGGTCTTTTCTAGTGACAGAAAGATGTTTTTTCTGGCTGAAGATTTTAAAATATTCAGTGCATGGACACTGTTTGACCATTTACAGGTGTTTCGCAAAATCTCATAAACTAATCTCACATTCAGAACGTATATAAAATAGCACTCTCTTGTGTTTTCTCAGGAACAGGCAAGAGAAAAAGTCTTACTGCACATCAAGCTCTGTTGCTATCCTTGCTATGTAAAGCTGGATATGTATTGTAGCTCGTTGTTGCTGGATATTACACGTGTGTTGAATGGATGAAACCCATCATGTATTCTATAGGCTTCTCAATCCCTCAATAATCTAAAAAGAAATTTGGACCACACACGTGTCTGCTTCTAAGATGTTAGGAAATTGCACATTGTATCAATGAAGGTTGGCACTGCATTAGTCCAGGGAATTTAACAATCAATCTTGTGTTTGTTGGGACATCAAAATCCTATAGAAGAAAAAGGAGAAACACATGATTAGTTTCAGCATGTTCACAGTCGCAGGCATCACTAACAGGCCGACTGGTTCTCAGTTCCAATATATTTAGCAGCAGTTATATAATTCTTCAAGCACACAAATATAACATTATAAGCTTCCTGTTTTAGCATTTTTCTGCTTATTAATCGACTAGAAATAAACTGCTCTTATTTCCAAATAGTGATTTAGGTACTGATAGGTGTGGGTATTCTAGTATAACATTTATTTTTATTATTAGCATTTGGTTAAATACAAACCTTTAGCCAATTATTAATCATATGTATACAGATAATAAAAACCACATAAGAAAAATAAAAAAATCTATCACATCAAAGTTAATATCACAATATACATTGAAAACTAAATATTACAGTTACAAGTAAAAAATAAAAGTTCTTTTCCTTCTCTTTTCTTTCTTTCTACAAGGTTAAAGTTAGATTTTCTGCAGGGCCACCTTCCAAATATAGTAAGCTGCACACGTCATAACAATACACTCAGCAATGAATATCACACTCCAAAATTGTAAATATTGCTTTTTGTTTAATAACAGTAGGTTTCAGCTGTTTAGTTATCACTTCCATTATTTATTAAATGGTTTCAATTTCCAAATATCGCAGTGCTTACATCAAAGTCAATGTTCACAGTCATCCTCTTGTTTTCAAATTAATCATTTTGCTCATTTCTAAATCCACAATTGGTCCTTCTTACATCTTATATTATTAAGAAAAATGTTGCTTTCTAGACTAGTCTTTAATAAACCTCATCCTCTTTTAGTTTATTTTTCCAAAGGTTCTTATCCTTGACTTGTGTGTCGCCACAATTTTGGCTTCTAAGAAGGCCATGTATGTTACGAATGAAAAGGACATTTTTATGCCAGCGATGTAAAAGGGGGAGTACAACCCACACTTACCAATGCCTGGCTCTCAGTAGTAGTGATGTGCGTTACTTAGTTACACACAGAGGGCCTCATTACATGGATGGCGGAGAATCATGGCGCTATTAGCGCCATGGTTCATGCCGGTAAAATACCGGCACCGTCTTGGTGGAAAGGGGAATTACCGCCCCATTCCAAGGTCAGCGGGGCGGTAATTCCCCCATCCACCATTGCCCTTCCCCATTCCCATTTTTGCCCCATAGGGCATAATGGGAATGGGGAAGGCGCTAATTACGGTACCGCAAATTGCGGTACCGTAATTAGCTCCCAGGGTCTCTTTGCGGGTTGGTTTTTAACGCCTGCAAAAAGCAGGCGTTAAATTCCCCAACCCGCAAAGGGACCTCGTAGTAAGGCAGTAAGGATTTACCGGTATCGGTAAATCCTTACCGCCATCCGTGTAATGAGGCCTATAGTAACTATTAGGACTTTGAAGTGCCATCTATTGGGAAAGGCACCCTAGTAGCTGTCAGAGTAGTGGGTCTTGAAAGATAAAATATAATGCAATAGAGGTGATATGTGAATCATTTTTATATAGAACCGTTCAGTATCCAAAAGCATGTAAAAAACAAATCATACAGCCTGGGAGAAGAAAACTTTTCATGTGGATACTTTAATCATCAGGACAATGCATATACTTTTCTACCATTTTACTTCCTCACTAATGTACATGAAAGCTCCCAATTTCCCGATACAAACAATAAGGGCAGGTGTTTGACACTAGGTGAGCAGTTTTATCACCAATCAGACACCTCGCTTGACCAGTCTATTATGTCATTAGTGATGACCTCCTTGTAACCTTTGGGGCAAATGTATATTGTCCCAAACACAAATGTATAACCAAGAGCACTATTATTATTTGAAAATAAATATATTGCATACTAAGACTAAAAAAGGCATCTAGGTGCTGGAAGAATAAGAGGGCTGAATTGATATTTAAAGAAAAAACACCAGTCACTTCCCACAGTGAGAATAGCAGTACATTCAAACGTTGACTTTATACCCAAATAAACTCCAAACAAATCATTCTCCCCCAGAATTGACAGAATGATCAAGCTTGTATCAGACAGATAGAATTACATGTTTGGCAATGAGGCAACGTGTTTTAGAGATGCCCCCTCCACCCCATATCCCAACTATCGTCCCATTTCCCTTCCTAATTGTTTCCACAAACACCCTATTGCCATGCACTATAGTTAATGTGCAAAAGGGTGCCACTTGTATTGCCCTGTTCAATATATCACAGGGTAATTTTCAGTAAGGGGGTGGGGGGCTGGAACTCAGCTATATTGTTAAGGGGTGCATTTAAATGGTCATATCACTTGGCAGTTCTCCCTAACCCGATACAGGCCCCCTTCTTTTTGTGGATTCTGATAATGGGAGCCTATATTCATCCTCAACAAGCCCCTGCACCCTCAGTGCTGTGACCAAGAATTCACTGAATCTTATCCTGTGACGCACTTTAGTTACATCTCTAGTGGGGCTGTAGTCCCATCACTGCTAATATCCAAGAACTCTGACTCGTTTCACCATTTACTGATTACACAGATTATTCCTGCAGATTTAATGTGGAGAGACCCCACCCCCGCCACGCCACTTTAGGCGATTTTGCACAGCATAATCCCAAAGTCCATAATCTGAAAAGTAGATAACTCCTATGTCAGCATCTGATGAAAATGTAATGAAGTTTGTTGTGACCCATATGGCATCATATGGTGGGATAAGATATATTCCGTGGGAACAGTATGCATAGTCGGACGCCCAAGGAAGCGCACGCCATCATCCGTCCACCTGCCCGTCAGTCAGTCAGTCCTATGGTATTGGATTTGGATGCGTGTCTAGTAGCAATGATAAACAATTGCCATGTCCACAGGATATACATTTGCAACAAATAGACAAGAATTATGTACAGTAATATTTTCCCCTTGTAGTACCATATTTAGAATCATATAGTGCTGTTATGGGGTGATCTTGAACATACAATGTGGTGAGGTTAGTATACAGTGACTCAGTGTAGTTGCTCTCATTTGAATACACTTTTCAAGTCGACACTGTTGGTGTTTCCAGCATGGGTAGAATCTGTACATTTGTTACAGTAGTTTTCTAATGCTTTCCTGAGGACTGGTGGATAGGGGACTTTGGTGTTGCCTTTGTGTCCAAAACCCTGTAGGTATGCTTCTGCACAAACACTCTTGGTGTGTTGGGCTAATTTCTTTTATCAAGGTGTCTTAAGTACAACACTGGTATCTGGGAGACAGTGGCTTCTTATATCCTGGTGGCGACGTTCCTTGGCGTCATCAATGTGGTTCCTATCTTGTTTCGTCATAGTGAATGCCTATCCATCCATTTAGAAGATAAAAGATCCCAAAATACCATTTATCCCTGTCCTGATGAAGGCCCGGCAAGATTAATGAGAAGACCAAGGTTGGATGCGGTCTATCTTTACCACGTGGGCCGAAACACACCGCGTCAACACTACTTTTTACAATCACATCCATTGCCAATCAATCCCCTAGAGGTGATAGGTAGTAAGCACCTTATAAACAACAAAGAAGCTGTTTTTGACTTTTTCATTTTGGGTCACTTGATATAAGAAGTGTTCAAATAAGGACCATTTTGAAATCCAATGAATTGGTACCCTTTGATGTACTGTAACCAGTTGTTTTGTTACATGAACCCAGACAAAATGTATGTACATGAAAATGTGTCCAATGTGTTTATATCATGTGTGATACCTGTTTAAAGTGTTTTTAAGAAAAAGAAATGGTTTTGTGAAAAACAGGCACTCAAGATGAGTAAAGAATAAAATATGGTTTTCTGTTTAAAATCATTTACAAATTGAGGTTTGGTCAATTAGAAGTTTATATGTTTTACAACGTCAGGGTGTGATCTTGGTTCTGAAAATTGGGAATCAGTTGAAATGCAGGAGCAGGAGGAAGTCTGCATTTCTTTTTGTTGTATACATTGAAGAATGTTACATCAAAAACCGTCAATATATGTTGATACAGGTAAACATAGATTGACTAAAGAGTATTGAAGCATCACTGATTAATCAACGCCTAGAAAATGTGATGAATGAAAGCAAAACTGAAAACAATGGCAAATTCTACAGAGCAAACCAATTGAAAAATAGGGTTTGTGGACAAGCGGGTAGTGCCCCCTGAAGAATTTCCTGATAAATATGTTTTAGAGAATTGAGAGTAGGAATGAAACATGTTGGGCAGAATTGAACGAATGCAAAGAGTATCTAGTGTATGAAGAAGACGTGAAATAACTGTAAAAAAAGGTTTCTATGGAATGAGATTTGTATTTTTAAAAAGTTTAATAAAAATCCCCAAAACATTACAGATTGCAAATCCACTTAGCCCTTTGAATGTGGTAAATGTATGAATGTACTCTGGTAAATATTGATTGAAAAAATAAAAATATTTTTCTACTAAAAATATTGTGCGAACCATCGGGTATAACATTGCCAAAATGCATGCTACAGTCTTGAGTATCATTTTTATTTTAAAAGGGTTTTATAAGTAGTCAATACATTGCTTATCTTGACCGATGTATGACCATCCAAACACATTAGAATAATATGAGTATTGAAAAGGAGGCATTGTTTGGTGGAGTCATTAACAATACCCTCTAGTCTCCATTAAATGTATTGAAGGCTCCAGTATGGCAGCCTGGTCGTGAGACTTGATGGCATTGTTTGTTTGTTTATTGATTTTGTATGGCGCGCCAAACCCAAGGGTAACAGGGCGCTACAGGGAACAGAAAAACAAGATTACTTAAAAACTTAGTTGCAGGCACAGTATAAACATACACATTACATCACATGATAAATCGGCTAAATAATATACATATGTACAGTCAGGTTGGTCGGTGTTGGTTGGGGCATGGTTAATCTTGGGGGTCATTGGAGTGTAGCCATGCGATAATGTTTCGTCTAAAGCTATAGTATGACTGATCTGTTCTGATGTCAAGTGGGAGAGCATTCCAGTATTGGGCTGCCTTAACTGGGAAGCTGCTGCCACCTGTTTTTTTTTCTTCTGAATTTGGCTATCGGAAGGCAGAAGTAATTGGCGGTTCTGGTGGGGCGAGTGGAGGTTTTTCTCACAATTCTTGCTGCCAGGTAGGGGGTATTGAGGCATTTGAAGGTGAGTGATGCTGTCTTGAGTGAGATTCTGTCGCAAATTGTGAGCCATTTGTATTGTCTTCTAGTGTTAGAAATATGATCTTTAGTGGGTAAGTTGAGGGCAGTTCTAAGGGCATTGTTTTGCAATGTTTAAATTTTATCAATGATGTATTTGTTAGCTCCCAAATACAGAGCATTGCAGTAGTCAAGTTTGGAGAGTATTAGGGCATTGGCGATGATGATGCAGCTGGCTTGGGTGAGGAAAGCTCTACTTGCCCTAAGGAGCTTGCACATGTAGGCTGTAGAGGATTCAAGGGAGTGAACTTGTTTTTTTAGTGTTAGGGCTGAGTCGAGGTGAAAGCCTAATGTTTTTATTGATTTGGAAACTGTGATTATGTTGCCATCATTGTTAAATGCTGAAGAGTTGGGGCTGAGTTTTATTAGATTGGTATTGGATCCGAGGAGTAGGATTTCGGTTTTATCATCATTCAGGCATAGTCCATGTGTAGCCATCCATGCCTGAATGATGAGATATATTTTGTTTACCAAGACCGTATCCGTATCAAAATTGCCTGAAAGGGGAATGAGGATCTGAGTGTCATCAGCGTAATTAGTGTAGGTGACACCCAGTCTGTCCAATTCGTCGAATAGGGCTTGGTAAAGATATTGTATAGAGTTGGCGAGGTGCAAGAACCTTGGGGTACACCACAGGTTAATTTGATGGGGTCCGGATGATGACAATGTAGAGAAGACTCATTGTGCGGTTGTCCAGAAATGATTGGATCCAAGCTATAGCCTCCCTAGAGAAGTGGGCAGCCGATGCCAGGTGTTTGCACAAGACTGCATGATCCACCAGGTCAAAGGCTGCCGACAGATCAAGGAGGAGAAGCATGGCGGTGTTTCCCTTGTCATTGAGTTCATCAATATGTACTTTAAGATCAATTAAGGCAGTTTCTGTGCCGTGCTGTGGTCTGAATCCTGATTGGCCGGTACCTAGGAGTTTGTTAGTTTCAAGATAGTGCTGGATTTGTAGGTATGCTACTCTGTCTATTATCTTGAGTAGGAATTGTACCGCGGTGATGGGTCTGTAGTTGGTGGGAATAGCAGGATCTAGAGTTTGTTTCTTGAGAAGGGGTAGGACCCAAGACTCCTTTAGGTTGCTTGGGATGGTATTGGAGGAGAAGGATGCATTCATCAGTTTGGTTATGAATGGGGCTAAGTCTCTTGCGGCATCCTTGATTAGCTGGGTTGGGCAGCTGTCACCCTTACAATTGGAGGGTTTGAGGGATGCAATGATCTTTTCGGTTTCCAAGATGGATATTTTTTTGAATTTGAAAGGGTCAGGGTCAGGTGAGTTGGTAGTCATGGGGATGGATATAGGTGATGTTTCAATGAGTTAGGGAGTCTTTTTTTAAGACAATTTTAGTTTGGAGCGTTTTAATTTTATTTGCTAGGGCATTTTGGTTGCTAGTGCACCATTATTTGTCTTTGGCAATGTTTCAGGTGGTGGTACTGGGGATTCCAGCTCCCTTAGGATGGTAAATAATTCTCTAGTGTTGGAAGTTGCGTTGCAAATTCTTTCATTAAAGAGATTTTTTTTAGTGAGTAGGATTTCTTTTTTGTATTTATTGGCAAAGAGTCTAAGCTTCAGTTTGCTTTCTTCAGATGGGGTATGGCGCCATATAGGGCCTCATTACACGGATGGCGGTAAGGGTTTACCGGTACCGGTATTTTACCGGTACTGGTAAATCCTTACCGCCTTACTACGAGGTCCCTTTTGTGGGTTGGGGAATTTAACGCCTGCTTTTTGCAGGCGTTAAAAACCAACCCGCAAAGGGAGCAGGGAGCTAATTACGGTACCGCAATTTGCGGTACCGTAATTAGCGCCTTCCCCATTCCCATAGAGCCCTATGGGGCAAAAATGGGAATGGGGAAGGGCAATGGTGGAAGGGGGAATTACCGCCCCGCCAACCTTGGAACAGGGTGGTAATTCCCCTTTCCACCAAGGCGGTGCCGGTATTTTACCGGCATGAACCATGGCGCTAATAGCGCCATGGTTCACCGCCATCCGTGTAATGAGGCCCATAGTCTCTAATTTCCTTTTTTTGCAATATTAGTTCTTTTAGATGTGGGGTGAACCAGGCATTTAAATGAGCTTGTTGTTGACTTTTTGAAGTTTTAAAGGGGCAATGGTGTCTAGTGCTATTTTCATAGCATTATTGTAGTTTTCTACCAGGAGCTCAGGGTGCTGGTTATTTGGAAGAGAATTGATAGTAGATAGTAGCAATGGCAGGAGATTATCTGGGGTTATATTTTTTTTTGCTCTAGTGGGTAGGGGGGTGCCACAATTTTCGCTTTGTTGATTTGTTAGTGCAAAGTTGATGAGGTAGTGGTCTGACCAGTGTTGAAGGGTCATTTTGGTGATGACGGTATCACAGTTCAGGGTGGCGACCCAGTCCAGGGTCCTTCCTTTGTTGTGGGTTGAGAACTTTTTGGTTTAGGCCGTGTTTAGCTAACATGGTGGCTATAGATTGGGCTTGTTTGTCATCTGTGTCGTTAAATCCTAGGTTCAGGTCGCCTAGTAATAAGATTTGTGAGGAGTCTTTAGTGTTATTAGCTAAGAGGCTGGATAGATCCTCTTTGAAGGTCCCAATTGGGCCAGGTGGCCTATATATTAGGTAGATTGTTAGTGTGTGACAGTTTGGCTATGAGGATTTCACATGATTTGAGAGGAGATGAGGTTTGTAGTCTAATGGCGAGGTCAGTTTTAGCTATAATAGCTAAAGCCCCTCCTTTGCTGTTGGGTCTGTCCATTCTAATTAATTGGTAACTTTCAGGGATAGCTATGGAAAGTGCAGGGCCTGCAGCTTCATGTAAACACGATTCGGTGACTGCCAGGAGGTCAAGATTTTCGGATAGTAGAGTGTCTGCTATTTCAGTGGCGTGAGCCACTAAGGACCTGGCATTGATCAAGGCGCTAGATAGAATGGTTACCTTAGGTGTATTTTGGATTTTCATTGGGATGAGTTTAGTCTGAGTAATATTGTTGCAAGATGTATTTAGGTTGGGGAACGGTTTGGTGTACCATGAGGTCCATTCATATTGGGGGTTGAAGGCTTTGTTGCTGTGACATACAGGCTCATAGAGGCGGGGTAGTCTGGCTCAAAGACTATTATTTCTGTCCATAGTGAGGCACGGTGCGTGATTGTGGGAGGACATAATGATCACTGTGCTGAATATGGTGAGGCACAGTAGAGATGCTATCTGGGTCTGGGTCTAATTAAGGCACATCGTAATGGGTAGTAGTGGAGAGCAGAGTAATTTATCTCTAGTTAGGCCAGGGCATAGGCTGGTACCAAGTTATGAGAGCAGCTCAGCGACTGGCAGTAGGCTGTTTTCAGTGGGTGCACAAGTCTAGTAATTGGTTATTGCAGATAGGCATGCTCGCAGTAGATAACATTAGCATTAGGCAATCTTGTAGGTCTGCGAAGCTAAACAGTGGGCTCTGTCAGATGAGCATACAGTAGGCAAAGTGGGCTAGTACATGGTATGCAGCTTAGGGTAGGCAAAGTAGGCTAGTACACAATAGGCAGCTCAGGGCAGGCAAAGTAGGCTAGTACACAATAGGCAGCTCAGGGCAGGCAAGGTAGGCTAGTACATGGTATGCAGCTCAGGGCAGGCAAAGTAGGCTAGCACACAATAGGCAGCTCAGGGCAGGCAAGGTAGGCTAGTACATGGTATGCAGCTCAGGGCAGGCAAAGTAGGCTAGTACACAATAGGCAGCTCAGGCCAGGCAAGGTAGGCTAGTACATGGTATGCAGCTCAGGGCAGGCAAAGTAGGCTAGCACACAATAGGCAGCTCAGGGCAGGCAAGGTAGGCTAGTACATGGTATGCAGCTCAGGGCAGGCAAAGTAGGCTAGTACACAATAGGCAGCTCAGGGCAGGCAAGGTAGGCTAGTACATGGTATGCAGCTCAGGGCAGGCAAAGTAGGCTAGTACACAATAGGCAGCTTAGGGCAGGCAAAGTAGGCTAGTACACAATAGGCAGCTTAGGGCAGGCAAAGTAGGCTAGTACACAATAGGCAGCTCAGGGCAGGCAAAGTAGGCCAGTACACAATAGGCAGCTTAGGGCAGGCAAAGTAGGCTAGTACACAATAGGCAGCTCAGGGCAGGCAATGTAGGCTAGTACACAATAGGCATCTCAGGGCAGGCAAGGTAGGCTAGTACACAATAGGCAGCTTAGGGCAGGCAAAGTAGGCTAGTACACAATAGGCAGCTCAGGGCAGGCAAAGTAGGCCAGTACACAATAGGCAGCTTAGGGCAGGCAAAGTAGGCTAGTACACAATAGGCAGCTCAGGGCAGGCAATGTAGGCTAGTACACAATAGGCATCTCAGGGCAGGCAAGGTAGGCTAGTACACAATAGGCAGCTCAGGGCAGGCAAAGTAGGCCAGTACACAATAGGCAGCTTAGGGCAGGCAAGGTAGGCTAGTACACAATAGGCAGCTCAGGGCAGGCAAGGTAGGCTAGTACACAATAGGCATCTCAGGGCAGGCAAGGTAGGCTAGTACACACTAGGTAGCTCAGGGCAGGCAAAGTGGGCTAGTACATGGTATGCAGCTTAGGGCAGACAAAGTAGGCTAGTACACAATAGGCAGCTCAGGGCAGGCAAAGTGGGATAATGCACAATGGGTAGATGTGCACAGGTTAACAAATCTGCATTGCACTGCTGTAGTGAATGGTGTCAGGTAGAGAGTATAGTATGGGCAAAGCAAGGGAATTCATAATACAAAGAATGCTATTATGAGCGTTGAGCTATGGCAAAGTCAGAGGTAGCATCAAAGTCATTTCACTGTAGTGAATCTTGGTGGTTGCTTACCGGGTTACACAACATCACGTGAGGACTGGTGGAGAATGGGCAAGGTTTCAGGCCCTGGCCTCTGCAGCCTCTAGACAGGCTCGAGACAGGCAATGATCCTTACTGTGAGGATGCTTTGTGGGAGGGCCGGCGCTCGCCTGCCGGCGCGTAATTGGCCCTTGGGAGGGGTGGCTGGCCAATCACAGCACATGTGCTCCGGTTTGTGTGCAACACAGGACAACAATGTTAGGCAGCTTCAGAGGAAGATGCCGGCGCCCATTTTGGATAGGGAACACCTCGTGTGTGCCAATGGAGGCACAACTGGTAAGCACAAATCGAGTGCTTCAGGAACAGATTTATTCCTGGGATGCAATTACTGCTTATCACTGCTCGGAATGCGGAATAGTCACGCGATTTCAGTGTGTGTTGGGCGAAGAGGGGCTTCCACTCAGGATGAATAGTAGTGAATAGAAGCATCTGTACACCTCACTCATACCAACTGAAGGAGATAAGTATGGCAGCGGAATGCTGTAAAAGCTATGACGACAGCTACATTACAGAACTACTGACTAACTCCTCCCCCATTAGCCCATCATAGTGCGTGTAATGCATCTCACCTCACTCCAAAGCACCTGGGCGGGTAGACAGGGCTGCCCCCTTCCCAATACTTGCTCTGAATGGAATGTTTGGTGTGTGTGACGGAGCAAGTGATGCTGGGGGTTGTTGGTCTCAATGTTCCATGTCTGTGTTCCTAGTCTGTTAGTTTTGGCAGTGATATCTACCCATCCTGGGTGTGGGATGACCAGTTCTCTGGCTCTTATGTACTTACCTGTCTTACCAACCTGGAATCCAATACCAGTTATCCTGGTCTTCATTAAACCTACTTTTGACTACACACTTGATCCAGCGTGATATGATATGATGATATGATATGGCATTTGTAACGCGCCTATACACAAGTGTTTCAAGGCGCGACGAGGCAGGGAAGGGGGAACAGGGGGGAAAGACAGACAACGATCCTACTAGGCCAGGTGTCATTCAGATCGCGCAAGTGCAGGGGTAGGGGGAAGGGAAAAAGTGCAAGGGGAAGGGGAGAGGGGGAAGTGCTGAACAGGGTAAGTAGAATAAAAAATAAATAATAAATAGGGCCAGCTGGTGGCAAGTGCAAGGTAAGTGCAGACAAGTGCTGGGAGGGGGGGCTGTAAGGGATGCAGAGACAGTCCCGCAGTGCTGGGGTTGCCAGGGAGGCAGTGCAAGTGGAGAGTGGCTGGGCCAAGGACCGAGGTCGGTGAGAGTGGCCCAGGTGCAGGTTCAGTGCAGTTTCAGTGAAGAATTAGCAGGGGAGAGGGAGAGAGAAAGCAGAAGCAAAGAGGAAGGTTTTGAGGTGCTTCCAGAACCGAAGATGGTTCTCCTCAAGTTTCAGGGAGGCAGGAAGGCTGTTCCAGAGGGAGGCCCCTGCCGCAGAGAGAGATCTACCCCCAGCTCGTTGCTTCGAGAAGCGGCTGACCCTGAGGGAGTTGGAGACAGATGAGCGAAGGGCTCGGGAAGGAAGATATTTAGGAAGAGAGAGTTGAAGGTATTTAGGCCCCAGGCCCCAGAAGGCCTTGTGGACAATGCAGAGGGTTTTGAACTTAATCCTCGCAGCCACAGGGAGCCAGTGTAGAGATTTCAGTCCTGGAGAGATACGGTCCCTGGGCTTGAGGCCAAGGACAAGTCTCGCAGTCCTGTTCTGGATGAGTTGCAGAGGGCGGAGAGTAGAGGCAGGCAGATTAAGATAGAGGCTGTTACAGTAGTCCAGCTTCGAGAGAACCAGGGCTCTGGAGACCGTGAGCTTCTGGGGGAAGGAGAGGAAGGGAAGAATACCTCTGAGGAGGTGCAGCTGGTAGTGAGACTTCTTAGAGACGTCAGTTATATGAGGAGAGAAGGAGAGTGTGGAGTCGAAGATGACCCCGAGGTTTTTTGCCTTGCAAGTAGGAGCAGGAAGCGGGCCAAGATAGGCTGGCCAGAGCGCTGCAGGGAAGGAGGAAGTGGGTGTGCCGATGAGTAGAATCTCAGTCTTACTGGCATTAAGGCAGAGGTCATTGGCGGCACACCATTCCTGGATAGCAGACAGACAGTCGGAGATGAGGGAAGGAGAGGAGGAGGCCGAGGGTAGCCTGAAGATGAGCTGGGTATCATCCGCATAGCACTGAAAGTTGGGGCAGAGAGTGGCGATGCGGTGGGCAAGGAGTGCCAGATACTGGTTAAACAGCCAGTTTAATAAATCATGTATTAACAGTGTTAACTGAAACACCAGCCCTCGATGCAACACTTTTGTTATACAAAAGACAAGCCAACAGGCATTAGAGGAAATAGCCACTTTATTGCCTGGAGAAAGGCAACCATAGGCCACAAATAACTTGTCAGATTTTCTAAATGCTTTGGTACACTCTATGTAGTACTTTGGAGCCCTTGAACCGTCCAGACTGTGTCAAGCATCTTCTGCCAAAGAAGAATGAGGGCCAAGATGGAAAACCAGCAGGTAAATGTCCTGACCCAAATGAAACTCAGAAATGACCTTCCGTAAGTAGGAAGGAACGGATTGCAGGGCACCTTTATTCCTGGTAGAGAGTTTTTCCAAATTCCACTTGGGGGTTGGACTGTGGAAAACTGATCCCTTGATGTACAGGACCAACTCTAAGTCTAGGCCTACACTACCCAAAAGGTTGGTAGTGTTGGGAAGGGGGCAGCCCTCCCTAGGCTATTTACAGTGAGGTGAGATGCATTTGAAGCACTATGGTGGGCCGGGGGGAGGGAGGAAGGTGAGAGGGACACCTCCCAGTTTAACAGGATCCCACCCCAATATAACCAAATATAGTCTATCCACATAGTACAGCATAAGGCACAAGCAGCATTGCTATTTTTCCATAGATATTAGTAACCATAAGTAGAAGGGTAGGCCTGCATGGTAAATGCGGAATTGCATGCACTAGGCCCAAAACCGTGAGACAAGAGAAATCCCTAGCCATGTCCGAGCTCCCATGAGGGCAGCCTACCCGCCAACCGCCACAACGCATATTCATTGTTCTAACAGTGTTGCAAAGATGTTTCAGAGGAATGTGCCTTACAAGGCTGCAATCACAGACCGGCGCCTGGTGTGCATGTTATCTCACACTGGCCAAAGCATGATCCCCCCCATTCCCAGGTGACCACGAGTTATAGCCCATATAACTGACTAAGTGCCTCATCACGAGTTAGCGGTAACCCCAGCGGTATTACTGCCAGCGCTATTAGCCCTACTACCAAACTCCCCAGTGCTTTTAGTGCCGGATCACGGGTTTGGCGGAACGGTGAGTCCCCATTGGGCCCATTCGGGAATTTCCCATTCCCCATTGGGCCCAATGGGGAATGTCTGGCGCCATTACCGCCAGCAGTACTAGCGCTGGCGGTAATAGCGCTGGGAATCGGCGGAATTGCAGCGGATTTGCCCCCAGCTCTGAGGTGGAAGCAAATCTGCAAAACCCGTGATTTGGCGGACCCTTAAATTCAGCGGTATTAGCATTACCGCTGCATTTAAGGGGTACCACCAAACTCGTGATGAGGCCGTAAAACGTAGGACCTTTTACTTCCATGGCACTAGGTACTATTTGACCACAAACCCCACGGTAACAAGTCCTGAGATGTTCAAAGAGGACGGACAGGGCACATTGTTGAAGCAACAAACGTGTGATTTTTATTGCGAGGTGCTAGGAGGGATACATTATAGTTTCAAACAAGGGTCGAGACCGTGGAGCCAGATGGCGCGGAAGGGAATGAGTGAAATCTATGTGTGAAGGTTAGAGTGCCCCAGAACCTCCTGTGTGCCTGTCGTAAGGTCTGCCTTGCACAGTATGAGTGATAAAATAGTTGTATGGTAGGAGTATAATTAATTTGTTCTTTGACCTCCGACATGAGAAGACGATCACCGCAGCACCCAGGTGATGGAACAGGCGGATCCTGTATAGGTGCACACCAACCAGCCACTCAGGAATTTACCTTATGTATTGCATCATGTATGACAATGTTTTACTTTATAAGATTATGCTTGTACTACTTTTCGGAAAGAAGGCTCTTAGCAGCAGAGTTCTTTGCTGTTGTACTCATCTGCGAGTGAGATTAAACACGTGTTATCCTTACAAGATCGGCTTGGGCCTTTCTTTCTTAGCGGGTATGTTCAAATTCCCTTCTACCTTAGAGACCCGAAGCTCTTTTGCTGGACTTTATGACTTTTAATTTGTATCCTGAAGAGAGTGAGACCTTTTTCCCACTCTCTCATGTGTTTTTCTTTGATTTGTACACTGTGTTTCGTTTGGCTTCGGAATCTGACAAACTCCATAGTCATCGGCCCTCATTACGACCCAGGCGTTGGACCATGGTGCTAATAGCACCATGGTCCATGCCGGTAACTTACCGACTCCGCATGGCAGAATGGGGAATTACCGCCCCATTCCGAGGTTGGCAGGGCGGTAATTCCCCATGCCGCCATGGCCCTTCCCCATTCCCATTTTTGCCCCATAGGGCTCAATGGGAATGGGGAAGGCGCTAAGTACGCAAATTGCGGCAGCGTACGTAGCACCAAGGTCCCTTTGCGGGTTGGTCAAGGGTTTAACGGCGCCGCCACCTTTTACGGCGCCGTTAACCCCTTAACACCTGGGTTGTAATGAGGGCCATCATATTTTTACATTGTGACACACAGCACCTTCAGTGCAGTGGCACAGGGAAGTCTTTTAGATTTCCCAAAGATTTAAATACCTTCTCTTGGATAAACTACTGTTTCTAAGAGCAGTAAAGTGAAATTTACTTTACTTACCATTTGTAACTTTGTAGACCCAGAACACACTATCTTCCATAGAATGCTGCAGGGGTTACTTAGTATCCACTTTGCCTACTTTCTCATGTAACATTTATTTGTTACCCTTTCTAAAATAATGGCGAATGGCAGTGGTTTACTTTTTCCTACCATTATTATTGTCAAAATGGCCCAGTCTTCTTTTTTCGCAATTTCTGGTTGGAAAGGTCATTCTTAAGATTTACTCTGCGCGCCAAACCAGGTTTGGTCCCTTTGTTCATTTTGTTTTTGGCAGGGTTCACTGGTGAAGCCCGCCTCTGGCTCCAGTGTGTCTGGCAGGGCAGGAAGCGAGGGAGGTGCCCAAAACTCCCTGTGTTTGGTCTCCTTGGTTACAGAAATGCACCCAAAGGTGATCGGCTGGCTGGCTGTCCTTGGATGACAGCCACCCTGCTGTGTGAGTGACAGCCAGGATGCAAATGAATGGGAGAAACCTGCATAAAAGGCAAGGGGCCTCATTACACGGACGGCGGTAAGGGTTTACCGATACCGGTCATGGCACCGGTACCGGTAAACCCTTACCGCCTTACTACGAGGTCTCTTTGCGGGTAGGTACTTTAACGCCTGCTGTTTAGCAGGCGTTAAAAACCAACCCGCAAAGGGACCAAGGTGCTAATTACGGTACCGCAATTTGCGGCACCGTAATTAGCGCCTTCCCCATTCCCATAGAGCCCTATGGGGCAAAAATGGGAATGGGGAAGGGCAATGGGGGAAGGGGGAATTACCGCCCCGCCAACCTTGGAATAGGGCGGTAATTCCCCTTTCCACCAAGGCAGTGCCGGTATTTTACCGGCATGGACCAAGGTGCTAAAAGCACCTTGGTCCTCCGCCTACCGTGTAATGAAGCCCAAGGTCTTTTCAAGGAAGACAGAGTCGACTACTGGACGAAGGAACTGAACAAAGAAACTGGAAGAGAAGCCTGCTGCACCTCCTGCTCCTGGTCCGTTGGTTTGCCCATTAAAGCCCTGCTGCAGTGCTGAAGCTCCTATTTCGACATCGACTAGAGAAGCCCGTAAAGGAGGACTTCTCCCCTTGGGTTGTTGGGACCAACTGACCCCAAGACGAACTCGACTGAAAACCCTCTCTCTGCTGGCTGTACTCCCATTGTTGCTGCAGGAACCAAGTGCCAGGGGACAGGAACACCAGAATCGAGTGCATAATTTTTAAGCCAGAACTGAGCTCCAGGAAGATCCTCCAGACTCCCTCAAAGCAGGGCTGACCAAGCCTTAGCCACCTCAACAGAGTGCTGGACCCCAGAAGCAAGAAAAGTCCACAAGGTGTCCAAGAACCGCGGAGGTGCTATTTGCGAATAGCTGGAACTATGAAGTGCTGCTGATCTGAACTGTGCCCATTGCTGCCGCCGACCTTCGAACCGTAGTGCAGGAGTCCCCAGACGTCCTCCCTCGTGTTCCTGGGACTCAGTCATGGGGACAACCGGATCTGCAGGAACTACAACAGGAACAGAAGCCAGCAGGAAACAATTTAATCAAACCTAAGGTACCTTACCTCTTGCAATGTAGTTTGCTTGCTCTCAGTTTAGACCTGCCTTACTGCCTTTTGTATAGTTGCAGCAGATGTGCCTTTCACAAGCCTCCCAACTTGTGGCCCAACAGTGATTTAATTTACAACAAAAATCTCTTTAACATTGTGCAAGACTTTTTACCAACCTGCAAGAAGAACTTCAGCTCCCCTAAACTTTGTGTTTTGACTGTCCCTCCAGAAAGTCATACATTCTTTACTTGTATAGTTGGGAAAGGGTTGATCTACATTGCATTGGGGGGTTCAAAAGTACTTACCAGTTTAAGAAACGTTTCCTTCCCTAACCTTTTCCTTTTTGCCACAACTCCAGTATTACCATTGAAGTGTGAAAAGTGATATATTAATGTCCACAGTGTCCTCACTATTCAAGTCACCCAGGGTGTAGGTACATCTGTGTGCCATCCCCTAAAGGGTATCTACTTACTTTATTGAACTGAAGGAGTGTATTTTGAAGTGTATTTTTATTGTTGCCAATTGCTCCCTTCTAAAGAAGGCTTATTTTAAAACTGACTGTTAAATTAATAAATAATTATTTAATCAAAAAACCTTGAGTGTAAGTGTTATTTGGATACTTGTTGCAACCCTACAGTTCACATTGACCCCTCTTGAGATAAGCCTGGCTGCTCAGTCACACTACCCACTTGTGTAGTACAGGCCTATACCAAAGGTTGGGTTACCTATTGCGAAGAGGACTAGGCTGGTGTAGTCTCCCATAGGGTTAATACATACAATCTTGCCTAACACGGGATGTATTGTCTTTGGTGTGAGCGTTCAGGGACTTGCCTTCAGTAGCGATGGCAGAGCAGCCAGGCTTATCTTAAGAGAGAGAGAAGGGTTTGTAGTAGAGCACAAAGGCCTTTGAGCACAGATAGTCAAGACTTCACTTACCTACTTGAAGTTATATAAAAATAGGCTCTTTATTATATATACTAGGCAAGGATAACTTCACTACTATTCAGGTAAGAGACACTTTGTACATATATACAGTAAGTCCTTTGCAGTTTAACTCAATTCAACAGAGAACCTTAAGGCAAATTTCAGCTAACAGAGAGTTTGTTCAGGTATGCAAAAAGCATTCATCTACCAACAATTACTGAATGTAATATAGGTAGGTAAAAACACATTGCAGTCACTTGAAGACCAGTTGCAGGTAATTTAAAGGAAAGTAAAGCATTCACATTCAATACGTGGAATTCATGTTTCAGGAAAATGAATAAAGACCAACAGAAATCAGGTAAGACTTGCAATTTAACGCACAGTTGCCTGAGGCTTTAGAGGAGTCCTTCTCTATCTAGGATTGAGTGTCTCAAAATGAGATTGGAGGATCAAAGAGGCTAGGCACAAGCTGAAGAAAGTCAAGAGTTCCAGAAGAAGACTTGGTGCAAGTAAGTACTTTCTTTGTTGGAAAGATGGCTCTGGGAAGCCGTCAGGATCTCCTTATAGGCGCACACGCGTTATGCCTGGGTGAACGGGTATAGGCAAACTGCCAAACACCCGAATTAGCACTCCAGCAATGTAGGAGTGGAACAACAGTTTTATGTTTATGTTTATGTTTAGCATTTGTATAGTGCGCCAGGTACCCTAAGGCTTAAGGGCGCTTAGAAACGACAACACACAAACAGTACAGAAACAAAAAAGAACAGAACCAAATCCAAGACAGGCTCATAAGCAGTAATCATACACATGTCAGGTCCAGCCTACGGAGGAGGTATTTTATAAAAAAAAGAGTGTGTTTTTCAGCCCCTTTTTAAAAATGTCCACGGACGTGGTGGTCCTCAATGTAGCTGCCAGCGAGTTCCAATTAAGAGGAGCTGCGAGATGAAGGCTGAGTCTCTGGATTTTTTAGTTTTCAAGCGTGGCCTGGCCAGGGTATTTGTTTCATCCGATCGAAGGGGTCGGATGTTATTTTTTACTGAGACTAATTCTTTCAAGTAAAGTGGCATGACTCTGTGTATACATTTATGAGTAATAAGGAGAAGCCTAAGCACGATCCTGGCCTGCACCGGTAACTAGTGTAGGCTGCGCCGGATCTCCGACACGTGGTCTCTTCTTGATAGGCCTTTCACTACCCTAACTGCGCCATTCTGTATGACCTGTAGCGATGAACATCCGATAGCGGCAACCCCACAAGTAGACTACAACAATAGTCGATCTTAGAGCCAATTATGGCTCTTGCCAGGGTTTCGGCATTGGATTCTGATATAAAAGGTCTGAGGCAGCGAAACAACTTGAGAAAATATGAAGCCGATGAGACCAGATTATTCACTTGTGCATTCATATTCAAATTTTTGTCAAGGTAGATGCCTAGCGTTTTCACCTTACTCATAACCTCAATATGGCAGCCATCTATGATGAAAGATTTATAGCTGGATCCTAGCTTATCTAATTTAGCCTTTGAGCCAGTGAGTAAAAGCTCAGTTTTGGAACTATTGATGGCTAAACCGTTCAATACCATCCAATCCTGAATTTTCTTGTGTATTTCATTAATCCTTGCTTCGTCTTCCGCCTGGGATCCAGATATGGGGATGACACATTGAGTGTCATCCGCATAATTTGCAAATGTGATCCCCTCTTTCTCAAGCATCTGGAAAAAGGGAATCATTAATATATTATAGATGCACGGCGACACACAGGCTACTTGAGGGACCCCATACGTAAGTACAGTCGGTTCTGCTTCTGCAATGTCACTGGCCACTCGGTTTTGTCTGTTCTTCAAAAAGGAGATGACCCAATTTGTTGGCATTCTTCTTTAGCCTGGTGGACAGTATGTTATGGTCCACCAGGTCAAAGGCAGCCGACAAGTCTAAGATCATAAGGAGTGAGATGTGACCGCCATCCATCCTCTGTAGGAGATGGGATTTAAGTGCCAACAGGGCCGTCTCGGTGCCGTGATTCAGACGGAACCCTGATTGATATTTATGATAAATCTGGTTTTGTTCCAAAAAAATTGCGATCTGATTATAGGCCACTCTATCCAAGATCTTCAACAGGAACGGAGTGTTGGTGATGGGCCTGTAATTAGAAGCAGTGAGGGGGCAGAGATTAGGTTTTTTTAACAGTGGAGTAATCCATGCTTTTTTGATGTTGCCGGGAACTTCATTCGCTAAAAGAGAAGCATTAACAAACTTGGTTAAGGCTGGAATGAGAACAGGGGAGCACTCTTTAATTATAAGAGAGGAGCAGGGATCTCCTTTACATCTCGTGCTTTTCAAATTGGAGATTACCTTGGACAAGTCTTGCTCTGAGATGGGTTAAAAGCTGAACATGGCTTGATCCTCCAGTTTTCTGGTGGGAGACAAGGGACTATTTTCTAGACCCTGGATCGGTAGATTGAGTTTCTTCGACTAAATCCCCCTCTCTAATTTTATCAAGTTTGTTGGATAAGGCGGATTGAATCTCCGTACACCATGCCTCATCCTTGTTAAAAGTTGCTTGAGCAGATCTGGGTGCTTGAGCCTGTTCTTTTAAGATTTTAAATAATTCTCGGCTGCCTGATTTGGTCTCTATAATCATGGTGTTGAAGGATTCCTTCTTGGCTGAGTAAATCGCTGTCTTATAGACCTTTGCAGCTTTTTTATAAGCGACGAGGTCCGTGCAATTTTTATTTTTGCGCCAGGTATGTAGAAGATTAGTTTTCTTAGATTTAAGTATCTGAAGTTCTTTACTAAACCATGTGTTGCGTACCTCTGCAGGTATTGATTTATTTTTCAATGGTGCTAAATTCTCTGTAATAGAGCCTAATGCCTCGGAAAGGGTGGTGGACATTTCATCAAGATTGTCCATAATGCTAATCTGTTCGTTGAGAGATACAGCCCAATCCGCCATGTGTGTAAGGTTTAACTTCTGGTGGTTACGAGTCATGATAGATATTTTAGGAAGAGGCGCTTTCTTTTCATAATAATCCGTCTGAATTAAGAAATGGATACAAAAATGATCAGACCAGGGGCACGCAAGCACCTGTTGATTAACAAGGCTAAGGTTAAGAGTAGAAACCCAATGAAGAGTATGGCCCTTGATACGAGTCGGAACTCGAATATGTTGAGACATCTTAAGGGAGTCGAGGATAATTACCATGTTCTTGGCTAGAACATCAGTAGCACAGCCCAACCATAAATTGAAATCACCCACAAGAAGTAGTTTAGTTTTCGGTTTAAGGAATGCTAGTAGTGATCTGTTAAAAGATGCTGCAAAGGTAGAGTCAGTTGAGGGTGCTCTGTATAATACCACAACATTCAAGGTAGTTTCTGCATTAATAGATACTTTAACCCTCAAAGGTTCTGTGCCCTGTATGGAGTCAATCTTACATTCCCAGGTTTTAAAATGAGATTTAATAATGAGCGCAACCCCCCCTCCCCTGCTCGAGGTCCTATCCAGTCTAATGATATGATACCCTACAGGGGAGGCCAATTCCAATATGGGATCTGCTGCGTCATGTCCCCCGGTCTCAGTAAGGGCACATATGTCCAAATCTGAATCCTGAATCATGGCAGCTACCTGGGTGGCATGTTTTACCAGAGATCTCGTATTAAGCAGCATACATTTAAGAGACCAGGTAGTCGCGTTAAGGGAGTCCACACATAATTGGGCCTTTTTTGATGGTAGGCGGCTCAAGATTCAACGTAGTTTCATGTGTATCTGGCTCCTGTGATGTTATTGGTATGAGGCATTACATCTATACTTGGGCTATTCATTAGCACATTTGAGAATTTGGGGGGGATCTGACATGAGAAAGATGTGTTTACCACGTTTTTTGGTGCCTGAAAGGTAAGGCTGGTTTTGATTCTAGACGCCCATTCCGCACTAAGAGCATCCATGCGGTCTCTGGCTTGTTGTATAGCCTCCAGGGCCTCCTTAATACCCATGTTAAGAGGAAATAATAGGAACAAATATAGAAGTAAATAAGACACTCACCTAGCAGTGTAAATAACAGAGCTAGATCCTAGCTTCTGTGGTGAAACGGGGTAAACCGGCTTAGACGCGCCGGCGCTGATGCGCCTTACGTGTCTATAAGAGCGCGGGGAACTACAGAT
Source organism: Ambystoma mexicanum (assembly GCF_040938575.1). Taxonomy (NCBI): domain Eukaryota; kingdom Metazoa; phylum Chordata; class Amphibia; order Caudata; family Ambystomatidae; genus Ambystoma; species Ambystoma mexicanum. The sequence continues at coordinate 1,539,677,344 of NC_090922.1, forward strand.
ATCAAGGGAGTTGTAGTTCAGAGCATCCCTTAACACGTGCCCGGTGTAGATAAAAGAACCTAAATTCACTCGTTCAAGCCTTAAATGTACTTCTAACTATGATAACGTAAAAAGCAGTACGAAATACAATTTAAAATGCAATTAGCGTAAAGTAGAACACGATTTGCTATTCCCTGTTAAAATGAGAGCTGAGCTCAATTAAAATTCAAATTCTACGCAACAATCCTAGTGCTCCTAATAAAGTGGCATCAATCACTTAGGTGGATATCCCCAGAGCCCAACAGTACCTTTCAGCTAAAGAGGTTGCAGCACAACATCCCCATGCCACGATGCAGCAGCAGCGACCCAGTCACCGGATTCTTGGTCAGGCAGACAGAAGAAGGGACACTTTGAGGAATCTCCCAGCAGCAGTCGAGTGAAGAGGCTCAGGACAATGGATTCTTGTCCGTTCTGGTGCCCTTTTCAAGGTACCAACGAGGAACGGTTACTGCTGTTAGATTCTTCTTGCTCAGTCAGTCCAGCCCTTGGTGGAGGCGACTTCGGGGAGCGGAATCTTGTCTCTGGTGGTCCATCAGGAGATCACCAAAGTTTCAGACAGATTAGTTCATGGGAAGCCGATACAGCGCACGATGGCCAGAGGTCCATGCTATTGGAGGTTTGCAGCGCAGAATGATCACAGCTCGTACAGGGATGGTTCAAATTGCAGTTTGTCTTCAGACTGGTTGGTCCCAACAGCCTAAGGGAGGAAGTCATCCTCTTCAGAGCTTCCCTGATGCTTGGAAAGGAGGGCTGTAGCAGCAGTGATCACTGAGATGCTCTGGAGGTTGCTGCAGACATCCTTCTCTTCTGAATGGATCTTCCAGTGGTCGACTCAGGCTTCAGCTTCAAGACTTATGGAGGATTTCAGCCAATCAGCATGTATGCTACATTCAAACTTTGAGTGGTGGCTATCCTTGCAGGACAGTCAGGCACCCAGTTAGCACTGAATCCAAGCAGACACACTGGAGGACAAAGACCTGAGGAGTTTCGGTTGCCTCCCAGTTTCCATACACACTGGTGCCCCCAGTGAAGACAATAGAAAAACCAGGACCTCCCTCCCCTACCCAGAATGTTATAAAAAGGACCAAGAAAGAACAAACAATTGTGTGTTGGCAAAAAAAAGAAGGCAGGAGCCATTTTGAGAAAATGGTGTCCATGTGTCCCATACAGCAGCTACGACAGCAGCCTGCGATGTACGTTTCACAAAACATTCACTGCCACCTGTCACTCGGATAGGTTTGTTACTGTAACTTTTAAGTGAGAAAAGGGTTACAAAGTATCCCCTCAGCACTCCACATAAGATGGGGTGTGCTAATCTCACAAAGTATAAGTATAGGTAGGATAAAAAGCATCCCCCTATCCTTGGGAACAGCAGTTCTCACAAGGAAAAATAATAAAACCAAAGAGGGAAGCTCACGGAGCTTCCAGTAGTACTGCACTGAAAGTGCTGTGTGTTAGGGAGAATTCTCTTATAAGGCTAATTTCCCAAACCTAGTGAGTACCCCAGCAGCTTTGCTGGATTTTTGGGGTTTGTGTTTTTCTCCTGCTAAGAGTGAGACTCTTTTCCTCCCACTCTTAGGCATGATTTGAGGTATGTCTTTGATTCTTTGTGTCCTTATGGGCTATGGGGTTTTCTTTTTACTCCATAGGGTATCATCTAGTTTTTATGTGTGTGTTACACAGCACCCTCAGTGCAGTAACACAGGGGTGTCATAGTGACCCCCAAACATAGACTCCATACCCTGGGACTGACTACTGTCTCCCAGGGCATGTAAAATCACCATTGACTTTACTAGTCCTAAATTGTGAACAGAACCAGTACAAACCATCATATTGTGGAAGTACTGGAAGGGGTTAATTATATTGCCCCTGGGTCTGTTTTCAAGGGGGCACTGTCCAGTCCCCCATTGTTGAGTTTCTGGCTGGTGGCAGTGGTTACCACGCAAAATATTCCACCAGAATATTTCCTAGGGGATTTTCCCATTGATTTTAAACGCACCACTTTTTGGTGCAATGTTAAAGATACCGCCGGTTTATTTATTTGATATTAAATCAACGGTTGGGTCTTTTTGCCAGAACTCTTTTCTAAAATGGCGTTTGTGTCCGTCTCTGTAACTCTAACCAAGGTCGAGTCCTTTGTTCCACTTTTTGGCGGGCTTCAAAATGGTGCCCTCCAAATGGTGCCACTCTGTCTGGGTTCCACAGGATGTGTGGGGAGGGGAATTGGCACCCTTGACTGTGTTGCCTTAGCAACCCAAGTCACACTCTATTCTGCTTGGCCCAGTGGTGAGCCGCCCGGCTCACCACTTAGCATGTTTGAGTGACAGCTAGGCTGTTGAATGGGGGGTTTTCTGCATAAAAGCAGGGCCTTTGGGACTGGAACTTCAGAAGTCGCCACAGGACCTAAGAATCCAAAGAGGGAAGAAGCTGAGCCATCTGCAATGACGACACCACCAGTGGAGCCCTGCTGCAACGACCTCACCACTTTCCCGACGACAAGAGAAGATCTTCTGCTGGACGAGCCTTCTTCCTCTGAGCTGGTGGGACCAACCAGTTTGCCTCTTTCGCCTTCCAAAGACGTCTCTTGGTCGAATCGCCCGTGCCAAGTACCCCGGCGGCCGGATAGCCAAGCTTCACCACTTTGACCGCGAATAAAAGGAACGCACCTTTTACCGACGAACTCCACGGTTGGTTTCATCCCTGTGCAGTGCAACGACTCCAAGTTTCCTCCTCGACGAGATCCTCTCTTCCCCTGGTAGAAACAACGAACTGCGACCACTGCCAGGAACAACTGCCACCGCTGGAGCTTCCTCTCTTTTTAAGGTACTGTGTCCTGCCTGGCCTCCCTTTGTTCGGTTTGCCCAAGGTGACCCTTAAATCCTTGGCTTTCCAACTGGGTTGGCAACAGACGTTCTAACATCACCTTCTTGAATCACCACAACCTCTTTTGAACATTCTGCAAAGACTTTTAGTGCATTTTAAACCGTGTGATCATGGGCACATTTCGCTTTGCTCCATTTAAAGTGGGCCTGGCCTATGAACTTTGGCTCTAGAGTATATACTGCCTTTATGCCCTTACTGAGAACTCCTAAAAGTGTTGGGACTTGTTTTATTTCTATGCTCTGCCTTTTCTCTCCCTTTAACTGAACTATTGGAGTGCCATCAGGTTACGCGCTCACATCTGTTTTAACAAATTGTGGTGTTTTAACTCTGACTTTTCTGATAGTTATCAAGGGAGGTGTGTATACTTTACCTGACTGTGTTTTAACTTGCTTTTTATTTAGAGTGCTAGTATATTGCCTAAAGTGTGTTTTAAATAAATAATTTAAAAAAACAGAGCCAGAGGAGGTGGCGGGCACCCCACCTGAGAAGAACGGGCAGGGGGAGCCCGACAGAGAGCTGCACACTGCAAGGGCATCACCGCCGTATTCACTAGCGGAAGCGAGAGTGAAAGTGGTGGCTCTCATTCACAAAGAGGCGGATGAAAGTGCAGAGACCAGTCTGGTCGCAGAAAAAATCAACGAACAAGGGCAATCCAACCCTAACAAAAAGAAAAGACAGAGAACAAGCTCTTTGCCTCTCAAGAAACTTAAGAGCCGCAAAACAACGAAAAATAAGATCAGCATCAGAACGAAAGAAATGCCCCAGAAGCTCGAACAGCAACAAAAAACACCAGAACAATTGATGGACAAAATAAATGAAAATGAGCCACAGAGAGGAGAAGGAGGGGCACTTAAAAATTCTATAAAGGATTATTTTTACGCAAACATAAGGCAAAAAGCAACAAAAGAATACTCACAGAGGGAATTTACAGATCTCGAAATACTGGAAGCTTTAAATGATTGCTTACCGGTAGCAAAACTATGCAGAGTTGAGCACTATGTTAGTGATAACCTGTCATACAGTAAAAGATTGGCCTCAGAAGGCAGTAATAAGGCACAAGGACAGCCGAGTGTCAAAGAGAGGGCTGAGGGGGAATCACCGAGCTCGATGCTACCCCAAAAGAGTCCCATGAATTCACCAAGAGGCCAGTTAAATCCGGAGCCGACAAAAGACACAGAGAAGGGGGAACATAAGAGAAATGCGGGCAAAGAGTCAGAAATGGGGGCTGTCATGTCCCAGCGCAAAGGAAACCCCCATACCATCCAAGAGGAGAGCCTCACTATAGTTGACACGGAAGGTCCAAATGATTCAACAACAGAAACTGAGGAAGGCTCCTGCAAGCTAAACCCTGCAATACCCTCACTCCTTGAGGGCACAGCCCCGAACGTAGACAACTTCACAGGAACAGACAGAGACAAAGTCCATAAAACTCCAAATAAAACGCTGGTGCCTGAAAAACTCAACCAACTAGGGCTCTCCAAAGCCCAAAAAGAGAGCATGACAATAGAAAGGCCATCCACAGCAGGCATAGACGAGCTAAATCAAGAAAATCTTATGAGACCCCAAATCAATCAAAACTTGAATATGGGAGGAAATGACAATCGAAGTTCCCATATCGACAAAAATCGAAAAGGAAGAGCCTCATCAGAAACAACAAGGCCAACTCGAGGCAGCTGGACAAATCAGACAACAATGTTAACCGAATCACCTTTCAGAAGAACCTCTCCACATCAATTGACCAGCCCGACGGATTCCTCAAATAAAATTTTTTTTTACTTATTGTCAATTATCAGTGAACATTGCATTGGCACCATTTATGAAGCTTTACGAAACTATTGCTGACTCCTTGAAAGACCATACAAGCATCCAAGCGATGATTCACAGCAAAGTTATCTTCCTAGAAGCATATGTCATGGCTTTGGAAGCCAGAAAATCAAGCACAGTTATAACAAACGACGAGGGTTCGTCTTCCCGACAAAAAGAGCAGTATGGAGAAAAAGAACAAAGACCGGTGAGCAAAACTACGGGGACTCAAACTATAGCTACAATAGACCTCACAACAAATAACTTACCAACAGAGGGTGCAAATAAAGAGGGGAATTTAAAACAAACTGGGAACCAACCAGCAAAGAGACCACCACCTAGACAACCCACAATTGGAAACCAAACTGCAGAAGGTATTTTTCAACTTTTCACACGGCCAGTAAAACACAAGGAAATATCACTAATGAAAGTCAAAGAACCAGAGTCGAGGCAAACAAAAAACCCTAAAGCATCAGAAAAAAGAACCTTCAGCCTATCACCAACAATCATTGATCGCATTGAAAATGAAGAACTGATGAACCTGAGCCAACACCTGGCAGAAAACTCTCCTATGAGCCTAAAGGCACAAAGCCCCAGCGAAGCTTTAACTTCACAATCACACAAAGAAAAAGAAAATACAGAATTCGCAGGGAGACACGAAGAAGTGACTGGAGAAAAAGCAGCAAAAAATTCTAGGGAAAATGCAAAAAACACAAAGAACAAGGGCGTTAGTTCAACTGAAACAGACAGACAGACAAAGCTAAAAAGGATGATGAAAGAAACAAAAAAAGAAAACGAAAGGACGAAATCGAGACCCAGAGACAATCAGACCCCAAGAAATCGGAAAAAAGAACAAAGACATAACTCCTTCAAACAGAAAGATGGTGAACGTGGTAAATCGAGAAGGAGATCAGAAGACAGATGGGACGAACAAAAACACAAAAGAAAACCGTACAGAAATACATCACCAGGCAGACCTCGTTCTCAATCCAGGAATGCCCACAACAAAACCAACGTTGAAAAGCGACTCAGCCCATCACAAGATAAAGGAGAAACGATCTTTCGGTATAGATCCAGAACACAGAAATACAACTTAAAACCGAGAAAAGTGGACAAAGCTAAATGGCGCATAAAGCTGACACAAGTGAAAGAAAACAGAGATGAAATAACCTTGAACCGAAATTCGGTGTTAAAACTTTTTAAACACATTCAAAGGCTGAATCAAATAAAATCAGAAGACCTGCTTGTGGTAGAGCCAAGCCATGTAAACGCAAAAGCAAAAACGGTACTCTACGTAACATCAACAACGTTGAAAAACCTGATTCTCGACTGTAGTGAAGAGCTGGACGAAATGGGCTATGAAGTCAAAGTGCAATCAACCACAAGCGAAGAAGATAATAAAAGGGAGGCTGAAAACAAAGGGCGCAATACGCCCAGCAGAAAGCAAGTAGGCAGACACCTAAAAAGCACCATAGGAACAACCGGTCGTAAGAAATCTCCTGTAAAAAACAAGGAAAGAGCAAGAGCCCTGGAACCTGAAGAGAAACTGAGGGAAAACCGACAAACCTCCAAAGAAAACAAAAACTATGAAAGTTCCACAAAAACCAAAGATACAAAAAAACTTAACAATGCCAGGGCAATCCCAGAAACAGCGGCCAAACTTTCAACAGAAAAAGTTTCACAAAAAAGATGCGAACCCATGAAAGGCATATGGTCCTGGCTGCCTAAAACTCTGAGGGAAAAAAGCAAATATAGCAACTCGCGAGAGACGAGCAAATTTTTCAAGACAGACATCGCTCGACCCCCCAAAAGTGCGAACTAAAAATGTACTCATGGAACACGAGAGGACACATCCACCTACTGTCTCCAAATGACATGGATCTGGGGTCATATGACCTATTATGCCTCCAAGAGACCTGGCTGACTGAACCCCCTGCAATAAGGGGGTTCAAAGTCATCCTTGCACCAGCCAAACAAGGACGTCGAGGAAGACCTTCATCGGGTTTATTGATTGCGTCTAAAAAAGACTCAGGGATCAAATTAGAAGAAACATTGATCAGCAACCAATTGATTCTGATGGTCAAGGCGGCGTGGACCCGTTGGAATACCGACAAAAATGCCTATGAGAAAGTCACCTTAATCGTAGCAAACACCTACTGGAACCCCGCAAGCATAGAGCCTACCACCTACATAGAAAAAATGGAGGACGCGATAGATGAGGCACTATCCGAACATCTGGTAAAATACTTCCTCATTTGCGGAGACCTGAACGCTACGTGCATGAGCTCGGACGAAAGAGAGGCGGACCAAGGTCACAACTCAACAGGCAAACAACGTGGCAATCTATGGGTCAAATTGATGAATTCAAGAAACCTTCACAATTTGCACGAAGCATTCCCAGACTCAGATCGCCCGCCATCATGGGAAAGAAATGAATCGACAGGTACCATAGATTACATCTTCGTCACCGAACCATTACTGGCAATAACGAAAGACTTTGAAATTACACGAGTAACAGTAAGTGACCACAACCCCCTGTCAACAACTTGGATGTCAACAAGGCCCGGAATGATTACGCTGAGCACCAAGTCATAGTCAACACGAAGGGAAACCGTCTACATCTTACAACAGATTCCATTGTGGAAATAGAAAAAGGATTCAGCTCAATGTCAAACCATTTGGGCAAAAATAAAACAGACTATACGCCACTTCTGACGAAGTTCAAGAAGAACCGTAAAATAAAAACAAACAGTGGACATCCCCCAAGACACGTGTATGACCTAACACTGGTGGAGAAACGCCGGGAAATGCGTAAAATACAACGCAAAGCAAAATCTTCCGGATCTCCAGGGGCTGTGAGAGCAGCGGAAGTGGAAACCAAACTCTACAAAGCATGGGTAAAAGGCCATAGACTGTCCCTCTACCAACAAGATGCTGAAAATATCCTAAAAGCGATAAGTGGCAAAAACATAAAAGAATTTTGGAAAATCTTGAGAGCGGTTAATGAAACCCAAGAAAACACAATCATAACTGAGATTGGAGAAACTACGTGGACAAAACATTACACTACTATGTACCTGGCACCAACTACCAACTTAAAATTACAGGGCGAAATGTCTTCAGAGCCATGGATAAACATAGATGACCCACAGGAAATCCGATTAAAGATCAGAGGCTTAAAAAACTCTCATGCCCCAGGACCCGATGGGATTACGAACATTGATTTAAAAACAAATCAAAATGAGTGGGCAAGTCTGCTAAGTAAAATCTTCGGCAGAAGCTGCAACTTGAAAACGATACCACCCTCATGGAAACAAGCAACAATGGTACCAATATTCAAGAAAGGAGACAAAAAGGACCCGACAAATTACAGACCCATTGCGCTCCTGGATGTTATAGGTAAAGTGTTGGGCTCAATGCTTCTTGACCGCTTTAAGATCTGGGCGGAGGAATCACCTTGCAACGACCCACTCCAAACTGGATTTTAAGAAAATCTGGGCACGACAGCTAACATTCTAATGCTAAACGTGCTGAAAAACAGAGTACTGGAAGGGGGAACGAGAATTTTTGTGGCGTTCATCGACCTGACCCAAGCATTCGACCGGATTGACAGGGCCCGCCTATGGTCCAAACTTGAAGCCTGGGACTGTCCACCTTCTATACTAAATCCGATTAAGGCACTGTACACTGACACTTCAATACGCATTAGACTTGACCAAAACGGTCTCTTATCATCACCCATTCCAACAGCGCGGGGAGTGAAGCAGGGGTGCCCGTTGGCCCCGGCCTTATTTCTGGCATTCATTGGCGACATCCAAGATGAGGATCCAGAAATTCGAGCATTTCCTCCAAAAATCTGCAAAACCCCGATAACGCGATTGCTTTACGCAGACGACTTGGTCCTAATGGATCACACACCAATAGGTCTGCAGCGCCAATTGACAAAGCTCCAAGGGTATATGCAAGAAAACAAACTGGAAATAAATGCAAAGAAAACAAAATTCCTAGTACTAGAAAAATCGACCAGGAAAACAGAAAAACTGAAACTAAAACTGGAAGGATCACTGATCGAGCGAGTGTTCGATTTCAAATACCTAGGAGTAATTCTGGACTCCTCTTCGCAAGACAAAGCCATGCAATTGGCCCTGGTGACTAAAGTCAACAAATTGGCAGCTCAAGCTAGGGCCATAGATAAAAAGTTCGGGAGATTCTCGCTGATCCCTGTGCTAGAACACTACAAGAAAAAGGTGATGCCGACATTAACATATGGGGGAGACGCAATGCTGAACCTACCACCATCCATCTGGACAAAAATTGAGGCAAAGTTTTGGCGAAAAGTACTTAGACTCCCAAACTCGACCCCAATAGCCTCAATTCGACGAGAGCTCAGCTTACCATCTCTCAGAAGTTCAGTCTCACAATCGTCTCTAAGGCTGTTCAGGAAATGCCGGATGGCCGAGCCACCGTCAATATATTTTCTCATCAACCTCGAAATAGAAAGCAACACAAGCAAATCCCTTAATAAATGGAAAGAAGAAAACATCAGCTTGCTAGAACAGGTCAAGGCAGATGAAGAACAACTAACAAAGTACCCAAAGAGAACCTTCACCAAAATCAAAGAACTCGACTGGATAAACACCCTGGAGACAGCAGGAAAAAACAAACTAACCTTACACCTGCCTCCAAACACGAAAAAGCTCAATGAACTCCAGGAGTATATAAAGAAGTTCCCATCCAGGAAAGGGAGAGACATGCTGATGAGGGCCCGTTTAAACGTACTGCAGACAAACGAGATCTTGTCAATCAGAGGCCAGTCAGAAAATAATTGTTGTCGATTTTGTGAGATACAAGAAAAGGAAACAATCCGCCATTTGCTCCTAAAATGTGCCTCAAACCAACATATAAGAAGCCGATATTTAAAATCAACCTTCACAGACTTCATCATAGAGGACGAAGAAATATGTTGGTCTCGTCTGATTGGAGGCGACAAAACACAATGGCAAATAGCCACTTATAAAATCTTGGAAGCCATAAACTGGCCGACAAAGGCACATTTTTAGAGAGCTGTTCTCTTTTTCTTTTCTTCTTCACGACCGTAGACAAAAGACAGAAACCTCAAATTTTGTAAAAATCTTTTTGATTAAACACAAATAAAAATAAATAAATAATAATAAAAAAATAATTATATACATTTTATACAAAGTTCTGGTCAGTGTTTGTTTGCTCTACTGTGTTTTTAGCCCTATTGTGTATACTCTATATACTGCCCTACTCTTCTTGAGAGAAGTCTGACTGCTCAGCCACAGCTACCAGGTAAATCTGGGTGGTATAGACTGCTACCAATTGGGTTTACTGCTTACACCTGTAGTCTTCATCTTTTGGCAGTGTTCCCCAAGGGAACTGCACAGGATCCTGCCTAACACTGTGCACTGCAATAGTAAATTACAGATCCCATGAAGGATTGTATGCTTCATTAAAAACACCCAAAAAGGGGTGCCCAGAGAACAAAACAAGAAGGGGTGAGTGAGGAAAAAGTTCCCACTCAACCACAAGAGTCAGAAAAATCCAATAGTCCAGCAGAAAGTGCTGCAGGTCTCAGCAGGCGAGGAGATACCACGCAAAAATGAGATTCTACCTAACAATCCCTAAGGCAGATTAGATGGAGTTTATTCTATGACAGCGCTTGGAGCTCTCCCACTCTGCGATTGTCACCAGGAAGGTGATTTACCAGGTTAACAAATCCATTTCACAAGTAGCCATAGATTCAAAAGATGTGTGCACGGGTGCAGCTAAAACCAATACAAATCCCAGAGGGGAAGGCCCAGTAATGGGTAAATGCATATGCAGAAGAACGTTAAACTAATGCCAAATAACCCTATTCAATAAAGAATAGTATGTGTGCTCCTTAGGTCAGCACCTATCACCAAGAGATAATGCTTACACATATCAATCGTACCCGGTGTAGGGGCTAGGAATGATATGAAAGTCATAAAGTCCAGTGAAGCTTGGAGCAGATTCAAGCTCAGATCATCAAGAGCCCAGTAACAGAAACACAACCATTTGCTCCTATGCTGTTTGCTTGTGGACTCTTTCCTGGATGCCAGAATTAGCTTTAGCTCATGTGCTTATTTTGAAACAAAATGTAATGATTATACATTTTATTCCTAAATAGGCACATGAGCAAAAGCTAATTCTTCAGGAACCAGGCTTTCGAGATCATCAAATGTGTAGAGCACCTGCCCCCCTAAGAGATCTCTCGTTAGAGGCAAGTCTGGTTGTCTTGTAGATGAAGGGAAGCAGAAGAAAGACTTACACACAGTAGCAGAGAGAGGTAAACCATAGGTGTCCACAGGTAGATATGTTCAGAATAGCTTTTAGGGTAACAAGTCACTCAGTAAATCAGCCGGAAAAATATGTAAACTTTCCAAACCCTACTTTTTATAACTTTATCCCCAACCTGTCTTAAGAGTCCAACCCAACCTTGATCTGCAACATAGGGGGGCTCATGTTACATTAGCTATTCACATGCTCACAAGGTAATGAGCAACCTTATCCAAAGGTGTGCTGTCCCCATGTTTTGATATAAAATCCAATTACCTCGCCGCTCATCAGTCTCCCTTTGGCAAGGTAAGCCTCTTGTAGTACAACGGTCTTATGGGTAGTGCCCCTGGGGGAGTCCTGCGGAAGGAAAAATGCAGAACCCAAGTCACGTCAGTTATCCCAGATTGTGATACTTTTATTATGCACTACCTATATTCAGTACATTGTGCCTGCACGAAGGTTGCATCCACAAAGTGCTTTTCGGTAAGTTACGATGTCAGTGCCCCCCGAGCGCCCATTTCGACCCCCGATTCAAGTGGCCTGATCTAGCAGCAAAGGTTAATACAGCCTTTTTAGAGAACTGCTAAAATAGCTAACAACCCATTTGGAATTGCTTTGTGACTTTAATGCACGCGTGTTCAATTCCGCATGTGCTACTCGCTCTTACTTGTTGCTTCCTAGTTTTCCCCGTCTGGACTTCTCATGTTGCATTCGCGATGGGAAATTCCTCGCGCTGGATGCTGTTTTTTGCCTACGCGTATTATGTAAACAATGGCGGCGGAGGATGTCTTGTCAACAACCAATGGACACCCGAAGCCGGATCACGTGCCCCGGCGGCCATTTTAGTTTGGGCATATCCGCACGCCAGTAATCTCGGTGCATGGGAAAGCATTCTGTCTCCATCGAGTCTCCCACATGGGGGAGAGAGCTATAGTTTTGGCATGTACTTCGGCGGCCATCATGAACAGGTCAATTCACACTAATTCGCCCTGGGCATATTACTTAAACAATGGATTGCAACCGTTAACATGATCGTTACTTGCTCTAAAGCGGAAATTGCTATTTTTGTCAGCAATTTTGTAAATCCACGGTTTCATAATTGCTGAACGTGGTAAAACACGCCTTATACAGAGGGGGGCTCTGTAAAAAGGTGAAGGGGGAGGAAAAGGGAAGGGGGGTATGAGGATAGGGCGGGAATGGGGAAAGGGGGACCACTCATAGCCCATTCAACAAATCTTTTCGGGTATCACATGACACCGGTCTAGGCCATAATGCCCATAATGGATGTATTATCCAAAGGCCAATGTAGGGGCTTGTGGCTAGCGAAGGTTATCAAAGATTCCCATGCGGGGCACCTACATGTAGCCCGGGATGGGTACCTAATGTTGGGGGGTGGCCCTTGTATTGGATCTACTTCATCAAGGCTAGTGTATTCCACTGAATTTCCTCATTTAACCCATGTCTGACTGTGTCCAAACAGAAAATCCACTGTTGTTCTTTTTTGAAAAGTATGTCATGAAAATTGCCTCCTCTACGAGGTGGCCATACTTTCTCAAGGATAGTCCATTTGAAATCATCCTCTGTATGGTGTTCTGAATCGAAGTGGACAACAAGTGGTGCAGTCATTTTTTTAGTCCTTATACAAGATTTATGTTCGATCAGACGTATTTTGATTGGGCGAGTTGTCATCCCAATATATTTCAAATTGCAAGGGCCCTATGTCAATGGACAGACTTCTTACGGTCTGTCTGCACACACTGCACATCCCACATGGAGTATGTCCAACTGCAGTGGGTGCATCCCAAAGGGTGTTAACATTTGCAGCATGCTTCGGTTCTGTCAAAGTGTGGACCAGGCTATCCCGGATATTCCTTCTCCGTTTTATGGCAAAAGTTGGCGGCGCCAGTTCCAGTTTACCGGTGTTTAGGATGGGCCACAGCCTCTTGATTTCTCTTTTCAAGGTGTTAAAAATTGGGGAGTAACTTTGAACTGCCGTGATCATCGACCCTAGGGTGTTTTTTTCATGTTGTTGTAAGGTAGTGGCACGTGGTATATTCCTTGCCCGTTTCTGGGTGTCTTTGACAATTTTTTTGGGGTACCCTCTCCGCAGTAATTGAGATTTCAGCTCTCCCGATTGTCGTTGATAGTCGGCAACTTTCGTGCAAGTACGCCTGTAACGTAAAAATTGCCCAAATGGCAGATTGTCTCGTAAAGCACGTGGGTGGTAACTCCCATAGCTGAGTAGTGCATTACGGTCAGTGGATTTCTTATAAACCTTAGAAATTAAACCCACGCCTTCTGCTACCACATGGAGGTCCAAGAAGTGTGTTTCTGTTTTACTACAGTCCAAAGTGAACTTAAGAAAAGGATTTTGTTCATTAATCCATTGATGGAACTCGTGTAGTGTCACCTCATTGCCCTCAAAGATGATAAAAATATCATCGATGTACCTCCGCCACACTTTGATGTTATTCAAAAATGGATTGGTGGTGGAGTGGATATGTTCTTTCTCAAAATGATCTACATTAAGATTCGCCAGGCTGGGGGCAAATGTAGCCCCCCATAGCTGTCCCAGAAATGTGTTGATAAAATTGTTCATTACATAGAAAGACATTTTTCGTTAATGCTATTTCTGTGAGGGCCATAATGAATTCAACATGGCCCCTCCCAAGGTCAGCTTTGCGTGAGAGATGTCGTCTTACCATTTCAGTGGTCTCCAATTGAGGTATACTTGTATACAGTGACTCCACATCCATGGTTACTAGCCACTGCTCAGTGCTGTTAAAAGGCAGATTATCAACAAGGACAAGCATTGCTGTTGAATCCTTGACATACGACGTCATCTTTGGTATGTCATCCCGCAGGAACCAACCCACATATTGTGATAGGGGTTCCAAGATTGATAATATTCCTGACACAATGGGTCTCCCAGGAATTGGGGAGACACCCTTGTGAACCTTGGGTAATGCATAGAAGGCCGGGATTCTTGGATGTGACTGTATGAGGAAAGCGGCTTCTTTGCTGGTGACTAGTTCTTCTACTAGTGCTTCTTCGACCAGAGGCGCAATTAGATTACAAATTGCTTGCGTGGGATCTCCTGGTAGTTTGCGATAACTTCTGCCATCTTTCAGGAGATTGTCGACCATGATCCCATAGTCTTCCTGGTTCATTATCACCGTCCCACCACCTTTGTCGGCCGGTTTTATTATGATGGCATCATTCTTGGCCAAATCGTTCAATGCTAGCAATTGCTCCTTTGTGCAGTTGTTATTAATAAATGGGAGACTATGTTCCAATTCTTCTAGCTTTTTCATTAGGGCTTGCTCGAAAGTTATTGACTCAGGTGTATTGCTGTATGTCGGAGACCAGTGTCTTCAGCCGGTTGTGATTCATCATGGTCCGCAAAAAATTGTTTCAACCGTATTTTCCGCATGAGCTGTGTTATCTCTATGCGGGTCATACCTGGCCGTTGGAACAAACGACAAACCCTTCTGTAATATTTGTTCTTCTGCATCAGTTAGTTGATGTCGTGAGAAATTCATAATTAGGGAAATGCTGGCTGTGGGAAGTTCTGCCCCCTGCTCCGCGTCACCCTCGGTGAGAACATCTGCCACCTGGGCCTGCCTCTGTTGCCCCAGCGCGGGCCTAAAAAATGGGGTGCTTGTTGTTGTGGTTGGATAAAACCTCCTCCGTAGTTTCCTTGGAAACCTTGTGCATTGAAGTGTACTTGCTGTCTCGGTCGGCCTTGGCCTCTGCCACACTGTCCCTGGGCACCACTGTTGGACCCGTTACTGGAATTGTTGGAGGAAGCAGAGCTATTATTTCTCTGGTTCCTATATCCACCTGAAGGGTTGGCTAAATAGGCATTGTGTCTCGCCAATTTGGCTTCCGGTGTATAATAATCCTCAGTTGTATAAGGGTATACTTTTGAGTGTTCAAATACTGAAAGGTCTTTTTTCAGTTTGAGGATTTTCCTTGCCATATTCATTTCTTTGAATTCTTTAAGGGTAGCATCTAGTGCAGCCATCTTGGTCTTAAAGGCCTCAATGTCAATCAAATCTTTGATTGCAGAGAGTTTGGTTTCCAATTCCTTTACCAAATTATCTGCAATGGATTTTGCAGTATTAATTATCAGTATAAACCAATCGCGCGTACATTTATTGGCAATAAACGACCAGTCCTTACGGAACTGCAGGTGTTCCAGAAAGATCTGGGGTTCAATCCTAATAATAAGGCTGTTTGGTGCTGCATGCGCCCGAAGATAGTCGGTCATAAGAGCCCCATGTAGTTCGGCCCTTATGATCTTTTGTCTCAGGATCTCAACCTTGTTCCATTCATCTTAATCAGTGTTTCTCTGTCCTGGTACATTCAACCCCAGGAGGGATGGATTAGCCAATATCCCTTCCACCAGGTCCTCTGCATAAGCGAGATAATTAGTATCTGCCATCTTGGGTGTCTTGATGGTGTTAGAGATGGAAATTGATATCAGTCTCAAGGGACGGGAGGGGTGTAGGTAAAGAACGCCTCTGAGTTCTTTAAGAACACAAAATGTTCACAGGACTGAGGCCCAGCTCGTCCTGTATCTAATTGTATAATTCTAATCCCAGCAATGAAACCATTGCACGAAGATCATCTAACACACAGGGATTTTACTGAAATACACATTACCTCTAGCACCGGGTATGTGTCCTTTCTGTTAACAGATATACTGTAACACACAAAACAGAATAAGGAACAAAAGCTTCACTGGAGCTAATTGCTTTATTGTGCCATTAATGCAGCCCTAACACTCTCCCTACAAGGAACACACTATCCTAGCCCTTCATGATGTTCCTCACCCTAGAGAGCGCTGATGCACCGACTAAGAGCGGGGGATGCATGGGGGCTATTCTCACTCTATATCAGCTTGCAATGAGATAATTTTCACAATACATTTTTTCACATAAATTTCATACAACAATGGGTAATTAGGCTAAACAAGTTAAGACAATGGCCCTCATTAGGACCCTGGCGCTAAGGGGTTTGCGCCAGCGTTAGCTGCGCCGACCCCTTACCGCCAACTACGAGTTCCCATAGCGCCATGGTCATTTTTCCGCCCGCTTTTTGCGGGCGTAAAAATCCATGGCGCTATGGGACCTCGGTGTTAATTACGCCACCATAGTGTACGGTGGCGTAATTAACACCTTCCCCACTCCCATTGAGCCCTATGGGGCCGAAATGGGAATGGGGAAGGGTAAATGGGTCAATGGGGACTTACCGCCCCGCCGACCTCGGAATGGGGCGGTAAGTCCGCCATCCGCCATGGCGTAAAGGGACTTTGCGCCATGGCGGAAAAGTCCGCCGATGGCGGAAAAAATCCGCCAGGGTCGTAATGAGGGCCAATAGCAGTTACGGGAAAAACCATTTCCCGACTGCACACTTGGGTCAAACAGGCAGGTCACGTGGGACTCGGCGTCAGATGATCTGACAATTTAATTGCCCTCCGTGAGGTGTGTCTGGTTGACCCAGGAGTAAATTCTAAAACATCTTTAAGAATATAAGTATCACAAGCCACTCTCGTCGCGTAGTGATGCACCCGATGCTAAGCTCTTTCTTTAAGGTGCATGAACAATTCAATTGTGCGGGAGGGCATGACACATCTATAAAATGAATCAGAATATCTGCAACATCGATTCAAACAATTCTTTCTAAAAATGCACCACCAATCCACCAATCACCATTCAAACTTCGGCGCTTGCTGTCCAATGGGGACAGCCAGTCTCCATTCAAACTTCGGCGCTTGCTGTCCAATGGGGACAGCCAGTCTCCCAGTGCAAACTGGTTCCAGGCAGGCACACTACCGGATAAAGGCAGAGGAGTTTTGGTCACCTCCCCCACTTCCTGTCCTGTCAGTCACTCAGAGCAGTTTTGCAGGCTTTCCTTGAGAAGCCCTCCGAAGACAAAGAGACCAGGGAAACCTCCCCCACCCAGAAAGGTAGAAGGTGTGATAAAAATGCAAGTTCAGCACGGTATGAAGGAATGCACTTATCAGCTGAGAGAGTAGCACTCTAGAGGGGGTAAGGGAGTCCTTTCTCATTAATGTGAAAAGAAATCTTAATAAAACGAATCCATAAATCCTGAGGCACAGGTAAGCATAATAAACCTTAGTGGCAGAATGAAGTGCAGTAAATAAGCCCCAAAAGCCTGTTTTGTTTTTAACGTGTGAGAGCATTTTGTTCGTGGCGAGTGCAAACGCAGACAGTTCATTAGCACATAGCATGCGATCTCTCGCCAAGTGTACTGAGAAGCACACAGAGGTTATTTTCCAAGGTGAATTGATTAGAATGCAGAGGGGTTGCCAGTGAAAAAGGAATATATGACAATTTTATAATTCAAAATCATTCATGAAATGTGATTTTCTAGTGAGGCCGGCAAGTCCCACAGCAGTTTTAAATCACCTGCAGACCATTTTCGCTGGGAAGAGGGTTAGACTGTTCCCAATATGCAACTATCATTTAAAAGTATGTCCGTGGGTTAAGGCTCTGATGTTGTGATGGGTATCCGTTCTCATGGGAGACAGGAAGAGGTGACTTATTATACAGCCCACGAGGAAAACACACAATGGTATGATACATGGGGGTGCCTCGCCAGCAGTCTAGAGAACATGGGTAACACTACTCGTATTGAGATGTATATCCATATGGGGTGAACCTCACCCTCAAAGGGAACCTCAATATTGCAACCAAAGAAGCTGCTGTGATATTCATTAAACAGTTATAATGTCCAAAGGTTAAACAGTTACAAGGTCCAGCATCCGTAACTAGAGAAGCTGCTGTGATATCCATTAATTAAACAGTTATAATGTCCAAAGGTTAAACATTTACCATTTCCAGCATCAATAATCATCAATTCATCCTTTAAAAATAGTCATTTTGGCAAAGAACAGCTCTACTGCCACAATACAGTGTACAACGTGTGATAGTGCTTCATAGATGGTGCCACATGGTCAGTGGCGGCTGGTGAGTTTGAAACCTGGGGGGGGGGGGGGCGTAAATTTCCCCGAGCGCGCGAGCCCACAACACCCAGAAGGGGTGCAGGGGGGGTTTGTCCCCCGCAAACATTTTTGAAAAATGCCAATTTACTGTCCAAAAAACCCGCCGAAATATGACAAAAAGCATTAGGTTTTCCATCCTAATGGTGGTACATTACTGGGACGTGTGCAAGTGTGACGGTGTATTTTACAGCAGCTTGTATTGAGAATAGCTGGTACTATAGTGTATGCATAACGAAATTCATTATATACCCAGTAATGATGAAAACATATATGTTTGTCATGATGTGACTGGCAATAAGGAAAGTTCCAAGAAGCTTTCCCAGCCGAGCCGAGCCAGGAAGGCCTCCGGTGGAGGAGGGAAGGTGTGTCACGCATGTATAGGTATGCAATTATTCTGGCATAGGTGCAGCGTGCCGAATCACCTTGTCAAAGCAATCCCAATGGTGTAAATTGCCTTGTGGTAATGGGGGCTGCTGGTGGGTAACACTAGTTGCGCAGTGCCTGCTCGTAATGCAGTGCAGTGAAAAAATGTGCAATATTATTCAGCAGCTAAAAAGAGCACAGCACTAAAACTGAAAACTGCGTCTAGCACTACCATCAAATGGCAGCAGCAAATAGCACTGCCAGCAACCCCTAGAAGTGCACACTACTGCAACCAAGCACCAACCAGCATCCAGAACTGCCATCAGCCCCATGAAATACACTGCACAGCAATCTAGCAGCATCAAACATGACTATCCTCAAGCCAAGTGACCAGCATTGCCATTGTGCTCCAGCAGCACCACACAGCACTCACCACCTTGGACTGCCACCACCCTGCTGGCAGTACAAGGTAGCACTGTGTGGTACTGGCCAGTGGTCGAAGTGAGCGGGAGCGGTCAGGAGCGGTGCTCCTCTACTTTTTTTAATTCAGTTTTACAGCTCCTATACTTTTATTTTAAAAAAAACCCTTCCGGAATGGTTTCGTTTTAAAATAAAAGTGTAGGAAGACGTTGAAACTTGCACTTTCCGTGCACTGCACTAAATGTTCCCTTAAAAAGCAGATGCAAGAGTTTGGGGGTTTGTATTGTGCGTGGGAGGGGGCGTGGTGATGGGGTTTGTGGGGAGTGGGTGAAGGCCAACAGGGAACATAGTTCCACTACTTCTTTTTGTACATTTTGATCACTGGTGCTGGCAGTCCATTGTAGTGCTGTGTGGTGCTTCTGCGGCAGCACCACAAAGCCCTGTTCGACACAAGCAGCATACAGAGACATACCATGAAGCCTTGGCTAGCATAACACACCACCGCAAACTCATCACTACATGCAAATACCTGCATTGCCACTGAACTCATCAACATACAGCACTCTCACTGTGCAAAAGCAACATCTGCATACAGCACTACCACTGAAGCCCTGAAACCAGCAGTCGACAGCCCTACAGTCCAGCCTGAGGACCCAATCAATCACAGTACTGCTAGTGAGCCCCAGAGCCGACAGCACAAAGGACAACCATGGAGCCACCACTACACACAGCACTGCAATTCAACCCTGGCAACAGACACACCTACCGTCACCACAGCAGAACCGAGCAGTGCTATATCAAGCCGGAGCCACATGCAGCACCACAGGCCAGACACTGCCGCACTGCCTCTGATCCCCAAAGTCCACTGCACACAACACCTACACCTCAATGGAGCGGAGCACCACACATCCCACTGCCATAGTCCATAAGTAAACACCGCCGGGGGCCCAGCATAAGCAAAATGCATACAATGGTCACTGAGCAATAAAATGACCAGCCACAGGTCGGTGCCACTGCCATCGCTGCACAGCCGCACACAAGTACCCAAAGAGACTGAAGCTCAGGCCAGCATAAGCAAAATGCATACCTGAGTAGCCACGGGTGCAGTGCCACCCCAGAACAGGAGTCCATTAATGTATTAATAATACATTTGCCAGCCCAGCTGGCTCACTGGCGGAGATGCTGCATTTTATGTTTAGGCGCTAACAGTACATTGCGCAGCACTGCAGTCCAAGGCACAACGAGAATTAATCGGCCATGCAAGAAAGTTTTTAAAAAATCATATTGTACCAGAATTTTCGGCCATAAACCCTCAAAATCAATGATACATGACAGGACCAGCCAATATCATGTGCCACATTCACAGGTAGAAATATTTCATACATTTGATCCAATTGAATTGATTCCAGTTCTGTGCTCGGGTCGTTCATGCACTTGGCACTATTTGGAAAGTGATGAATTTGATATTTTGGGGTTCTGCTTCCTGGTGGAATCGGCGCTATTCAAGCACTCACCAAGCCAGTTCCAGGTGCCACGACTCGGGAGAGGACTGCGGGCCAGGGAGTCAGTCGTCGTCGTCGACTGTGCAGATTTTGGGGGTAACGGCCTGGAACTGGCTTGGTGAACACTTGTTTACTTTGTTACGGTAACGCAGTAAACGAGCACTCAAGCCAGTTCCAGGCACCACGACGAGAGGACTGTGGGCCAGGGACCACCGGACCGGTGCAGAGTAGTGGGGGCAGCGGGGCTGGCAGCGAGGCTTATCTGCTGCGAGGTGGGAGGGCTAGTAGAGACTAGGGGCGAAGTGGCTCAATCAAGCAAAGCGGGTGGGCGAGAGAATACACCACCACCGGACCCCCATTGCAGACTTGCAGTGTATGCTTCTCCCTTGTGTAAGCTTGTAGGCCTGAACTTACAAGCTTACAAACTTAAGCATAGACTGAAAGTTGCAACCCCGCGTCCCACACAAGTACACGACCAGCATTGTGCGGGCCGCAGCGCATATTCAGGCAGGCAGGAATCTCGCAGTTACTATTAAATTAACTTACATTTGCGAATCAATCTGGGCTGGACTCCGTCAGGAGGAGGGCAGGCAGCAGGCGAGCAGAGACAGCACGTCCGGTGACCAGTCTCGTCTGTGGATGGGCCTGGTCCCTGGCTGGAAGAAGTCCACATCGACCAGCAACAGGGCTCGGAGAGAAACAACTAGAACGGAAGGCGAGGCACCATGTGCCCATGACCCGACTCAACCCACCACACACCCCACAGATTGTCATTGGCTGGCAAACAGCCAATGACAATCCGTCCATAATCTGTTGTTGCTATGCGTGCTCCATAGCCCACAAGGAGGAGAGGACACTCTACGCTGTTTGCGTAGAATGCCAAGAGTGCAGGGCCACCCCTCCAGCGCCCCGCCAGCTTCTTGAATGAGTGAATGGTTAAGTAGAGTGCGTGGAGCTACAAGCTCCACGCACTCTATATTGCCGAAAAGCTACTAAATCGAGACGCGCCCCGCCGCAATAGCAGGCCTGGTGGGTCAGGCCAGCAGCCCAGGCTGCAAGGCTGCAGAGCGGCAGATTAATAAATAAATAATTAATCTGCCACTCTGCACAGGTTTTAAATGTGTAAGTTAACTTTAAGAAGAGAAAGAGAGACTCTCTTCTCTTCTTCTTCTCTCTGTGGTGAGGGGGGGCGGCGCCCCCCCCGCCCAATGTAAGCAGCCGCCACTGCACATGGTAGTGTACAAGCTCTCCAGGACAATGTTTTTGACATTTTCATGAGTTAACAAGTGAGTGCTGAGTTACAGAACATCGCCCCTAACATCAAATCTGCAATTCATAAGTCTAGTAACACAGATCATCACTTACAAATAGTCATTGGGCCTCATTATGAGTTTGGCTGTAGCCGTACCTGTAAGACCGGCACGGCTACCGCCAAACTCGACTCCGGGACCGGCACCCGCGAATGGGCAATTAACGGTCCATTGCAAGTTCGGCAGACCGGTAATTGCCCATTCACGGGTGCCAGTAATGCAGCACTCCCCATCCCCATTCTGCCCCATAGGGTGGAATGGGGTGCATTCATGCACCGGCACCGTTAATAACATGAGACCTGGCGGGCTGTCAGGCAGCCGCGAGCACAACTAGTATTTTGCAGGTACGGTGACAACGGTGCTGGTTCCTTGCCGGCACCATTGTCACCGTAACGCCAAAATTGTAATGACCCCCCATTGTGTGTGTAACATGTCAACTGAAGTAGCTCAGACAAAACACTCAAATCTGATTCACAATTCATTACCCTGGGATGGATAGAATCCAGGAGGTCAAACCATAGAACCTCCCTTTGTAACAGCTTCCTGTTTAAATCACCTCCTCTACTTCCCAATGTGACTTTTTTCAGAATCACACATTTTAATTGGGCAACTGTGTGCCTAGCCTCTAAAAAATGCATTGCTACAGGAGACCTGAGGTTCTTTGTGCGTATATTTGATTTATGTTCCGTCCATCAGAGTTTAGCTTTTCTCGTTGTGATGCCAACATAATAGTATCCAAAAGGGTGGTTTAGTGCATAAACCACATTCTTAGCATCACAAGTGCATGAGTGCTTCAATAAGATGGCTTTTCCAGAATGAGGGTGTGCAATGTTGTTTCCTGTAATAATATTACCACAGTGCTGGCAATTGTGGCACGGTTGTGTCCCATTATGTTTATTGTTACTTGCTGCGGTCGATTGCATCTCTGCCTTAAACGAGACTGTTTCGTTACTACTGCAGTAAGCAAAAGATGGTGGTGGCCTAAATAGTGGTTGCAGTGCCGGAACCATCTGCAGCATAGGCCCATTTTTCTTGATGATTCCCTTGATCTTGCAACTCTGGAGTGAGTGTGTTGTCACGTAGACTAGTAACTGTACTTGTTTAGGGGCTTTTGGTGTTAGGCGGGTGTCTCTTTCGATGGTATCAACTTTCGCAGCAATATCGGAGAAAAGCGTGGGATTGTAGCCTCTCTTCTTCCAAGGAGGAGAGGACACTCTACGCTGTTTGCGTAGAATGCCAAGAGTGCAGGGCCACCCCTCCAGCGCCCCGCCGGCTTCTTGAATGAGTGAATGGTTACGTAGAGTGCGTGGAGCTACAAGCTCCACGCACTCTATATTGCCGAAAAGCTACTAAATCGAGACGCGCCCGCCGCAATAGCAGGCCTGGTGGGTCAGGCCAGCAGCCCAGGCTGCAAGGCTGCAGAGCGGCAGATTAATAAATAAATAATTAATCTGCCACTCTGCACAGGTTTTAAATGTGTAAGTTAACTTTAAGAAGAGAAAGAGAGACTCTCTTCTCTTCTTCTTCTCTCTGTGGTGAGGGGGGGGGCGGCGCCCCCCCCGCCCAATGTAAGCAGCCGCCACTGCACATGGTAGTGTACAAGCTCTCCAGGACAATGTTTTTGACATTTAGTTAACAAGTGAGTGCTGAGTTACAGAACATCGCCCCTAACATCAAATATGCAATTCATAAGTCTAGTAACACAGATCATCACTTACAAATAGTCATTGGGCCTCATTATGAGTTTGGCTGTAGCCGTACCTGTAAGACCGGCACGGCTACCGCCAAACTCGACTCCGGGACCGGCACCCGCGAATGGGCAATTAACGGTCCATTGCAAGTTCGGCAGACCGGTAATTGCCCATTCGCGGGTGCCAGTAATGCAGCACTCCCCATCCCCATTCTGCCCCATAGGGCGGAATGGGGTGCATGCATGCACCGGCACCGTTAATAACATGAGACCTGGCGGGCTGTCAGGCAGCCGCGAGCACAACTCGTATTTTGCCGGTACGGTGACAACGGTGCTGGTTCCTTGCCGGCACCATTGTCACCGTAACGCCAAAATTGTAATGACCCCCCATTGTGTGTGTAACATGTCAACTCAAGTAGCTCAGACAAAACACTCAAATCTGATTCACAATTCATTACCCTGGGATGGATAGAATCCAGGAGGTCAAACCATAGAACCTCCCTTTGTAACAGCTTCCTGTTTAAATCACCTCCTCTACTTCCCAATGTGACTTTTTCCAGAATCACACATTTTAATTGGGCAACTGTGTGCCTAGCCTCTAAAAAATGCATTGCTACAGGAGACCTGAGGTTCTTTGTGCGTATATTTGATTTATGTTCCGTCCATCGGAGTTTAGCTTTTCTCGTTGTGATGCCAACATAATAGTATCCAAAAGTGCGGTTTAGTGCATAAACCACATTCTTAGCATCACAAGTGCATGAGTGCTTCAATAAGATGGCTTTTCCAGAATGAGGGTATGTAATGTTGTTTCCTGTAATAATATTACCACAGTGCTGGCAATTGTGGCACGGTTGTGTCCCATTATGTTTATTGTTACTTGCTGCGGTCGATTGCATCTCTGCCTTAAACGAGACTGTTTCGTTACTACTGCAGTAAGCAAAAGATGGTGGTGGCCTAAATAGTGGTTGCAGTGCCGGAACCATCTGCAGCATAGGCCCATTTTTCTTGATTATTCCCTTGATCTTGCAACTCTGGAGTTAGTGTGTTGTCACGTAGACTAGTAACTGTACTTGTTTAGGGGCTTTTGGTATTAGGCGGGTGTCTCTTTCGATGGTATCAACTTTCGCAGCAATATCGGAGAAAAGCGTGGGATTGAAGCCTCTCTTGTGGAACTTCGTCCGTAATGCATTCGACTGTGTTCTATACTCATCAGGTTCCGAGATATTCCACCTATATCGGAGGAACTGGCTTAAGGGAACACTCACAATGGTATGCTTCGGATGAAAACCTGTTGCCAATAAAAGGCTATTTCGATATGTGACCTTGGTGTAAATCCTTGTTGCCAAGTTGTTGTCTTTAAAATGAACCTCTACATCCAAAACAATTGATCTTCGTCCTGCTGACGGTGTTAGTGAACTTCATTCGTGGGTGCATATTATTCATTATGCCAAAGAAGTTTGTAGCTCATCTTCTGGGCCAGAGCAAATTCCAAATACATTGTCAATATATCTGACAAAGATTAGGAGGTGGTGTGTCCATCTTGGTGATGTCAGCACATGCTCATGCTCCAGATGGAACATGTATGCGTTGGCGTATGCAGGGGCCATCGCCGCGCCCATACTTGTGCAGGATAGCTGTAAGTAATACATGTCCTGGAATCTGAAGAAGTTGTTCATCAGAACTAGTTTCAAGAGTGTGAGTATAAAGATCCTGCCTCCCTTGCAGTCCGGTGAACATAATAACAACCACTCAATTGCTTCCAAACCTGCCTTGTGTGCGATGTTGGTGTGGAGGGAGGTTACGTCCATTGTGAAGAGAATGTCCCTCCCTTCTACAAATTGGATATCATTGAGTTTGCATAGACAATGCATTGTGTCTTTAATATAAGTCTCTGTCTTCTGGATCAGTGGTTGTAGCACTCTGTCGAGATATTACGCTAGAGGTTCCAGGATGCTGTCTGTGGCTGCTATGATGGGACGCCCTGGGGGTTTGACAAGTCTCTTGAGGATTTTCGGAAGAATATATAGGACCGGAGTAATGGGATGTTTGTTCTCAAGAAACTTGCGTGCTTTGTCAGAGATGACTCTTTTGTCCGTTGCCTCAACCAGAACCTCCTCAATAAGCATACGAATTCGGTCAGTTGGGTTAAATTTAATTTCTCTACAGGTCTCTAGGTCCGCCAGCTGTGGTTCTATTTCTTCAAGATAGTCTGCTTTATCCATTAGGACAAGTGCCCCTCTTGTCGGCAGGTTTAAAAATGATATCCTCGTTATCAAGTAGATTTCGTAGAATGTGTCTATCTCTGTTGGAGAAGTTGCTATGTCTCTTCGAATTGAACAGCAATCTCTTCAAGTCTTCCAATACTGTTTTCTCAAATACCGTTAGAACGTGGTTTTGCACTGGTGGGTTAAAAGTACTCTTGGGGAGCATCTCCAGATATTCAGATGGTTGTTCTTACTCTACAGAGTATGATAAGCTATCATGAGCAACAAAAGTCCTCTTTTTAGGGGCTGTGTGGGTGAGGACAGTAAAGCGCAAAGACTACAAAATCCCACAAAACAGCTTCCTTCCCTTTCTGCTCAGAGTGAGTAGTTATAGATGCATATGCAGTTCGTCATGTTCACCCCTAGCCAAAAAAGGGTGAATTACCATGCAATTATCAAAAATATACATATTTTAATATTCATCAAACACACATAACACATTACAATATATCTCTCTAAAAAAGCTTGAAGTTATAATCAGAACACATATCTATGTATATGTATTGTCCACCTGACAAAAGAACACTTCAATCCCTTTCTGTGTCTAACTATAGGGTGTGTATCTATCTTGAACACTACTGTTGTTAATATTGCCCCTCCTGATTTGTACGGGCAACACACTGTGCCAACATTTCAAAAATAGGTTTCTAGAACCAACATGAATCTTGATCAAAAGAATACACATAGAAATCAATCCACATTGTATATCCTGTTGGTGATGTCTTCAGGGCACTTAATCTTTGTTATATATTCTCTGGTTTTCAGGTATATCATCACGTGCTAGTAGCCATAGTTTCAATAATCTAAAAAATAAACAAACATTTGGTCTAAAAAACATGGTTTTGTGACTTTAAGCATAACAAGTCGTACATAGCATCCATATTGACTTCATCTCTATTTACAATATAAGCAGAGGGATGTGTTTATTCGTGGTTTCATTAGTGACCACTACTACTAAATTTTTCAACATTATACATATCCTAATCTTTTACAAACAATTTCATCTAGGTGTCTCAGATACACCATTCATACCATCACATGTGTCTCTTAGCCGTTAGTGTTGGATCATAAGAATGTTTGTGATTAAACCAGCAGAAAAGGGTGGCGGTGTGGTATTGTGGGGCATAGAGAAATACTGTGCCGAAGTTAAGAAACAACTGGAAAGAGTGATTTTTTATAAACCATTACCCAGCGACCTTACTCCCAGAATTCGGGAGGAAATTGAGAGTCTCATGAATCATGTAGAGAGTGAAGGGTGAATAGATGCTGATGAAAAAGCATTTTTGACACAGCATCATCCTATCACACCTGCCTTCTACTGTTTACCTAAAATTCATAAACATCGGCAGGATCCTCCTGGTCGTCCCATCGTGGCAGCGATTGGCTCAATTTTAGAGCCTTTATCGGTATATACTGACTTTTTTCTAAGACCTTTTGTAAAAACGATGCGCTCTTTCATCCAAGATACGACACAGATGATTAAGGTGTTAGACACCATAAATGTGGGAGCAGATGACATCTTAGTTACCCTAGATGTCGAGGCGTTATATACGAGCATTCCCCAAATGAAATGTGTCAATATAATGGGAAAGTACCTAGAAAAGAAAGAGGACAGGACAGTCCCATCAGCATTTATTTTGGAATGCATTAGACTCGCCCAGCCTGGCTCACTCTTTTAAAGAAATATATTAAATCTGGTAATAGGTCCTTGAAGAAATTTGATAGCGCACAAATCAACTTCAAATCATTTCCGCAGTAGAATCGTTCCCACCATTCATCTGCATCTACCAACGGGGCGGGGCGTTCATAATTAAATCCCCCAAGTGTTTTGATCTCGGTGCTCTAAGCAACAAACATTCCAGGAGTAGGTGTTGTAGACTTTCTGAATGGTCCTTGAAGAATCTACAAATTGAGTCCATGGCCCCATTTTGGCCTCTTACAAATAGAACCTCTCTAGTGTGTAGGAGGGTCAGCCCGAATCCAAGGAATACATTTCTCTAAACCGGACCTGGGACATTTATCAAATATTTGGGCACTGTATTCAGAGATCTGGTGTTCGTAGCCAAAGACCCCATTTTGGCAATTCCCGTTGATCTTCCTGTGTGGATCCAGTGTGAGCACCACATGTTTTGCTTCACCTTTCCCGGGTTGGTCTTAAGCTGTTTGTCGCAAGAGTCAATGTTATTTAAGATTAGTCTGAAATTTGAAGACCAGGATCTCATTACCTCTTCCAGGGTGAATCCTGGCGTTTCCTTGAAGATCTCAAATTGTGCAGGGCTGTCTTCCATGTATAGAGGGAAGGAATTCCAATGGCCTCTCCCATACATACAGACAATGGCCTCTCCCATACATACAGACAAGGTCCAATTACCATCCTATGGCAGCGATGGGTAACGGGTTTGGTAGGCCCAGTAACCTTTTCCAGAAGAGACCTTCTAACAGGTCTCATATCTTCCAAGATGTATTAAAGGCCGTTTCTGCACCATAGGTCAGAACAGGAATAACCGTCTGCTTGTAAAATAGTATGGTCGGTGATAGAGACAATTTCCCATACTTCCTGTTGCCCTTAGGTTCTTTGTTTTCCTCTGTAGTTCCTTGGTCCAAGTATTGTCCTCTCTGTTCTCGTTGCTAAGCATACCGAGGTATTTCGTAACCCCCCACTACTTGCATCAACTCCTTTCCCAGGCACCAGCATCTGCATTTGCACCCTATTCATTTTGCACTGCCTTTGCCTAAATGCCTAGTATATGTATTTGCACCCTATCGGTTTGGTACTGCCTTTGCCTAAATGCCTATATCTGTATTTGCACCCTATCGGTTTTGTACTGCCTTTGCCTAAATGCCTAGTATTTGTATTTGCACCCTATCTGTTTTGTATTGCTTTTGCCGTTTGCTTAGTATTTGCATTAGCACCCCACTGGTCCCTGCATTGCCAATGCCCTTTCTCCATATTAGCATCACATAAGTACTGCCTATACCTAAACTATGTCATTGACTGTACCTAAACTATATTAGACAATCCCACTCAGCCATCCTATTGTCAACTTAGCATACACAATTGACTCAGAAGTGTCACCACTTGAGCCGTGTCTGTCCACAGACCATACCCACCTACTCCAGTATGCTGGCCACTAGTCATCTCACCTGCGCCTTTAGTCTCCAACTCTCACTTATAAGCATTGCAGCCCTCACCTGGCTTTGCCCGCCCCACCTCCGAGGCCAACCTAACTTAACGCACACGAAGACAGGAAACCCTTCCAATATGATATACTCAAGTACTCCCACCCCGGGTCCAACCTTAAAATACCCCTGCAATTTAGCTACCAGGAACGCTAGATTACGCTATAGACTAACAAAGCTTTATGAACCTACTAATAGATCTATGTACCTAGTCAATCAGAAAACAAATTGCCGCTCGAATGGTAAAGCTACCAGCACTGACCCTACCACTAACAGGCTTAGTACCCACACTACTACACTGAAGATCCGGCCCCCAGGAACACCTTGTTCGGTCGCTAATGTAATCCCCAACTTTACAGGTGCCTTAATAAACGCCAGATCTTTGGTCGCTCACGCTATTGAGATTTCCGACCTTATCCAATCGGAGAATTACGACTTTTTGTCTGTCACCGAATCTTGGCTACATGCTGCCGCAGGTCCTGCCCTCATGATGACTATTCCCAATGGCTATACAATCCTTAGAGCTGTTTGAAATGAAGCACGTGAAAGTGGCATAGCCCTCATTGCCAAAGCAAATCTTGCGATAAGATTCGCACCCTCCCTTGATCTTAAATCATGCGAAAATCTCAATGCTAAACTATCCATTGACAAAACCGAGACCCTCACCATCCATTTAATCTACAGAGCCCCAGGTCCCATTGGAATATTTGAGGAGGAACTTTATAATATCTTCTCTAACCAACTAAAAAATTCTTCCTAAATTATCATACTCTGGGACATTAACCTGGGCTTTAATGACCCCAAACACCCATACGAGTCAAGCGTTGCCAATATCCTAACTGACCTTGGCTTTTCCCAGAGAGTGCTCCAGCCCACCCACATTAAAGGGAGAACATTGGTTGGATTGGGTTGCAGACTACAATTGCAACGCCTCTATCTCATCTATCTCCCCTCAAATCTGGACTGACCACCACCTTGTGACCTTCTCACTAGCAACCAAACAACAAACCCCTACCACCTCCAAGCTCGCCCCACCTATACCAATTAGGAACAAAAAGAATATTCCCCCGGATAACCTACTCCCTCTGATTCTCCCCACTCTCAAATCTTTAGCAGAAAATTGGGGCCCAGAGGCCTTGGTGAATGAGTACAGCCTTCCAAGCCAAAAGACTCGCCTTTTATTCAGTTCTCGCCATTCATTCCAGCACGAATCAGAATTTTCACACACCGCTTATTCACGGATTTCCCGATCCATCACCAGCAGTGGCGCAGTAAACCTCCAGCAGTGCCAGTTACGTCCCCCACACCGTCCATTGCGCATGAAAAAGCCATCGAATTCCCCAATACGGCGCAAAGGCCCGTGCTATCTGTGGCCCAGCATATAGCCCCCTACATCGTAATTGCGTGAAGAATGGCATATACCCCGCTCGCGCCAGCCAAATTGCGTGAAAAGGGCCTAGTGAAACCGAGCGAAATGGCGTTCCCTGCTCGCGCCATCCAAATTGCGTGAAAATATCCTTGCGTACCCCCGTGAATATGCATACCCAGCTTGCGCCAGCCAAAGCGTGTGAAAAGTGCATACCGTAACCCAGCAAATACGCGTACCCCGCTCGCGCAAGCCAAATCGCATGAAAATGCCCTCACGTACCCCCGTGAATATGCGCACCCCGCTCAGGCAAGCCAAATCGTGTGAAAGGTGCCTACTGTAACCCTGCGAATACACGTACCCCGCTTGCACAAGCCAAATTTGGTGAAAATGCCCTTGCGTACCACCTTGAATAGGCGCTCTTCGCTCGCACCAGCCAAATCGCGTGAAAAGTGCCAACCGTAAACCCACGAATACGAGTACGACGCTCGCACAATCCAAATCGCATGAAAATGTCCTTGTGTACCCCCGTGATTATGCAGACCCCGCTTGCGCCAGCCAAATCGCATGAAAAGGGCTGCACATGTTGGCATCACCCACAAACACACCCCGCAGGCAGCCCACACCACAAGGGACCCCCATCACTCGTGACCATGCCGGCAGGCAACTCACACCACAAGGGAGCCCCCCCAATCACCCGTGACCATGCCAGCAGTCAGCCCACACCACAATGGACCCTCCCATCACCTGTGACCATGCTGGCAGGCAGCCCACACTATTAAAAATAGAAATCCACACCAAACGAAAAATGTTCATGATAATGGAAATGAAATCAATGAAAATCAAAACGAAATGCAAAATCAAAAGCAATCCTAAAATTCAAAAAGCAAAAATCCAGAAAGTGGTCCATGTCCAAATGAAGTCCTCATGTCCAAACTGTAAAATTAAAAATTAAACCATTTCCTCATGGTGAATAAAAAATCCCAAAAATCCAACACAGTTCAACTATGTACAAGGATGAAGGGTCCTTGATCCCAAAAGTCAAATAATTCCACAGAAAAACAGCAAAAAAACTAACTATATAGAAAAAGTGGAGCAATGTCCATGGACTCCAAATAGAAAAAAAAGAAAGGAAACCTAACACTACAGAACTATAAACAAGGGCGGCGGGCTAGTCCTATGACTCACTGCTGTTACAAACAGTCTTGGCCAGGGCATCATCGAACTCTGTGTCTATAGCCCAGAGGCGGGACTCAGCTCTATCCTCGAGGGCTCGCAGGGACTCTGCCATGCTCCTCTCCATCTCCCTGCCAGTCACTCTGCCCACCTCTCTGCCCGCTGCATAGAGTTCTCCACCCTGGCTATGGTGAGTCGAGCCCTTTTTGCCTGCTGCCGCTCTGCACCCATTTGCTGGCCCATCCGCTGCCACCCGGAAGACACACTTGTTCCTGGGTCCTCCTGCCCATCGGACGATGCCTGCCCACTTGATGTTGTTGGCCCTGAGTCCTGACGCCTCCTACGTCGAGCCTGCTGCTGCCTTGATGCCATGTGCCTGAGACACCACGACTGCCTCCGGGACGATGACAGCATCTGGGGTAGTCATGCACGTGCTCTGCTCCAAGGTGCCTGCACAACCTCCATTGCCAGTGGTCCTGTTGCTGGGGTGACCACCTCTGCTGAACCTCTGACACCCGACTGTGGCAGGGATGGGACCTCCACCAGACTGGCCACGGTGGCTGGGACAGGTCCACAGGGGGCCCTGGTGGCATCTGGCCCGGAAGACGGCAGGGAGGATGACTCGTGCATAGTGGAGGAAGAGGAGGAGGGTGGGGTCACAGAAAGCCCCAGCACATGTTTCAAAGCCGTGACAATGAGCTGTACTAGCCAGGTGAGGATGGCACAGACCTCTTCGTGACGACATGCATGGTCCCGCCAGGAATGACGGTTGTGCGCATCCCGACACCGACTAGCATGAGCTCGACCCTGTCACGGATTGCAAGTTCCGCAGGTAGAGGTGGGTCAGTTGACGTGGACCCCTCCACTACCTGCGGATCGGCCTGGACTGAGGCATGCCTGCAGATGCCCAATGATGCAGATGCAGGATCAGGAACAGGATTAGACACAGGCCCCTCCGTGAGGACCTGTGCTGCCTCCTGCCCCTCCCCCCTGGACTGCACCAATTGCACCTGTGGCATCACCCCCTCCAGGACCCATGTGCGTGTCTGATGCGGCCGCATCCTCCATCTCGCACACCACCAAACTGGATGCCTCTGCACCATCTTCCGCATTAGATTGCCCCTGTGGGGGCACACCTATCCCTTCCGATGCTGAGGAGCCCACGTACAACCTCGCCCTCTTGGACCTCCCCTCGCGGACACGGCACCAGTCCCCTCGCTCCCGGAAGATGTTGAAACCTGGGAGGGTGACTGGGCCATGCATCTCCTCCTGGTGGAGGCATCCCCACCGCTTTGCTCCACAGCGCCGTCTCTGCCCTCTTCATCCATCGGCGCTGTAGATAGGGAGACATTGAACACATGCATCAGGGTACCACACAAAAGTCTGCTACACACAAAGAAAACACACATGAGTGCCACTGTCAAACGTCATAATCATCATCACCCTCCACAACACACGGATCAGTGAAAGCAACATACATACACAAACAAGCATATCACGTGAAACAGACATTCGCATCCATGTCCTTACCAGTGTGTTAAGAAGAGGGGCTGAACCACACATGTATCACAATATATGCACATCACAAGCGCACACACACCACCGGACAGTAGTCATGCATCTGGCCATGTCTACCTCCTGTCACAGTGCATTCGTGGACAACTGGGCTGCATCAGTCAATCACACATCGTGATGCTCATGTGACAGGCAAGCAAACATGTGTGCGTTGCCATATGCAGATGCACATCATGCATTGCAATATAGACACCCTTGATGTGGAACACGCTTCGGTGGACTCACATGCAGCATTGTCATGGCCCTGCACACAGACATCCATACATGAGGAATGCCAGACATAAGGCCAAGGTACACACTTCAGCCACACCTCAATACAAGAACACATGGGCCCTCATTACAACACCAGCGCTAAACCATGGCGCTATTAGCTCCATGGTTGGTGCCGGTGTTGTAACGAGTCCGCCATGGTGAAATGGGGAAATACCGCCCCATTCCAATAGGGCTCAATGGGAATGGGGAAGGCAGCAATTACGGTACCGCAAATTGCGGTACCGTAATTGCCTGCGAGGTCCCTTTACGGGTCCCTACTTTAACGGCGGGTCCAGACCAGCCATTCAGGCCAGATCCTGCAAAGGGACCTCATAGTAAGGCGCTAAGTGGTTAACGGCGCCGCAGCCTTTTACGACGCCGTTAACCACTTAGCGTCTGGGTCGTAATGAGGCCCATGGACACTTACCACTCGACTCTGGATGGAGCTCCAACTCCAGGATCTGGGTGTGAAGTGCTGGGTGTATGCAATCCAGGACCCTCACCTCATTGTTGGTCAACCGGCCCCAGCGCCCCACTGCATCACCAGCCACGAGGAGGTGCCGGGCCTTGCTGAGGGTCCTGGAACTGAAGTCCTCCCAGCGCCTCAGGAGGTGCTTGTAGTCGTGAGGTGCCACCCCCTCCTTGTTGATGGCACCCACAATGTCCTCACAGTTCCTGCTCTGTCCATCCTTGTCGAGGCGCAATGTCGTGGAGAAGAGGGCATAATGCCCCAGGACTTGCTCCACCAGGATGCCAACTTCATTGGGACTGAGCTGGCTGCCCTCTGCCTCTCTGCCGGGGGGTTGCCACTAGCCCCAGATGTTGCTTGGTCTGATATGGCAACCCCAGAGGCAGGTGTGGGTGGGCAACTGGGTCCTGGGACTGGGCTATGGAGTGATGGTACAGCAGTTGGGAGTCTTCTGTGTCAGCAGAGGTGGTCGCAACAACAGGATCCCTGGCAATGGCTTCTGTGCAGGCACCAAATAGCAGGGCACATAGGCACCAGGCACACTGAGTGGGCTGGCAGCAGCAGATGGCTTGTAGGGGGCAGCTCGGGCGTTGGGGGGCAGGTAAATGGCCATCTGGGCAGGAGCGTGGTCTTCCGCGTGTTGTCGCGTGGTCAGCTTGATGCAGAGTGACTCCGCATATGCAAAAACAGCGCGAAAGTGTGGAATTCGAGGAAAGGCCCTTAATGCATAAGTTACATGACGTGCGCAGGCGTTGCCTTCAATACAGGTTAAAGTTCTGCGTAGGGCAGCAGTTCGCTGTGCATGCCTTTCGTGGGGACTGACACGTGAAATTCTGCTTTTTGTGGGTTCACACGCGATTTCTTCACTACGGTTGCAATGCGTACTCCTTGTTTTGGCAGTGGAGCTGCCTACTTGTGTGTTTTTCTTCTTATATCAAGGCAGACGGTGAGTCATGCACGTATTTTTGCCAATGTGGTTGCCCCTGTGTGTCACGTACCCCATTTTCGAGGTCAGAATAGCCTGCGTTTCCCACGCGTACGCCTTTTGGGTGTTCCTGGGTGCCTTGGTGTACTGAGGGAAAATTTTTCCACACACCTACCGAGGGGTGGCATGCATGTCGTCAGGCCGAGTACGATAGTTAATTTCACATCCTTACTGTTCATGGCCTGTAAGAATGTGGTTGTATTTTCCCTTGTTCCCTCCCTTGCCTTGAAGCGCTTTGCAACACATTGTGTATAGGCGCTATATAAATAAAAGATCATATCATATATCATATCATATCATGCACGTTTTTGGTTTTTTTTGGGGTGCCTGAGCGTTGCATGACCCGTCATTTTACCCCAGGGGTCACAGACAGCCTCGCAGGAGCACAGGGGTACTCATTCCATCCAGTACCCTGCTCCCTTCACCCCAATTGCCCAGGACAATTGTTGTGTGCACCTCCCATTCGCACTAGTCCATCAGTGACATGGTTGGGAGGCCACCAAGTGGTAAGGGAGGCAAAGCAGGGCAACCTCCCAGAGGAAGCCGCGGTGGGGCACATGGCCAGGGTGGCCAGGGTGGGGAACCTGGGAAGGGTGGTCCACGAGGGCAGGATGTCCAGGCACATGCTGGGACAGGTATGCCGCCCACCCTCCCCCAACAGGTCAGGGACATGCTGCTGCTGCAGACATCCCCAGCACCCGTCTGACCCGACAATCAATGTCATCTACTGTCAAGGGCAGCCAGGTTGTGGAAGTTGCAGGTGCAGCTGTGGAAACCACCACCCAGGATCGGGGACAGCCAGCGCAGGCTGCATTGGAACAGGGTGACTCCCACGCAGATTTGCGTGTTGTGAAGTCCAAGACACGTGTGGCTAAGGTGGTTGTGACCAAGTCACGTGTATCTGGGGCAGTAGTGACATCTGCTGCCCCGAGTATCCAGGTTGTGGAAGCTGTAGGGGCAGATGCAGCTAACACCACCCCGCCTGTGAGTCAGCCAGCCAGGACTGTGCTGGTCCCAGCCCTTGGCACTGAGGCAGTTGTGGTGCTGGGTCCTGGCGACAGCACCCAGCAGCCAATGCCTCCAGTCAGACCTTGGGCCTCATTACAACCCTGGCGTTAAGGGGTTAACGGCGCCGTAAAAGGCTGCGGCGCCGTTAAAACCTTAACGCCAGATTCCCACTTTAACGCCTGCTTTTTGCAGGCGTTAAAGTCCAAGGCGCTAAGCGACCTTGGTGCTAATTACGGCACCGTAATTTACGGTGCCGTAATTAGCGCCTTCCCCATTCCCATTGAGCCCTATGGGCCAAAAATGGGAATGGGGAAGGGGCCATGGTGAATGGGGATTTACCGTCCCGCCAACCTTGGAATGGGGCGGTAAATCCGCCATCCACCATGGCGGAATCCGGCATGGACCATGGTGCTAATAGCACCATGGTCCTACGCCAGGGTTGTAATGAGGCCCCTTATGTTGTCTTGCCATTGCTTGTTCCCATTGTCCTGTCCACCTGCGCACCTACCCCTACTGACCTTAGCGGCAGGAGCCACTCAGAGTCTGCACAACTTCCCAAGAGGAGGAAGGCTGTTCCAGCGCAAGAAGCTGGGACCCCAGACACGGCTCAGGCCTCCGGCACATCAAGGAAGAAGAGTTTCAATGAAGTGGAACTGGACTCTCTTGTGGGCTACGTGTCGGGACACAAACGCAACATGCTGGTGACGGCAGGGTGCAATACTACACCTGCCCAGCGTAAGGCCCACTGGCCATGCATCACGGAAAGTGGAAAGCGTCAGTGCCATGGGATTTGAATAGCGCACAGCTGATGATTGCTATAAGCGTTGGACTGACCTCTGACGCCGAGCAATGAACAAGCGGGCTTCTAATTACGCCTCTACTCTGGTGAGTGGCAGTGGGCCACCAGCAGAGGACGATATACTCACTACGCACGAGGAGATCGCTTCTGCGTTCATCGATGAGGCACAGATCCAAGGAGTGGGAGACATGATGGATTATGATGCAATGTCTGCTGAGTGTTGATGCGTGTGTGTCCAGGCCATGTGTATTTTGCTTGGGTGATGTGTTGTGATTGACTGCCAGTTCAGGCTATGTAGTCATGACTGCCATCTGTGACCCATGCAATGCTTGACAGATACATGCTTGTTGTGATGCAGTCTGCATACAGGCCATGAGCTACACACGGAGGCTATCCTCATCACCACACCTGCGGCCTGCTTACATGCCAATCACTCAGCAGCCTCTCTTTTCTATGATCTTTCTTACAGACATGTTTTGGATAGCCTGTGATGATCTTCTACTCCACAGTGGGCCCTGTCGTCACATGACTGACGTCTCTGTGAGGATACCATGAAAGCTGGTCCTCCTCAGGGGCATCCTTCCTTGCCGCTCTATCCACCAGCAGCTCAATGTCTCCATGGTAATGGTGTTTCACATGTTGTACTGCTGCAACAGGCTGTTCCCAATTGTCTGTGGATATACTCTCTTCCCTCTGCAACTCTGCCATACCTGGACTGTGTGGTACATCCTCTGTCTTTGATGCAGGGTGTGTCACTGGGACTGTGCAGATGGTACAGGCTCACAGTGGTCATGAATGTTCATTCATGGACCATGTGCATTCCCAGAAAGTCCATATGAGTCTGTGGCAAGCTACTCATTCCACTCCATCGTATAGTATTTGATCATTCCTTTCATGCTGACTCAGGGTCAGTTCATCATCACATCCATTTTTTGGGTGCCCTCGTCTGTGTCGAGCGAGTCCTCTGGTCGTCTGGTACAGCCTCCCTGCCTCTAGGCAACTGCTGTTGTTGCTCCTCCATGTATGTGTGAACTTTTGATGCTTCTTCATGTGTTGTGCTTCACGTCCTCCTCTCGTCTGCTGTAGTCTCAGATGACTGGGATGGTGCATTTGACACCTGGCCACACTGTCTGCTACAACACAGTACTCGGTTGCACAATTCTGAGCCATGCACTGCCTCCAAGCTATTCCCTGCACTTGGGGGCGGGCGGTACTGTATCCCTAAAAAACACTGCCAACACTTTGGACTTGATGACTGCACTTGCCCTTACACTGCCATCATGACACGACATTGACATTTCTGCTTTTGTGTTGTAATGGATAGCTGAGGCTGTACATGTGTACTGCACTGCACCCACACACTGCAGAGCCCTGTTTCACCCTTCAACATGCCTATGCACTTGTGTCATGTCAAAGTGACCTAGCATTGATGTATCCATGTGCCTTCCTTCACTGTATTGCAACACACTAGCGTTGTTGCATCCTGTGTCACATGTGTCCTTTTTGTCGTTGTTATTTCCATGTACTGTCTAATGTCACGGACAGTGCTACTTAACTTCACAGTTTGGCCATGGCTATGCTACGTGCCAGCTGTTAGTTATAATCTGGCAATTTGATGTTAGGTCTATGCCAGGCAGGAGCTCGTGTGTGATGCAGGTGCCATGCAGCATGCAGTACATGTGTTGGCTTCATATTTGACACACATACATGTCTCCTTACAGTGTCCTCTTCCATTACATTGGCACTGCGTGCATGCATGAGTTTGTGTCATGTGTGACATGGCTGCTTCATGTGTTGGCTGTCAACATTGTGATGCCTACGTGTGTGTTAAGTGCTGTTGACATGTGTGCTCATTTGTTTTTTTGCTTTTTTGAGATGATGAGGCACCGGGAGCGGAGGAGGAGATAGCGGAGGTAGTGGAGTGTTCTGAACACCAACCAGGCACCAATGGACGGCGTGGTGTGTTTGCCCATGAGCATCCATTGGTGGTCCAGACCATTGTTTCCATGGGTGGCTCTGGGTACACCACTGAAGATCTCTATGCCTCTGATGCTGAATCAGATGTTGATCGATCTATGCCGTTGCAGGTGAGTGATTCTGCAGTGGATGCTGTTCTGTCCAACACACCTGCAGAGGTGGTAGAGCCCTCAAGGGGCCAGTCAGTGTTGGTATGTCCACCTGTGGTGGTTACGGATGCAGGGTCACACTCCACACCAGTTGCTTCTGTTCCTGGGGCAGCAGATCAATGGAGGAATGCAGTCCTGCAGCCACAGGCAGCGTCAGCACAGCAAGGACCAGGGATCCTTGGGCCCAGTGGTTGTGCTGTCAGGCAACGGGGTGGCCGTGCGCCACCCGGTAATACTGTGTGGGAGAATTCCATGTATGCCATTGCACAGCAACAACGGGCATCAATTGAGATGATGGCTCCGGGCATGGAACGTGTGGCCGATTACATTCTCCCCCCTGGACGGCAGGTGGAGCTCATGCAGCAGGCAACGCGGTCCATGTGCCGCTCACACAGGCAGGACATTGTGGCAGCCAACAGGGCCTGACAGGCTGAACTGGAGGCTCTGCGCACAGCCATTTCTGCTGAGGCAGAAGCTCACAGGGAGGTCCTGAGGGAAGAGAACATCTCCCTCAGAACTACTCTGGCTACACCTATGATGAGCCAGAGGACATGGGCGGAACAGCAGATGGAGCAGCTGACTAACACCATCTCGGCTGAACACCATGCGAAACATGAGGAAGTCTGTGTGTCAATTGAGGCCTTGCAGGCACAACTCCGTATTACACATGAGACCTTGCAGGAGGAACTCTGTGCTAAACGTGAGGTACTGCATTGGGACCTCCGTTCCATTATCCTGCAGAACCAGACCTTCCACACCTGCATGCTTGCTGCCATGGAGGGGCATGCTGGGGCTATGCGTGGGCAAGCACCCTTACCACACACACCTCCTGATATTCAAGCAGAGGGTGACGACACTTCTCCCACTATGGCCGGGCCGTGCAGACCATGAGCCCATGGAGGATATTTTTTATATTTCTCAATATCCACACATGTGGGTGTTGAGGTGCACCCTGCACCGCCCCCCTCCTGGGTGTTCCCCTCTCCCCCGGTCAACCCTGGCCATTTTTATTTTGTCTATTGTGCATTCATATGACAGTGTGTTGCTTTGTGTGGCATTGGAAGGCATCCACTGTGTGTTCTGGCTGGGCCCATACAGGCATGTCTCGTGTTTGTGTTTGAGGCTTGGGGTTCAGACACATATGCCACTCCTGCTTCCCCTTTCCATGGGCTCGCAAGGATGGCACCGTGTGACAGTGACTTATACAGAGGCATTGGGCTTCCATAAGTTGTGTAGCCAGTCTGAGGTCCAACCTGTGTATACACCCCTCATGGAGA
This sequence comes from Ambystoma mexicanum, assembly GCF_040938575.1. NCBI lineage: Eukaryota > Metazoa > Chordata > Amphibia > Caudata > Ambystomatidae > Ambystoma > Ambystoma mexicanum. The sequence continues at coordinate 1,539,717,185 of NC_090922.1, forward strand.
TTCATGATGGTTTCTCCAGTGCATGGTTGGCCTGCATTTTGGTTTGTATATTGTGAAATGTGCATGTTATCATGTTGCTTATTCATGTATTTCCTTGCATGTCTCCATTGTCGATGCACTTCATGCTGTATGTGGTACCCGGCACACTTTGGCTGGAAACGACACATTAAAATTGGAAGTGTGCCGTGTGGTGGCAACGTCACATTGGGACACTTGTGCTATAGTGATTGGTCATTTTGTGACATTGTCACTGTTGGGTCCTGTGTTCATGATATCTTATGCTGGTGAATAGATATTCCTGTGTTGGGTTTGCTTTTGATGTGTCAGGGAATCTGCAAGATTTCTCCATTGAGGAGTAGTCTGCAACGGCAAATTATGCATGGTGAATGTACGCAACACCTAAGGTTCATAATTTTCACATGCAAACATACATTCAAAAACCCTGCAAACCCCCACCCACAACACGCCCCCACACCCAACACCCCCACAACATAACCCCATGCACACCATACTCACCTTCTGAGATGCGCTGGGTCCCTGCTACACCAGTTCCCTTTCACTTACGTGATCAGTGAGCGAAGCACCAGGGTCCTTGGATTTCTTTTTGTTTGGGGTGCAGCAGCAGGGGTTTCCACTCCGCAACCACCGCTCACTATACTGTGTACTATGGGGAGCAGGGTTTTGCAAGGGACACACCCGCAGCCACCCGTTTTTGCAAACTGGTTATCTGATTTATTTTCTCAGGTGTGCTGTGGGGGTGTTCCCTGCAACACTAGCTCAATGGGCCTCTTTCCGGGTTTGGAGGTAACCATGGAGTAAATTACTCCATGGTTGCCTCCAATACCGCTCCGACTCCTCCATGGTGAATGGAGTAATTTCCGGTCCATTCCAGGGTTGGAGGGACCGGAAATTCCCCATTCACCTTTTGCCCTTCCCCATTCCCATTTCAGCCCCATAGGGCTCAATGGGAATGGGGAAGGAGTAAATTACGGCACCGTAATTTACTCCAAGGTCACTTTGCGGGTCCCGTAATTTACTCCTGCTAAAAGCAGGAGGTAAAGTGGGACCCGCAAAGGGAACTCGGAATACGGAGGTAAGGGATTACCGCCATCGGTGCCCTTACAGGCGCCGGTAATCCCTTACCTCCAACCTCGGAATGACCCCCAATGTACTGTATGGTGTGGTGAGCGGGGTGTTGCAGGAGACACACCCGCTGCACTCGCATTAATTTTTGTATATTTCTTTTTATTACCTAAGGTGCATGGCACCAAAGGTTTGGACATTTGGTGTACAAACCTTTGGTGGCATGCATTTCCATACTTTTAGTATGGTTTGGATCTTTTTTGTTGATCATTTCATCAGATTCCGTGTTGGAGGGAATTGTCTCTGGGCTGTTTCCATTTGTCACGGTCCACCTTGTCACTGTTGTGTCATATGTTGTGCATTTATTTTTGAGTTTTCACATTGCATGCCATGGCATGGTGTGTAGGGCGGGTGACAAGGGGTTTGGGAAGGTTTAGGTGACATATTTAGTATTTGGAGGTGCTGTTTTGCATGGGGCAGAGGGTTCTGCACCTTGCATGTGTGCCTTTTGGTCACACGGGATTGGTTTTGTTTTAGTAGCTAGGGATGCACACAATGTAGCACTTCCAAAGACCTATTCTCAGGGTGGTAAGGTTGTGACAGTTGACTGTCCATTTGTCATCATCGATTGCCACCTGGAATGTGGCAGGCCTGTGTGCACTCCTCAGGAATGGGATTTTAGGTGAAAAATGTTGTGACAAGCTGGGTACGGGCTGCCTTGCCACGTGCCTTGCTATCCTCCTCCTCCTCCTCTTCCTCCTGCTCCTCCTCCTACGCCTCCTGCGGTATGCCACGATCACTGCTGCGTGTAATGGTACATTCATCGTAGCTGTATACGGTTGTTTGCTGTTTGCGCGCACTTTTATACTGCGCAGGGGTGCTTACGCCTGCTTTCGAGTGGCGTACGTGTTTCCGGCTTTGCACGTCTTTTGGCGCACACAGATTATACCTGTTTGATTCCACGAATACGTGTTGTTGGCACGTGTGTGGGCGTTGCAAGGATTTCGCTGCAGTACTTCTCCCGTAATGCCCCCATTTCCGCATGTTCTTCCCCATTCCATATGTTACGCCCCCTTTTTAGGTATGTACGCTGAGCGTTGTGCGCCTTCACTGGCCGTCTCACGCACAGCATTCGGGATGTCGCAATGATGTGGGACACACGCGCGGATTCGGCGCAGGTCCCAGGTAAGCCACGCGCAATGTGTTCCATGAATAGGGAAATGGGTGCTTGTGTGCGATTCGCAAGCGTGCGCTGCCTTTTTCACGCTTGCATCCCGTTTTCGGCGCACATTGATTCCATGAATTACCCCGTAAAAGTCCTAAAATCCAGCAAAGTTGCTGGGGGTCTCTAAGGCAGAGAGAAATTAGCACATTTCTGAGAATTCTTCCTAACACCTAGAGCTCACATTTGAGCCCTCTTGAGATAAGCCTGACTGCTCAGTCACTCTACCAATTTGTGTAGTACATGCTCATACCAAAGGTTGGGTTAACTATTGCCATGAGGACAAGGCTGGTGCATTTTCCCACAGGGTACCGCATTCAATCTTGCCTACCACGGACATATAAGGGCCCTGGACACCAATCTCAGCGGTAAGCGACAGTTAAGGAAATGGGCCTCATTACGACCCAGGCGGTAAGTTACCGCCTGGGTCGTACCTTTACCACCATGGCGTAAACTACGTTTACGCCATGGTGGTTGGCGGACTTACCGCCCCATTCTGAGGTTGGCGGGGCGGTAAGTCCCCAATCCCCATTTACCCTTCCCCATTCCCATTTTTGCCCCATAGGGCATAATGGGAGTGGGGAAGGCGTTAATTACGCCACCGTAAATTACGGTGGCGTAATTAACAACAAGGTCCCTTAGCGCCATGGATTTAGGTGTTAAAACCTCCATGGCGCTAAGGGACCTCGTAATCAGGCGGTAAGGGTCGGCGCTGTTTACGCCGCCGTAAACCCCTTACCGCCTGGGTCATAATGAGGCCCAATGTGTTGTTTCTTTGCATTCAGGGAGAGTAAAATATATCAACGGTCTAAGAAACTGCACCTTCTGTTTCTGCATTATGTGCCCAGTCCTTTCACTTCATATGTAAGGTTTACAAGTATGATTCTGGTCCGATTTTACTCCCGAATTGAAATCAAATGATTTTTTATGAAGTAAAAAAGTAATTAGCTTTGCTAAAAGGGATACTTTATACTTATTAAAAGATGTTCTTTCCCCTTAGAAAGCCGCTTGAGATCGGGCAGCTCCTTCATATGCCACTGTTGTGCTGGTAAATATCAGTAGAACTTCATGGGTAGAGGCAGTGGGCAGGTACCAATGTGTTTACTGATTCCCATTTTTGTTGGGCTTATTTGTACTCCTTGTTTTCTTGTTCTGCAAACATTCTGTTTTTAGTAAGTACAACTGAGTGCTGTGTATGCCTCTTAAGAGTAGGGCTGGTCTCAAAGCAGTGCTGCCACAGCTCTCCTCACGGGACACTCTACTGTTCATGCTAAGCAGTAGCACAGGGATTCCGATTATCATACTCTTGAGTAGTTATCATCCTGACACATGATGAGAGGCGTATTCTCCTGGCCGTTGATTTACTTCACTAAAGGGGCACATGAACTCTTATGGGTATGCTTTCTGGTACACTCCTTTTAGCTGCCATTGTTTGATCTGGAAAATTATGTATCATGTCTGAATTGTTTTCCAGCCGCATCGGTTGTGATGATCAATATTTGTTTTTTGTAATACAGAAGTGTTTTGTTTTCCTAATGTTATAAATCACGTTCTGCATTGTCTCTGAGCAGTGTCAACACATTATTAGCTGTACCTGAAACTATTGTTTATACTGAGCACAGGTTGTGGGACCATGTGTGGCCTAAGCGCTTTGCGCAACAGGAGGCGGATTGAGGCACAGACACATTGAAAAAAAACTCAAGAACCCCCCCCCCGGACCCGATGGGATTTCAAACATGGACCTAAACCCCTCTCGCCGAAGTCTGGGCTCCACTCAGTGAAGTGATAATTATCACCTGCTTGCAGTCAGAATCACTCCCAGACTCATGGAAAACATCAAACGTGGTCCCCATTTACAAAAAGGGTGACAAAGGGAACCCAGGAAACTGTCGTCCGATAGCCCTGTTGGATGTCCTTGGAAAACTCTTTGGGGCTTTGAACAAATTTGAAACCTGGGCCATATCCTTGCAATGCACGAATACCTTCCAAGCCGGATTCGTTAAGAACTTGGGAACCTCAGCAAACATCATGCTTTTAAGTACATTAAAAGCAGAAGTATTGGAAGGAAGCCTTAGAGTTTATTTGGTGTTCACAGACTTACAACCGAGTAAATCGAGAAAAACTGTGGTCGAAGCTGACAAATTGGAAATGTCCCACTTCAATCTTAGAACCCATTAAAGTGCTACACACTGGAACAACCATGAGAGTACGGCTCAGTGAGGCGGGACTCCTCTCCGATGAAATAGCGACGTTCAGAGGGGTAAAGCAAGGCTGTCCATTGGCTCCAGCATTGCATAATTCCTATATGGGCGACTTCATGGCAACAGAAAAAACTATTAGATCATTTCCTCCAAAGATAGCAAAAGACGCTGTACGCTGATGACATCATTCTGCTTGACCAGACAGCAATAGGCTTACAGCGAAAACTGGATGGTCTGCTCGCACACCTGCAAGAGAACGACTAGAACTGAATTCCAGCAAAAACAAAATCATGATCTTTGAGAGAACCATCAAGAGACACGAAAAAGCTCAATGGCACATTGCAGGAGAGTGACAAGAGAAAGTCAAAAGTTTTAAATATCTGGGTATAACAATAAACGGCAGTCATCAGGAGACAGCACTGCAGGAAACTCTCTGCGTTAAAACCAAGAGCTTGACGTGACAAATGAAGATCCTGGACAAAGAATGTGGATGTTTTTCTCTGAAGCCAGCAATAAACCTTTACAAAGCAAAGGTCGTACCATCAATTACCTACGGAGCAGAAGCACTGCCCTCAATCCCTGATAACATCTGGATAAAACTTGAGGGATACTTTTGGAGGAAAGTGCTAAACCTACCTTTGTCTACTCCAATGGCTCCAATTAGGAGAGAATTAAGCCTGGTGTCTTTGAAAGGTACTGTTGACCTAAATGGTATCATGTTGTTCCGAATTCCTAGACAACAAATATTTGAGATCATCCATGATGAGATGAACGGCAGAAAAAACCAAAATGTTGCCCTGATGGGCGAAAAAGAACCAGACACTACTGGAAAAGATAGGAAGCACAGAGGAGGAACTTGAAAATAACACCATGAAAACAAAAATAAATCTGACAGAGTGGGACTGGATCCAAAAGCTAGAGGCAGCCACCAAGAACAAACTTACTACTCATCTACCAATAAACACACACAAATTAAATATCCCAATGCAATATTTGGGTAAATTTCCAAACAAGAATTTGAGAACAACTTTCTTGAGAGCTCTGCTACTTCTATTGAAAACAAATGAGATTTTGGCAGTAAGGGGCAGGTCAAAGCAAAATACCTGCCGGTACTGTGACCATAAAGACACAGCGGAAACAATTAGACATCGGCTGCTTTCCTGTCCAGGAACGTCAACAAAAAGACAGATGGATATGGGCCATCTCTTTAAAGATGCACGGATCAACTAAGAGGAGTATTGGTGGAACCACCTGATAAGCGGACAAAGCACAAAAGCAGTCATCGCGGTGGGATCAATTCTTTCAGAACATTGGCCTGGATACAAACTGGGAATAGGCAGACTGAATGGCAGTTAATGTGAGAATGTCACACATTAACTTTGATGACTTTCGACTATAACTTTTAAAGTAAATGAAGATAAGGAAAACAATGAACTTTTTGCACCTTTTTCTGTTACAGAAGTCAAAGTCTTGCAAACATTGTATAAAAACAATGGAGTCAAGTAATAAAAGAAACAAATAATGCAGCAGCAATTCTTCTTCTACCAGCTGGGCTTCAAGGATGAGCTTCAAGTTTCAACTTCTGAAGAAATTGGTAAGTGAGAGGTCCCCAGATATACACATCTGTCCCTCGTTCACTCTGGCTGAGACAGGCTCAGTCAGCCAATCACACAGAAGGGCATTCAGGCAGGCAGGCAGACAATCAGGCACACATGCATTCAGGCCATTCACTTCCACCCAGGCACCCATAACACTGAATGGGTATTGGGGCAATCACCCAGCCTTTCAGCACACCACACTGCATTCATGTCAGTTTCAAGCAGAGCTGTCTCATTTATTGTGTCACACACAGAGAAACCAGACACCCACCCATAACATAGAATGCATATTGGTCACACACTAATGATAATGATAATAATGATAATGATGTGTTATTTATAAAGCGCCTTAATCCAGAGAGCTTTACAGAGCACATATTTACATACAATATCACACAACCGAAATTGGTACTCATTTATCGACATCGGAAGGATGGAAGGGTGAGTTGGCCTTGCTGGGTTCGAACCTGCGACCTGCAGATCACGCTCAGATCGCAGGTCCCACCCAAAGGGTGTACCCACAACATACAGTCACTAGGAAGGCTCCAGCCAGTCTGGTCGAGACTTTCCCACAATATCATATACGGTTCTTCCACCCAGTCAGGGGAAGGGACAGGGCTTCCCAGGAATTTGGGAAAACAGGGTAACAGGCAATAGAAACCAAGAAGCCCCAGGGGCCACCTTGCCTTCTAACAGCAATCCACTGATTCCTATGGCAGGGCCTGGGTATCCCAAAATGGAGGATACTCAGAGCTCCTGTCATATCAGCATGAAGCTGCCACCAGCTCATACCTTGCTCTGTGGGCAACACACAGGTGCCCAAACATATAAACTAGGGATGCAGTGGTGCAATCCCACCCATGGGTGTCAAAAGGTTATCCCAAGGGTCTATGTTCACCATGACCAAAAATAGGAAGAGCTGCTCTGCCAGGGGTTCCACTGGACTCCTGTGCAGAAAATAACAGAACAGACATAAGGAAGTACAGGACAAGGACATGGAGGCCCTGTCCCTCCAAGGCATTTCCAGCATCACAGTAACCCATTTGCATCATCCGTGAAGACTTTTCCCCCAATAGGGGGGCCCACAGAGAGTATGAGTGTGTCCTGTTCTAGCAGTAACCGAAGACCCTGAGGAAGAACCGGTGGTAGCAGTTCAGATGGGACCGGGGCAAGGGGATTTTCCGTTATTTATTTATTGTATTTGATTACACGGCCAAACCGTTGGGTATCACGGCGTAGGTTACATATATCTTAGTTTTCATTGATTTTCAATGCAAAAGTAGTTGTAGGTTACAAGTATCATGGCATAGGTTACACATATATCTGTTAACATATCAAAGTTCAAGGTTTGAGGGCTGTTAATGCAGTATTGATCACTTCATTCCCAGTGGTGCCAAACCCTGCCACTATTCTTCCATGCGTCCCAAACACCCCTCCCCAACCCCCCATGCCACCCACTGGATCTTTGTTCCACGCTCTTCTCTGCCCCCATACATAAAGATAGTAAACATTGCTTTGCATTTTGGCTTACAGGAGCCCAACACACCTGATCACCCAAAGGATATACAGAGGGCCCCACCCTCTTCTCACAACAGCTAAAGGAGCATTTAGATGAGAACATTACCTGGCATGCCACTGTTAATCCAGTACGTCGATGACTTGTTGATGGTGTCACCATCATATGTTGCCTGTAAGCAAGACACAAAGGTACCAATGACTTCCCTGGCTGAGGGAGGATATAAAGCATCCAAATAGGAGTTACAATTATGTCCAGAGAGTTCATTATCCAGGAAATTATATTATGAAAGGTTATCACTTCACATAATCCTCCCGTAAATAGGCCGTTAATAAAATCCCTAAACCTCAGACTATGACCTAAAGGAGCTAAATACCCTCCTCTGAAAGAAATGCCTCCTCCCCGACACCTAGGACCACACACCCTCCACTCCCCATTCTACCCGAGACTGGGTTATTTGACCCCACTGTATCCTCCCATGGTTGCTTGTAGATACTTTGCTGAGGAATTGCCCTCCTTCCTCTCTAGTGTTACCTCACTGCACACTTGTTTTTCTGCTTCCCTCACAGTGTTCTTCTTTCCCCTCCTCTAGTGTTCTCACTGTCCACTTGTTTTTCTGCTTCCCTCACAGTGTTCTTCTTTCCCCTCCTCTAGTGTTCTCACTGCACACTTGTTTTTCTGCTTTCGTCACTGTGGTCTTCATTCCCCTCCTCTAGTGTTCTCACTGCACGCTTGTTTTTCTGCTTCCCTCAATGGGGTCTTCCTTCCCCTCCAGTGTTCTCACTGCACACTTGTTTTTCTGCATCCCTCGCTGTGTTCTTCCTTCCCCTCCTCTAGTGCTATCTTCCTGCACACTTGTTTTTCTGCTTCCCTCACTGTATTCTTCCTGCCCCTCCTCTAGTGTTAACTCACTGCACACTTGTTTTTCTGCTTCCCTCACAGTTTTCTTCTTTCCTATCCTCTAGTGTTCTCACTACACGCTTGTTTTTCTGCTTCCCTCACCATGTTCCTCCTTAACCTCCTCTAGTGTTCTCACTGCACGCTTGTTTTTCTGCTTCCCTCAGTGTTCTTCTTTCCCCTCCTGTAGTGTTCTCACTGCACGCTTGTTTTTCTGCTTACCTCACTGTGTTCTTCCATCCCCTCCGCTATGGTTATCTCACTGCGCACTTGTTTTTCTGCTTCCAATAAGTACCATCATAATAAAGAAAAACTAAATGTGAGCATTTTTGGGGATAGTTTGTTACTGGTGGTAGTGGATTGTAGGTTATGCTGAAATAGTCAAACCGCTTAAATAGTTTACCCTCAAAATGAACTCCAGAAGCTGAGGAAGGCTTTGCAGTGATAAAAAGCCTGTGTACTTGAACCTCCTGCTTTGGAACTTCAGATTATAGAAAGGGATTTACTTTCTATTGCCATGTGAAGGGTTTGCTTTGGATTTTCCATTACAGGCCCACTGCTTAATACAGTAAGGAACTAGATTATGTAGCCACAGGAATGCTGCTGGGTCTGAAATCTGTGGTTGCACCGGAATCAGCAGTAGAGCAGAGTGTGTGCATTGTGTGAGGATCTGCCCACATGCTGGAGTTTACCAGCTATTGAAAACACAACCTCAGTACATGTTTTGCCCAATGCCAGCTGCAAGGTGTGTCCTACCCTCCACCCCCAGCCTGATAACTCCCTTTACCCTCAGCAGAGCTCCACACCAACCTTATTCTTTATGCAGAGAGCACCAAGGGTTGGTATTCAGTGCCCAGAGACATGCAGTCCCAAAGAATGATTTAGTTGTCAGTCCTAATGATCACTCTGTGTTAAACTGGCAATAGTGTTGCTACATATATAATAGCTCACATATGTGTTTATGTTGCACTTGAAAAGCCATCTGTTCATTATTCTGTGTCCAGCATAGATGAGGGGGACTTAGAGAGCTGGTTGCAACCAGGTCAGCTTATCAAGCTATGGGCTGTGACAGAGGCGAAGGGGGGCAAATTTGTCTGTTTCAGCCCCTACAAAATATATTTTTGAATTACATTTTAATCACTGTATATGGATAATGTGCTTTGAAGTGCACATGTTTACCCCCATTTAAAGTCTTGTTAAGGGGCTGGGATTGCTTCTTATGCTTCTATATTCAGTGCGACATGGGGCCACTTTGAAAACATTTTCCAGGGCTTCTTATGATTCTTAGTTCAGCGATTGGCACAAGGGGAGAAGAAGAGTAGAGAAATGGAAGTGGTAACAGGGAGGGCACGGGCAGGCAGGAGACAACATATATCACAGCAGTTATTTTCCTTTTGTTGTCCGTGCTTCTTACTTTTGCTAAACACTACGACACACCAATAATGTATTCAATCCTGTGGAAAGCAAACAGTTTCATATGATTAATTCATCTAAATACTGCAAGAATTGAGATGATGGAGAAAACATACAATCAAAATTTCCAAAGAAAGAGCTGAGTATCTCATCCCCAACCATCAAAACCCGTTCTCCATCACATACACAGGAGAAATGCTTAATGGAAGAGTTGCATTGGAAAAGCAGAGACAAGTCAACATTTTGCTAAAAAAAACTCCCTTTTTACTACAAGGGTGTGAACTAGCCATACTGCTTAGTTTGTGTTGCATTTTCACCATACAGCATTTGAGATGTAAATGAGCAAGAGAGAGGGCCAGAGGTTTCAGGAACACACCACCGCTCAGAACTTCGCAGAGTGACTGAGGATACCCGAGCTGCATCTTCACCAGCAAAGCCGGACCACAGAGCTGGTAAACAGACATACTCAGTGCTGAGAACGGGCCCTGTGCCTATCCTGGGGTAGATTCGCCTGCTCTGTGTCCTGCATCTGTACTAAAGCTAGTAAACCAGCCTCATGCCTGCTATGATTAGATCAGGCCTTGAGCCTATGCCGGGGTAGATGCACCTACCATGTGTCCTGCATCTAAACCAAAGGTATTAAACCAGCCTTGTGCCTGCTATTATTAGATCAGGCCTTGAGCCTATGCTGGGGTAGATGTACCTACCCTGTGTCCTGCATCTATACTAAAGGCAGTAAGCCAGCCTCGTGCCTGCTATTATTAGATCAGGCCTTGACCCTATGCTGGGGTAGATGTACCTGCTCTGTGTCCTACATCTATAATAAAGGTAGTAAACCAGCCTTGTGCCTGCTATTATTAGATCAGGCCTTGAGCCTATGCTGGGGTAGATGTACTTGCTCTGTGTCCTGCATCTATAATAAGGTAGTAAACCAGCCTGCTATTCTTATATCAGGCCTTGACCCTATACTGGGGTAGATGCACCTGCTCTGTGTCCTTTATCTATAATAAAGGTAGTAAGCCAGCCTCGTGCCTGCTATTATTAGATCAGGCCTTGGGCCTATGCTGGGGTAGATGTACCTGCTCGGTATCCTACATCTATACTAAAGGTATTAAACTAGCCTCGTTCCTGCTATTATTAGATCAGGCCTTGAGCCTATGCTCGGGTAGATGTGCCTGCTCGGTGTCCTGCATCTGTACTAAAGCTAGTAAACCAGCCTTGTGCCTGCTATTATTAGATCATGTCTTGAGCCTATGCTAGAATGCAAATACCATCAATGTGGAATGCTGATGTTGCCCTTGAAAAGGCATCTATTCATTATTGTGTCCAGCGTTGATGGGGAGACATCAAGGGAGCTGGTTTTGATCACTGCCAGGTTAGCTTATCAAGCTATGAGTTATGAAAGGGGCAAAGGTGGCGGGGAACAGAGATTATTGGATATCTATAGGTTGTTGGCTTGGATGGAAAGGCACATTTGTCTGCATCAGCTCTAAAATAAAGTTTAAAACATGATTTTGTATTACTTTTTGGAGATAATGTGCATTGAAATGCACACTTTTGCCCCCATTCAAACTCTCCATTAAGTTTTGGATTTTCTTGTTATGCTTCTCTCCTCAGTGCAACAGGGGACCACTTTGAAAACATTCTCCAGGGCCACTTCTGGTTCAGCACTTGGTCCGAGAGGAGGAAAAAGAGTAGAGAAATGGAAGAGGCAAGGAGTGGGCTGGGGGCACAGGTAGGCAGGGCAGGAGGCAAGCTGCCTCACAAGCAAAGCACAATGTGTGCAGAGACACAGCAGTTACTTACCTTTTGTAGTCTGTGCTTCTTACTTATTGATGAACACGAGGTCACACCAGTAGAGTGTTCAGGTCTGGAGGAAGCAAACATTATCATATGATTAATTCATTGACAACAAGAATGATCTCAAGTAAATACTGCAAGCATTTACATATATAATCAAAATGCTGTCTGTCACCCCCCTACTCCCAGTATATCACCCTCCTTCCTCCCAGTACACCACCCCCTTCCTACCAGTATATCACCCCAGCCCTTCCTGCCAGTATAACACCCCCTCCCTCACAGTAGATCACACCCCTTCTTACCAGTATAACACCCCCCTTCCCCCAGTATATCACCCCCTTCCTCCCAGTATAACACCCCCTTTCCTCACAGTATACCGCACCCCCCCCATAACACAAACAGGAGAAAGACTCTTTTCACCCCAGGGGTGTGTAGACTGGCCCCGTGACTCATCTGCAGTAACTTATGGCAAAATGACTGCTTCCTCGCTGCTGCGGTCTTTTCACCCTAGATCATGAGCTAAGGAAGAGGGGGGGCTGGGGGCCCCAAGAAGACACCCACAGAAGGACTCGCCTTCAGCAACAAAGCAACGAGCATGCGCAGTGCATAGATACTCATTAACCGAGCATGCGCAGTACAGAGATATTAATCAACCGAGCATGCGCACTGCAGAGATACTGATCACTCAAGCATGCTCGCTCGGAGACATCGATTTATGGAGCACGAGTAATCGGGAGTTCTAGAGCGAGCATGCGCACAAACGAGGGACAGGAAAGAGCGTGCTCAGAAGACCCATATTATCGAGCGGAGAAGACGCACAAGGGAAATGCAGTACAAGGCAGGCGCATCACAGCGAAAGTGCGCATGACTCGGAGGCGCCCACTACGGTGCAGAGAAAAAAACATGCGCAATGATGATCTAATTTCTAGACTCAATACTGCATTATTTGCAGGAATAAAAAGAAAACAAGTGCTCCCAAGCTAAAGAGAGCCGTTTCATTCTCAGAATTCTTCAATATTTTTAAAGTAGTTTTACATTTTGTGCATATTTTTAAGAGCGCCAGGGGACCACTCCGGGCTCAGTCAAATGTCCTTTGACATTAACATTATGGGTTACTGTTATATCCGCCCTACGTCCCGCAGCGCGGTGACGTAGGGCAACTTAATAAAAGCCCCGCCCCCTGAGTGGGAGGCAGTTCCGGGCGAAGCTAAGCCAGCGTGTGTGTGTGTGTCTTTCTTGGAGCTCTCCTGCCTAGGCCGCGCTCCACGCCATGCGGCCTCTTGGACCGGAGCCAGCCCTCGTGCTGGGCCTCCGGCAAACGCACGACTTAACAATGGCGACGAGGAAGTGAGCGGCATCCACGCGCTCCAACGCGAGTTCGCACGTGGAGACCACACGGTCGCTCCGTGTAAATTTTTGGACACCCGGTGGGGGCCCCACGACCACGTGACCCCCACCCCCGAAAAAAAATTAAAAAAATAAAAAAAAAAAAATCTTTTTTTCATTCCCCCTTCCACACCTCATCCTCAGGGGGTAAAAAAAAACAAAAAAGTTTTTCACGTGTCGTCCCGGGCACCACCAGCACGTCGTCTCCTGCACCAATCCATCGGAGCACAAGTGCCGGTAGGACGCTGCATCGCCACAGGGCACGCACGAACCCGAAGGACAGACACTCGGCGACCGAGCGCACGCAACACCATGGCGACTGGGCTATCTACCCCTGGACCTCCCACACCGTCCAGAATGGCGGCAAACCTGTCCATGGCGTCACCACCGCCTCGCACGCAGGGAAGTTCGTCGACGTTGATCCAACCATTCGACCCATTCACAGACCCATCGTCCAGTGGGCCCAGATGGCAGCTATGGCTACAGAAGTTCGAGATGGCCATGGAATGTAAGGACGTCACGTCATCCAGAAAAATGAAGGCTCATCTACTCCTCAGTGTGGGCGACGAGGTGCTGCGCATCTTTAACTCCCTGGATGTGGACGACGGCCAAGATGCATACCCGAGTGCCAAGGACGCTCTAACAGCACATTTTCTCCCGCAACTAAATCCAGACTATGAAACCTTTATCTTCTGCACGACCATCCAGGCCACCGACGAGACTCTCGACGCCTACCACACGAGGCTGAGGAAGCTGGCCATGTCGTGTGAGTTCACGAACACTGAAAGGGAGATTAGGAGGCAAATCATAAATGGAATTCACTCGGAGAAGCTGAGGCGTCTCGTGCTCAGTGAAAAGGGCATCCCCCTACAACGCATCCTGGAACTGGGCCGACAGAGGGAGCTTGCCCACTCCAGAGCCGCCAACATGGAAGTGACCCTACAAAAACTCCAGCCGTCACTGTCCACAGCGATGGTGGCTCAAATCTCGGACAGACAATCAACGAGGAGCGAAAATGGCAGCGGGTACACCCAGAACAGGTGGCAGCCTCGAGCACCAGGACCAACTGAATGTGGATGGTGTGGTGGCCAAAGGCACGGAAGGCGAAATTGCCCGGCGCAAGGCACCACGTGCGGGGCATGTGGCCGGAAGGATCACTACGCAAAAGTGTGCAGATCCGTGAACACGCCCCTGCAGCCCCCACAAGGATCCCAGGAGAAAGGGTCATCGAAGAAAAAGAAACAAGCCAGCGCGAGGAGGGTAGCGGTAGTCAACTCCTCGACGGAAGAAGAAGGAGATGACCTCTCAGCCCTACGACAAACAGCAGGCACGGAGAATGAAGGAAAAGGCCGAAATGTGTACTTAGTATCGACGCTAAACCAAGGGCCAGCACAGTCGAAACGAACCGCCAGGCGACGAAAATGCATGGTCAACATACAAGGCCAGGACATACAAATGACCATCGACATGGGGGCCTCGGTAAACGTCATGCCAACCACCGTTTTCCGAACCCTCGCTCCACGACCCGAGCTAAAATCCACAGACACTCGACTATTTGCCTACGGCAGTCGGAAACCTCTACCAGTCATCGGGAGGTTCCGCACCACGCTTGAGCATGGCGAACAGAAGTTGTGGTCGAAGATCTATGTCGTCAAGGCGGGAATTGAAAGCCTGTTGAGCGGAGATGCGGCTGAAGACCTGGGCGTGGTAAAATTCATATGCCACGTTGACGACACATCCGAGGTCGAGAACTTCCTCAGGCAACACCCCATGCTACAGAGGGGGATAGGCTGTCTCAAAGGAAAGACCATCAAACTACATATTGATCAGTCAGTGCAACCACGCGCAGTAAGACACCGACGGACACCCTTCCACATGAGGGAACAAGTCGAGAAGGAGTTAAGGTCACTCGAAGCCGCTGGTATTATTGAAGAAGTCACGGGACCAACACCGTGGGTTTCCCCGATGGTGGTCACCCGGAAGCCCAAACAGCCAGGGAAAGTTCGGATCTGCATTGACATGCACCTGCCCAATGCAGCCATAAAGAGAGAGCGACACATAACGCCTACAATCGATGAAATCATCACTGACCTCACGGGATCGTGTGTGTTCTCGAAGGTAGACCTAAAGGCGGGGTACCACCAGCTGAAGCTACACAGAGAATCGCGCTATATCACCACGTTCTCAACCCACTTGGGCCTGAGGAGGTACAAGCGCCTGAGTTTCGGCATATCGTCGGCCGCGGAGGTTTTTCAACAAACCATACAGGAGGTCATCAGAGGCATACCAGGGGTACTGAACGTGAGCGATGACACCCTGATACATGCACCGGACATCAAGGAACACATTGTGAGACTGAAGGCATTACTGGGCAGGTTGGAAAGCGCCGGACTCACAATCCATCGAGAGAAGTGCGAATTCCTAAAACCAGAAATAACTTTTTTTGGATACAGGTTCGACCGCACCGGCATATCGCCTGATCCCCAGAAAGTAGCGGACATACAAGCTGCCAGCCCCCCCACGACTCCCACCGAGGTGCGCAGGTTCCTGGGTATGGCCACTTACTGCGGCAGATTCATTCGGAACTTAGCAACCCTATCCGAACCACTGCGGGAGCTAACAAAGGCCAGCACCAAGTGGGACTGGGGACCCGAATGCCAGGAGGCATTTGAGAGCATAAAAGACTCCCTGTCAACGGATACCAAGATGGCCTACTACGACACGGACCTCCCGACAGAACTATTTGTGGATGCCAGCCCAGTCGGACTCGGAGCAATCCTGATGCAGGTCACGAAAGAGGGTACAAAAAGGTCGATTGCTTATGCATCCAGGGCGCTCACAGCAACGGAACAAAGGTACTCCCAC
The DNA here is from genome assembly GCF_040938575.1 of Ambystoma mexicanum. NCBI lineage: Eukaryota > Metazoa > Chordata > Amphibia > Caudata > Ambystomatidae > Ambystoma > Ambystoma mexicanum. The sequence goes on from NC_090922.1 coordinate 1,539,733,166, forward strand.
ATAGAAAAGGAGGCAATTGCCGTTCTATGGGGGTGTCGACACTTCCACATGTACCTATATGGGCGCAAGTTCACGGCGATCACCGACCACAAGCCCCTGCTACCAATCTTCATTGGGTCATCGGCACACCCACCAGCCAGAATCACCAAGTGGCTGCTACACCTCCAGCAAAATGATTTCGAACTTGTCTACCAACCGGGCAGCGGCAACCCCGCGGACTTCCTGTCGAGACACCCACGACCAGCCACCCAGCGGGAAGTGTTAGTCGCCGAAGAAACGGAGGAGCACATCTGTCAAGTGGTCCACACCATGAGGCCCAAAGCGATAAACATCGAGGACATTACAACAGAAACCCAGAATGACCCATGTTGCGATCTGGTAAAAGATGCCATCTTGTCAGGCAACTGGAAAGACTTCATGTCGCATACACGCAACAGAAGCGAGGGGGCCAAGGCGTTCCTAGCAGGCATGTTCACGGTTCGACAAGACCTCTCGATCACTGAGGGAGGGCTCCTGCTAAGGGGTGACCGCATCATCATACCCCCAAGGCTGCAAGACAGGATAGTTGCCCTAGCGCATGAAGGACACCAAGGGCTTGCGAGGACAAAGGCACGGATCCGACACAGGGTATGGTTCCCTCACATTGACGATCAAGTGGAGAACTTGGTGAACACATGTCTACCCTGCCAAATAACGAGTGGACCCCCAGACCCAGAACCGATCCTATCGGCCGAGCGTGGCCGGGCACGATGGGAAGCGATCAGCATTGACTTTTGCAAAATCAGAGAGGGTCTACATCTACTGGTGGCAATCGATGACTACTCACGATATCCAGAGGTCGAGATACTGGAGTCCACCGCCGCGGAGGTGGTCATCCCGGTGATAGAAAAGATGTTTGCCACCCATGGTCTGCCCACGACCATTAAAAGTGACAATGGACCCCCATTCACAGGGGAGGAATTCAGGTCATACCTACAGGAACTGGGCATCAAATACCACCATATCATGCCAAGGTGGCCGCAAGCTAATGGGGACGTCAAGCGATTCATGAGAACTATCAACAAGGTACTCTGAGTATCTAAGGCAAACGCCAGCCCGTGGAGGATCAACCTGTTCCGGTTCCTAAGGAACTATCGGGTCACCCCCCACAGCACCACGGGCATACCACCTGCTGACCTTATGTTCGGAACTGTCATCAACTCGTCGATTCCCCATCATCCAAGCAGAACCCCCGACGACATCGACCATGCACGCGTGGAAACGAGGAGAACACGCGCAAATGCTCACATGAGCGCCAAGAGAAGAGCAAGGCCCTCAAACCACAGAGTGGGCGACCAAGTCATCATGTTGCGAAATCCCACAAAATCCAAAATGGACACCAGGTATGATGAACTGCCATGGACTATCAGCAACCGGCGTGGGACCATGATAACGGTCACACGGGGAGGTCGGGAAGTAACAAGGAACGCTTCCTGGTTCAAGCCCGTGCCCCAGCACCTCTGGACGGATGGCGAAGGACATCACGACGACAACGAGCAACAAAGCAGCGACGTGCCGGCGCAAGACCCTGAGGAAGAATCTGCGGGGGATTGCAGCTGGCAATCACCGAGACTGCCCAGCAGTGAGGACACATGCAGCGAAGGTGAGCAGACTTATGAGCCGAGCGGGGACAGCCCCCAAGCGAAGCGGTACAGCCTGAGAAAGACCACGAGACCGCCTGCGAGGCTGAATGTTGTGATAACATACTAGATATTTTATTTATGTATTGGTCATTTGTAAGGCGCTTATACAATTAGCAAAAACTGTTTCACAGCACCCACAGGGCAACAGGGTGGGGACGTGGAAGGTAGACACGAATTACAACAAAGATAAATAATTGAATTATTAGTACAAACAAATAATGAGAATAACAGGTAGGGGAGTGAAAAGATGTTGTCGAGGCTGGTAAGTGTTCAAAGCGTAAGCTTTATTATGACAGCAGGCCCGCAGGGAGCACACATGAATCCGTGGCTCTGCCAACCGTCACTCTGATCTGCCCCGCGCCCGCAATAGAACAAAGTAAACACAGGCACGATACAGATCAGAGAGCGACGGCAGGCGCGAGCCCTATTATAAACAAACATCTCTACATATCTCCCCCCTTAAAAACAAGTAAGATAATAATAAAAACATTTGTGAATAAAACTCTAATTCATTTTTCTTAAAAAAAAATCAGACAACCAAAATTTAAAATATTTCGTTGCAATACAACTTGAATCATAATAGATTTAAACAATATTAAAAATGTCATTGTAATAATACATGGATTATAATAGATTTCAAGAATATCAAATACAAGATATAGTTTAACTAAGATATTCTCTCATCCAACCAAGTTTCTTAACCATTCTTCCTTTTGAAGTAACGCCCTCACTTCCCTCACACATCGGCTTCAGATCATAGCCAATAATTTCCTTTGACTGATCACACATTCCACTCTGACCCCTGAGTTGTTCATTCATTTTACTCTGTCTAGCTACGTCATGATCCTCAGATTGATATACTTCATTAGCTTTTGCCAATCTTCCCTTTGACCAAACTTCACCTCCTTCTAGAATAACAACACAATTCCTTACAGCAGAAATAATTTTAGGTCCAATAAATTTGCTCTCAGTGCACTTTTCCACAACCCTGGGATTTTTAATGTATACCTCTTCACCCACATACCATTCACGCTCCTTTACTTTCTTCCTGTCATCAAAATGTTCTTTGTTCCTCACTTGACCTTCCTTTATTAACTTCATAATCTCTTCTCTATCAATCACAACCGACCTTGCCAAACAAAGCCAACCTGGACACAACTTAGTCCCTGGTTCTCTCCCTTTGAGAGAAACAAATGGTGCAACCCCGGTAATAGAGTGTGGAGTGGTTACATAGCTCCACGTCACATGATTTAACACCTCTTTCCATGGTTGCCCCTTGTTCAAAGCCAATTGAATACCACCCTTGAGGTACCTATTCACTCTCTCTACCAGTCCATTTGCTCTGGGATGATATAAAGCAGTTTGTGTGTGTGTTATACCATAACTAGATAGAACATTCTTCATTTTCACTGAAACAAATTGCACACCATTGTCCGTTACTAGTTCAGACGGAACACCTTCTCTCATAAAGATATTTTCCAAAAATGTAATTAACTCATTTGCTGTCACTTCTCTCACTGACTCCCACTCTATCCATTTAGAATGACAATCTACCAATACTAGCAAGTATTTACCACTCTCTCCCAAACCTGCAATGGGGCCCATAATATCAACAGCCAATTTCACCCAAGGCTGACTGGGAATAGTATTAGGAATCATGGGAGTTTCACGAACCAGTTTACTCTTATCACAAGATTGACATATTACACAATGTTTTACCTTCATTTCTGCCATATTGTCCAAACCTGGCCACCAATAGCTTTGCCTCAACTTCCTCTTCATTGCTCCCTCTCCCGGATGACCTTGGTGAGCTAAGTCTATCAACGTCTTTCTAATACCTTCTGGTGGTACACAATGTTTTCCCCTCCACAACTTATCATTCATCCAATACAACTCATCTTTAATTTCCCACCATATGTGGAAGTTCCTGTCTAACTCTTTTTTTTCTGGCCATCCTTCCATAGTCCATGTCTTCACCATTTCCAAGTTTTCATCTTTCTGCCCTTCTTGCAACCATACATCTCGCGTAACAGCCTGCTCAACCTCAGCCACAACTGCTTCATCCAACATCTTCTCTTTCATACCCTTCTCAATCTCTCTTTCTTCTTTCCCTGGTAATCTAGACAGATAGTCCGCTACGACGTTCTTCTTTCCGGGTAAGAAACTCACTTCAAAATTAAACAATTGCAATCCCAATCCCCATCTGTTAATTCTGGGCGAGCCCATCGCCCATCTTGCACTCTCAAAAACCTGGACCATAGGCTTGTGGTCAGACCTCACTACAAACTTTCTACCCCACAAGAAAAATTTAAAATGGTGAATCACCCAGAACATAGCAAGCGTTTCTCTTTCAATAACCAAATAATTTGCTTCAGCCCCTCTCAGCGGCCGTGAGGCAAACGCAATCACTCTCTCCTCATTATCCTTGTTAAACTGTAAAAGTGTTGCACCCAATCCTACACCACTAGCGTCCACAACCAACACACACTTGTCATGCACTACAAACTTTCCAATTGATGGTGCATTCACTATTGCCTCTTTAATTTCCTTAAATGCCTTTTCACACCCTTTGCACCACAAAAATGTTGCCCCCTTACCAAGGAGTAACCTCAATGGCGTAGATAAACTCGCGAAGTTCTCAACAAATCTGTGATAATATTCTGCAAGACCAAGGAACGATCTCACTTGCTCCTTATTCTCTGGTCTGGGCGCATTCTTGATTGATTCTACTAGACTTTGTCTAGGTCTCACACCGCTATTGTCAACCACATGCCCCAAGAACTCCACACTCTTCACTTTTATCTTACATTTACTCCTCTTTACTGTCAACCCAGCTTCATCCAGTCTCTCCAACACCCTCGCAAAAATCACATCATGTTCATCCTCCGAGCCAGCATAGACAAGAATGTCGTCCTGAAATACCACTACATTTTGTACACCTTCCAACACAGTTTCCATTACTCTCTGGAAAACAGCGGCTGCAGACGCCAGCCCAAAAGGCATTCTGCAATATTTAAATGTTCCCAAGGTAGTCACAAATGCCGTTAAAATTTGACTTTCTTTCAGCAAAGGTACCTGATGATACGCTTGAGACAAATCTACCACAGAAAACACAGTTGCACCCTCAAGCGTGGACAGTTTTTCTCCAATATTGGGAAGAGGGTGTTTATCAACCAAAATATTTCTATTTAAGTCCCTTAAATCCACACAAAGCCTGATGTCACCATTAGACTTAGCTGCTACAACCACCGGTGAAAGCCATTCAGAGCTCTCCACTCTTTCAATGATACCACCCTGTAGCAGTTTTTGTAATTCTAGCTTTGCCTTATCATACAAATTGTGTGGAATGGGTCTAACTTTATGCACTTTGGGTACGGCACCTTTCTTTAGTACAATACCATGCTCAAAGTCCTTCAATACCCCCAAATCCTCTGTAAACACCATAGTATACTTCTTTTCCCAAACATCTTTTACTTCTGCCACCGTCACAGGACACTCTGCATTAGCTTGGATTCTTATACCCAACTTCCTTTGTTCTGCCCACCCTAACAAGGATGAACCTTCATGTGTGACATACACATCTGCATCGCAACTGCGCCCCTTGTATTTAATGGACGCACAAAACTTTCCAAGAACCTTGATCTTAATGTTTCCATAAGCATATGGCTCAATCTCATGTTCACTAAGCTGTTCCACTTTCCCATGTACACATCCTTCATACCTCTTCCTCGATATAAGAGTACACGGTGAACAACTGTCAACTTTCATTGTTACCACCCTGCCCTGGACCAAAAAAACATCAGTAGGACCTTTCCCCTCAGGGTATAATTCAGCAATTTCCAAAACGTGCTTTCCCTGAAATGGTGCACCATGACTTTCCTCTTGTTCAGGACTACCTATGTCCACACAGTTAACTTGTCCTGACTCCTTGCAGACCCTCGCAAAATGACCTCTCTTCTTACACTTTAAGCAGTTAATGTTCCTCGCCGGACAGAAAACACTTGAGGCTATATGCCGATAACTACCACATTTAAAACAATTGATTTCTCTGAAAGACGTTGGTTTCCTTGGAGTAGGACTTCTAATTGCAGCAACTTCACTCACGTACTTGTCCGCCTTCATATTTGACATATATTTGGTTGTCTGTTCCATACTTCGTGCCTATTCTACCGCCATCTCTAGTGGAAGATCTCTGGACAGCAACCTCTTCTGTATCCTTTCACTATTAGTACAACATACTAATTGATCCCTTATTAATGAGTCAGCTAGGTTACCAAAATCACATGAATGACTGAGAGTTCTCAACGCAGCTATGAAATTCTCAACTGGTTCTTGCGGTTCCTGTCCCCTTTTAAAGAACTTATGTCTCTCAAACGTGACATTTTTCCTGGGTTCAAAATGAATTTCAAGTTTCTTTACAGCCGTGCCATAAGGGTCAGTCTCCCCTTGATCTTCTTGAGGTGGTTCCGGTAACCCATCGTACACACTGCGCCCTTCCGCGCCCACATTGTGTAGAAGGATGGCTTCCTTCCTTGCAGATGAAAATGTATCTCCGCCTATCGCGATGAGATAAGTATCAAACAGCCTTTTCCATCTGTCCCATCTTATATTGGGCGTGCCCGCTTCCGGAAGGAAAGGTGGAGGTGCTGCCATACTTGCTGCAGCCATAATGCCCCTGTTCTTTGAGATTAAACTTGAATCAGAATCAGCACCCCAGTTTCAAAATGTACTCTTGTTAGCAATATTCTTTTATCCAAATGTAAAATAGTACTCTCCAGCGTTCAATTCCAGTCACTAGATCCTTCAAGAGTATCCTTTCTCCAAATACTCAGATCTGTTACACTCCGGGCGCTCCTTGGAGCCAAAACACTGCCTTTACTGCAACAGCAAAAAGTCACCACACAATGTGCCCCAATATTAACAGGATTCCGGTCAAAACGCTTGTTTTTCCCTGGAGCGCTTACTAGCAGCAATACAGTAACTGAGATGTCCAGGAACAGCGTTGAAAAGGGGCTGCACGCTGGGTGCCAAATCCTCAAATTGGATTTCCGCTGCCTCCAAACCCCTCCCTCCTGCCTTCCTCCTCACCTCTGCACGTAATGTCCTGGAAGGAGGGGCGGGGCAGACCACAGCAGTGTGCAGAGATGCGTGCGGAGCTTCTCGCCAGGGAACCCTGGCCCCGTCAACTCAGACGAACCTCCACGCAATCCTTCGCAGGGGGAGGCAGGGCCGCAGTGCGGCCACAGAGCACCACGAAGGAGCCAAGGACGGTACCGCTGACGTCCCCCGCTGGCCTGCTTATCCCATCCTGGTCGCCAATTGAAAAGATGTTGTCGAGGCGGGTAAGTGTTCAAAGCGTAAGCTTTATTATGACAGCAGCCCCGCAGGGAGCACACATGAATCCGTGGCGCCGCCAACCGTCACTCTGATCTGCCCCGCGCCCGCAATAGAACAAAGTAAACACAGGCCCGATACAGATCAGAGAGCGACGGCAGGCGTGAGCCCTATTATAAACAAACATGCCTTGTGAGTGTTCAGAACGTGCAAGTGCAGAGGGGAGGCGTGGGTAAGGGATAGGTGCTGTGGTGTTCATTGAGAAGTGCTCGTGTGAAGTGCTTAAGAAGAGCATAAGTGCAACCTCTTGTGGGAGGAAGTAAGTGCAGTAAAAAAGACCGCGGCTGGGATGAGAGATATTGGGGGTCAGGGCCCAAGGATACATAAGGGCACGGCACACCAGTCACGCTACTGTATGTTTAGCAGGGAAGAGAGGAGGAGAAGGAAAAGGTAAAGAGAAAGGTCTTGAGACTTTTTCAGAACTTAAGGAGGTCCTGCTGAAGTAGCCCGCAGAGGAAAGTAATCGACCACCTCTCTTCTCTGTTTAGCAAACTGCTTCACACGCAGAGAGTTGGTGCCAGAGGAACACAGTGGTCTAGAAGGGGAGAATTTGGTCAGGAAGTGTTGAAGAGAGAGTGGATCCTGGCCCCAGATAGCCTTGTGGATGATGCAAAGGGATTTGAATTTAATCCATGCGGAGAACAGGAGCCAGTGAAGGCTTTGTAGGGCAGGAGAGATGTGGTCCCTGTGCTTGACCGAAGGATAAGTCTTGCTGCCCTATTCTGGGTTAGCTTGATGGGTCACAGGATGGACGAAGGAAGTCTAAGGAAAAGGCTATTGCAATAGTCTAGCCTGGAGAGGATCAGAGCACGGGTAACATTGAGTCTCTGGGGGAAGGTGAGGAAGGGTAGAGTTCCTTTGAGAAGGAAGAGCTGAAAGTGGGACTTCTGAGATGAAGTACTGAATATGAGGGATGAAGGAAAGGGAGGAATCGGAAGAAGTAGGGTGCAGGGGAACCAATAGGGTGAATCTCAGTTTTGCTGGCATTCAGGCAGAGGTCATTAGCAGTGCACCAGGCTTGGATGGCAGAGAGGTGGTCGGGGATGAAGGAAGGTACAAGGGTGTCAGTAGGAAGTTTGAAGAAGAGTTGTGTGTCGTCAGTGTAGCACTGGAAGTTGGGGGAGAAGGAGGAAATGAGGTGTGCCAGCAGAGAAAGGTATATGTTAAAGAGCCAGGGCGAAATAATGGAGCCCTGTGGGACGCCACAGGTGGCGGTGGAAATAGGGGAGGAGAAAGAGCCCAGAATGATTTTTGTGTAACGGTCAGTTAGGAAGGAAGTAAGGCAGTCCAGAACCCGCTCCGAGATTCTGAGGGTATCCTGGAGCCTTATTATGAGGATGGGATGGTTCACTATGTCAAATCCAGAAGAGAGATCATGGAGGATGAGGACAGCAGGGGATTTGGAATCCAGGGATGCGAGCAGTTCTTCACAGGTGTTCAGAAGAGCAGTTTCTGTGTCTCTGGATGCTCGGAATCCAGACTGGTTTTCACATAGACCTCCAACAAGTTCGGTATGAGAGTGGAGTTGAGGGTGGGGCCAACTTCTCAAGCAGTTTCCACAGGAAGGGTGTGATGAAAATGGGGCGGTAGTTGGTTGGGCAAGAGCAAGGCCGAGAGAGGTCCTGGAGGAGCAGCGGGCAACCTGTTTGGAAGAGACTTTCATAGAGTTAATAACTCTGGTGACTTGTTCAGGGGAGTAAGGAGCGAAGGAGGAGAAGGAGGAAGGAGTGGTAGGAGGGTGCAGAGGGGGGAAGGTTGGGTTGGTGGAGTGCGTGACTAGGCAGTTTGGTATGTCCTGGGTTTTTTAATGAGTGAGAGGCAAGTGCATTGCAAAGGTCCTGGTAGGAGTATGGTCAGAAGATACTACAGAGGTTTGGCAAGTTCCCTACAGATTTTGAAGAGTTTGGCCATGTTGTTAGACACATTGGACACTCGTGCCTGAATGTGGGCTCTTTTTTTGGCATGGCTGGAGAGTCATACATGCCAACATTCTGTGACCAAAAATCTGTAGGAATCTTAAAGTTTCAAAAATAGTCAGGCGAGGAGGTAATGATAGGAATAGGGCGCGTCAGCAGCCCATTGTCATTGAATGAGCCCGCCGCCGTGGGTGCATTCAATGACAATGAGGCGCCTGCCATGCCTTCTGCCATTACGCCAGCTCGGGGGAGCCCTTGAAAGACTCGCCAGAGTTGACGTGGTAGGGGGCTAATGGCGCCTTTTGTGAAAGGCACTCGTGGCGGAGGGGCGCCCTTAGCCCACCGACGTGGGCGCCTTTTACATCAAAGGCCTGCATGCTGCGCCTTCTCCCGCTACGCCAGCTCGGGAAGTCCTTGAAAGACTCCCCCCAAGATTCCCCCCGAGCTGGCGTGGTGGGGGGCTAATGGCGCCTTTTGCCAAAGGCACCTGCGGCGGAGGGGCGCTTTTAGCCCACCGCCGTGGTGCCTTTGACATTAACAGCCTGCATGCCACGCCTTCTCCCGCTACGCCAGCTCGGGGAAGTCCTTGAAAGACTCTCCCTAGTTGGCGTGATGGGGGGCTAATGGCACCTTTTGCCAAAGGCACACGCGGCGGAGGGGCACTTTTAGCCTACCGCCGTGGGTGCCTTTGACATTAACAGCCTGCATGCCATGCCTTCTCCCGCTACGCCAGCTCGGGGAAGTCCTTGAAAGACTCCCCCGAGCTGGCGTGGTGGGGGGCTAATGGTGCCTTTTGCCAAAGGCACCCGCGGCGGAGGGGTGCTTTAGCCCACTGCCGTGGGTGCCTTTGACATAAAAAGCCTGCATGCCGCGCATTCTCCCGGTACGCCATCTCGGGGGAGCCCTTGAAAGACTCCCCCGAGCTGGCGTGGGCAAAAAAAAAAAAAGAAAATCGGTAGGCGATAGGACTGCTTAAAAAGCGGTATCCTACCGCCTAAATCGGTAGGGTTCCTGTAGTGTCTCTGGATCAGGTGGCAGGCCAGTTTGTCAGAGGGTGAGCCTGAAGTGTGCCACTACCGTTTAGCAGCCTAGCACTTACACTTTTGGTCTGCAAGTTCGCACCAGGTGTTATGCTAGGAGGCAGGTTTCAGTGGGATCCTCATGACAGGAGCAAGAATGTCAAGGGTGTTGGTAATGGACAGATAGAGGTTGCTGAGGACAGAATCAGTGGTAGATTCTGGGTTGTGCGGGCAAGGGGGAATGAAGGTGGAAGAGAAGGTAGCAGCTGACACTCGTTTCATAGGATGCATGTTCGTGAACGAGGTTGGCAGAGCTTTATGAGGAGTTGTCACAGGGCCACAGGGCCATAGGTGAGAGGTGAGGAGAGAGTGGTCAGGCCAGGAGAGAGGGTAGACCAGGGGAGTAGAGAGAGTGAGTTTGGAGTGGATGAAGGCATCTAGCGTGTGCCACTTCAGTCATTTGTACTGTCTGACAGATTTGATCTAGTAGAATTTACCATTTCTGTTTATTGTCCAGCTTTGGGCAGCTTGTGAACCTCTTTTCAAGGTTTCCAAGAGAGTGCCCTGTGTTGTGTTGATACCTTGTGTAATGGAAGCACACCGCTCAACTTAGCATTCTTGGTGGGAGTCACCCTCCCAGCCCCTTACGCACCCATATTAGTCAATGAACTTTCACCTGTCAAAAACAACATTGTTTGTTTACTTTTCAGATGTGTAGAGGTGATCCCCCTCAATATTCCAATTAATTTAAAAAAAGCAAATCGAATGGAAAATATGAAGTGATGGTTTAAAAAAATGAAGTGCGCCAAATGCAATTAAAGAAACAGCTTTATTAACGCCGGGAGACACATGTTGCTCAGGGAAATTAAGCTCTCAAAATATGCCCACCTTTGCATGATTTTGGAAAATAAACATGTATTAAAATATTTGTTTATTAATTCACTAGTCATTATCAGTGGAATCTGTACAAATATTTGAGAAAATAAACAAAATTGAGAACCCGCCAAAAATGGCATGAGAAAAAAAACAAATGGAAAAAATGTTGATCAAGGGGAGTGGGGGGGTTGCAGGGGTGTCCCCCACTTCCATAAAAAACAAAAATGGGGGACAAACAAAAAAAGGTGATTTTGCACTTAGAACGTCTACGTGCTTTTAGGTCTGGAGAGGTACCATTTTGCAGACGTAGGCTTGCTGGAGTTGAGCCTGAAGAGACACTATCGATAGAGTAGGAAGTTGTCTTTATTGTAATCACAGCGTTGATTAACTTGATGGTGGTGGGAGTTGCATGGGTTCGGCGACGGGGGGTTTGAAAGTGACACACCAGTTGGTTGGTGGTACGTTTCTGGTGGTTGTCCTTGGCCGCCAGTATGAGTGGGAAGGGGAATGCTCTGGAGAAGGCAGCTGTGGGCTGCAGTACAGGGTGGGGGTGTCAGATGGCTTCAGGCCAGCTCCTGGACTGGGTGATGTTTGAGAAGCAAGGGCACCCTTGGGGCTGCAGAGTTGGTGATGGACGCCATGACAAGGGGGCCCTTAGGACTGTAGGGGGGAGAAGTGGGAATAAAGGTTACAAGGGTGATGTGGGAAAGGGAAACTGGGTGCGGATGGGGTTTGCCAGTCTCTGGCAGAAGGTTTGGCAGGAGATGATGTTGATGGTGGGGAGAAGTGAGTTGCATGGTGATGACAGTGGGGCGCTGCTCTGTAGTAGATCCCCGATAGATCAGAGGTTTTAGGACGGTGGGGGTTCTGGTGGTGAGCAGCAGTGTGAGGGTGGGTGTGAGTCTGGGGTTGAGCCCATGGAGGCAGAGTTTGGTTGGCAGGTGGATATAAAGTCGGCAAACCCCGATCAAGATATGATATGGCATTTATAACGCGCCTTTGCACAAGGGTTTCAAGGCACGATGAGGCAAGGGAGGGGGAACAGAGGGAAGACAAACACAACGGTCTTACTAGGCCAGGTGACATTGGGATCGCGCAAGTACAGGGGAGGGGGGAAAGGGTAACTGCAGGAGGTTAAGGGGGAGTGGTCAGTGCAATACATAGGATCAACAGGAAAGAATAAATAAAACAAATAATACAATAGGTAAACGTGCGGCCAGCTAGTGGCAAGTGCAGGAGTAAGTGCCGAACTCAAGTGTCAAGAGCTGGTGAGGACTGTAGGGATACAGAAACAGCCCCCAAGTTCAGGGGTTGCCCGGGAGGCAGTACAGGTGTGCAGCTGGCGGAGAAGGGGACCTGGGCCCGAGATCAGAGGGTAGCTAGGTGACCAGTGCAGTTTCAGTCAGGAGTTCAGCAGGGAAGAGGAGGAGAGAAAGCAGAAACAAAGAGGAAGGTCTTGAGGTGTTTCTGGAACTGGAGATGGTTCTCCTCAAGTTTCAGGGAGGATGTTACAGAGGGAGGCCCCAGCCGAGGAAAGAGATCTACCACCAACTCGTTGCTTGGAGAAGCGACTGACCCTGAGGGTGTTGGAGGCAGATGAGCGAAGAGAGAGTTAGAGGTATTGAGGGCCCAGGCCTCAGAAGGGCTTGTGGACAATGCAGAGGGTTTTGAACTTAATCCTCGCAGCCACTGGGAGCCAGTGCAGAGATTTCAGTCCTGGAGAGATACGATCCTTGCGCTTGAGCCCAAGGGCAAGTCTCGCAGTCCTGTTCTGGTTGAGTTGCAGAGGGCGGAGAGTAGAAGCAGGCATATTTAGAATGAGGCTGTTGCAGTAGTCCAGCCTAGTGAGAACCAGAGCTCTGGAGACAGTAAGCTTCTGGGGGAAAGAGAGGAAAGGAAGAATACTTCTGAGGAGGTGCAGCTGGCAGTGTGACTTATTTGAGACATCAGCGATGTGAGGAGAGAATGAGAGAGTAGAGTCAAAGATGACCCTGAGGTTTTTAGCCTCACAGGTGGGAGAAGGAAGAGGGCCAAGAGAGGCCAGCCATAGACCAACAGGAAAGGACGGAACAGGTGTGCCGATGAGGAAAATCTCTGTCTTACTGAATGAATGCAGATATTGTTGTTGGCACACCACTCCTGGATAGTGGACAGACAGAGATGAGAGAGGGAGAAGAGGTGGCAAAAGGGAGCCTCAAATTGAGCTGAGTGTCATCCGATAACACTGAAAGGTGGGGCAGAGAGCGGCAATGCGGCGGGCAAGAAGTGGCAGGTATTGGCTGAACAGCCAGGGGGAGAGGTTAGACCCAAAAACGTTTAAGAAGGATCTGAAAACCTTCCTCTTCAACATCCATAGCTCTCAAGTTTCACCTGACTAGATACCTTAATCTATCATTGTGATGCCTGCCTTGACTCCTGAGCTCCATCCCCTGGTTTTCTCTGTGCATCCTCTTGGTTTTTCTGTTTTGGTTTTCAGTCTTTTTGTTGTTTATGCGCACCCTGTGGCCTGTGGGTTTGTGGCGCGATGGAATAAAAATTCTTAATAAATAAATCAATCAAATAGTCAGGCTCAGCTGGGTGTATTGGATGGTGTCCAGGCAAGGACGATGAGAATTGTGGCTGGGATGGTTTAGTCATCCCCAACGGAGGCTGTGCAAGTGTTGACTGGGATGTTGCCGTTGGATTTGATGAGGAAGGAGTGGAGTGGTAGATATTGGTCCAGGTGTAAGTGCCTTAGGGTGTGGCATCCTGTGAAGATGTGCCTGGTGGTTAATTGGCTGCATGCCTAGAAGAGTGGGAGCTGGGAGAGGAAAGGGGGTACTTTTGGGATCCATGCAGACAGGTTGGTGAAACAATTGGGGATGGAGGAGTTGTGTATGATGCAAGATGTGGATAGGGTGGTGGTGCCTTTTTGGATGTTGCATGATCCAATTATCTGTTTGGACTTGGCGAGGTGGTGGTCAAGAAGAGTGGTGATCAGTTGTGATTAAGAGTCTTGCGGTGCAGTTTGTGGGGGAAAGTTGGTTCCCTGGTGTACACGGATGGTTCCAGGGTTCCGGAGAAGAACAGGGTTGGTATGAAGAGGATTTATGGGTGGCTAGGTTGTCGGATGATGCGTCCGTCTGCATGGCAGAGTTGATGGCTGTTAATATGGCAGTGCTTCGGATTATGGAGAAGAAGTTGGCTAGGGTGGTGGTGTTTGTGGATTCTATGGGCCTCATTCCGACCCTGGCGCAAAGGGATACCGGGCACCGGTAATGACACCAGTGCCGGGAATCCCTTTGCGCCCTATTCCGAGGTCCCTTAGCGGGAGCCGCAAAGGGACTTTAGCGCTAATAACGGTACCGCAAATTGCGGTACCGCTATGAGCTCCCTCCCCATTCCCATTGAGCCCTATGGGGGCTCAAATGGGAATGGGGATTGACAATTTTCAATGGGGACTTACCGGTCCAACAAAGGTCGGACTAGACCGGTAAGTCCACACTGAACAAGGGCGGACTCGGGACCGTTATTGGAGACAGTCATGGCGCTATTAGCGCCATGACTACCTCCAATCTCGGAATGAGGCCCTATGAGTTTGTTGTTGGCTATCTTGGAGGGGAATTGTGATGGGGGTTATCGTTATCCTCAATAGACAATTGTTTTACTGGCAAGCATCCGCCAAAGTTGTCATGAGGCCCTCTGTCTTCCTCAGGTTTTGGGGGTTATCTTCAATGAGCTGCATGTTGCACTGGTTACAGATTCTGTGTTCCTCAGGTTTTGAGTTTTGTCTTCAATGAGCTGCATGTTGCACTGGTTACAAATTATGTCTTCCTCAGAATTTGAGTTTTGTCTTCAATGAGCTGTTTGCTGCACTGGTGACAGATTCTGTTTCCTCAGGTTTTGTGGGTTGTCTTCAATGAGCTGCATGCTGCACTGGTTACAAATTCTGTCTTCCTCAGATTTTGAGTTTTGTCTTCAATGAGCCATTTGTTGTACTGGTGACAGATTCTGTCGTCCTCAGGTTTTGGGGGTTGTCTTCAATGAGCTGCATGCTGCACTGATCACAGATTGTCTTCCTCAGGTTTTGAGTTTTGTCTTCAATGAGCTGCATGCTGCACTGGTTACAGATTCTGTTTTACTCAGGTTTTGAGTTTTGTGTTCAATGAGCTGCATGCTGCGCCCTTTTGTACAGAAAATGAAATCATTTGTACAAGATACGACTTCCATGATTGAGATATTATCTACCCTCCAAGTCGATGAGAACGACATGCTGGTAACCCTCGACGTGGAGTCTTTGTATATCAGTATATCACAACTAGCAAGCATAGACGTTATGTGACATTTCTTGAACAAAAGAGAAAATGTGTCAGTCCCTACAGAATTTATATTGGAATGTATCCGTTTAGCACTTACAGAAAATGTCTTCATGTATAAGGATATTTTCTATAAACAATGCCATGGTAGTAGCCTGTCTGTTTCCATTTCCTTCCCACTCTCCCCCTCCCTTCCTTATCTATGTTTTAGCTCTTGCACTATCTGAAATGTTGTCAGGCCAAGTACGATAGTTCATTTCACATCCTTACCATTCATGGCCTGTAAGAATGTCATTGTATTTTCTCTTGTTCCCTCCCTTGCCTTGAAGCGCTTTGAAACACATTGTGTATAGGTGCTATATAAATAAATTATCATATCATATCATATCATGGCACCAGCATGGGAGAAACATTTGCTCCCAATATCGCTAACCTCTACATGGACCATTTAAAGTCCAAATCAATATACCATGAAAGTAACCCTTTTTCGATACATCTAACTTGTTGGTATAGATACATCAATGATGAATTCTTGCTGTGGAAAGGTTCCTCAGGTGGTCTGAATGCCTCTATGACCTGGCTGAACCTCCAAGATGAATTTATAAACATCACTATGCTTAGTGAAATGCAGAGGAAGCCTTTTTTAGATCTTGAAATTTACAGGAACGGGGAAAACACAGTTGGTACCACTCTTTAAAAACCTGCAGATAAAAACACGTTACTGACATACAGCAGTTTCCACCCACCAGTCCTAAAAGAAAATCTGCCATTTGGACAGTTTTTGCGAATACCACACAACTGTAGCACAATGCCGGATTTCGACATCAATAGCAAAGATCTCGCTAGTAGATTACAAGAATGAGGAAACCCGCCACAAGTGATTCGTACAGCTCGAAAAAAGAGCGTGCAATACAGATAGACAGATTATTCTATCAAAACAAGAGACAAAAAGATGTCAGAAATTCACCTGTGTTACAACATTTACTCCCATTAGTCATTTCCCAACTCACACCATTTTAAAGAATTGGAACAGCCTAAAAACTGATAAATTCCAACCTGCACAACCCAGGTTTGCATTCAAACAAAGTAAAAACCTAAAAGATAGACTGGTGCACACAAATGAGGTACCACGCAAAAAAGATGAACATCAGACAACTTTATGGTCACTACTGCCAGCCACACGGCCACAGGCCATTTCAGATGTGGGAAATGCTCTGTGTGTAGACTAACAAAAGATATTAAAGTAATCAACCCCTATGAACATAGGGGTTGATTACTTTTGCACCAAATGGGTGATTTATGGCATAAAATGCCCATTTGGGCTAATTTACATCAGGAAAATGTAAACGAGACATCAGGCAACGGATTTGTGAGCACCGGTCCTGTATTAAAAATCAAGTCACCGATAAACGCATGGTGGCACATTTTAAGGGAATATCAAGCATACTGATCTTTTTTGGTTTGTTATTAAAAATAACCAAATACCACCCTCAAGGCGGTGTTCGTGATCTCGCCCTGAAAAAACTTGAACAGCAATGGATTTACAGATAAAACTCGGTCAACAAAGGCCTTAACACGTCCATCGAGTGGGGCCTGTTCTTTCATTAACACCCCAATAACTTTTTTCACCAGTAGGACAAATGGTCTTGCAACAAAAAAAAGGGAAAAAAACAGTGCTGCGAATAAAATACCTCTTATATCAAACACCATACTTATGATTAAACAAATTGTTGATCACACAGATTTTCACACTTGTTGGTGCAGCCTCGTAGCACACCTTGCGGAGAGGTTGTTCATGCCCACCGTAAAATCGCTACTCCTTAGAACTGTGATGTGCCAGCTAGAGGTTCATCAAATATTTCAATCAAGCACGATTTCATGAGTGTCACGTAGCAACGGTACTCGTGCCCATCACAAGATGGCACCTCAGACGAGTTATATGCAACAGCACGCATGCGCAAAGAAAGATCATGGAAGAATTTGCAGTTTTGGACAATACAGATGAGTCAGTGCAAGTTCCCCCAGTACCTCTAAACTCATGGTAAGAATTGGACTCATAAATAGTTACCTACGTGTGCCCAAACCTATAAACTTCTTTTATCCCCATGGCACCTGGCAACCGTAGGGGAAACATTCCAATACAGATACAAGGACAAGTAAGAGGTGAGTGTTCAGGCATCCACCATGAATGGTGCAAACCCAGTGGCGGGATACCGCGCACACCAGTCTTGATCACTATGTCACAAACACGTATAGCTTTGCACACTGCGGTTAAAACAAAAGGATGATTTCTTCCTCTGTTGTTATTCTACAGACCGAGGATTGCCACACGTCTGATACCGCTTCTGCTGTGATAAAAAAAACTGCTAAAAGACCCAGCAAAAAACAAGGCCATGCTGGCTTTGCCACTATATAATCACAGGTAACGGGCAGCCTTCCCTCCTAGCCCTGGGAATGGGGCAATTTAACATTCGTAATGTACATCTGCAGAAGATTAAAATAGCAGGAGGTCCCTCACAGCCTTTTTTTCTCTGCTTTTTGCAGTCTAGATTACTTCGACACACACCAAATATTTAGGTGTGAATAATAAGCAGCACGACACTTCCAAACAAGGATTAAGAAGGTGGGTGAAATACTGCAGGATTGATATAGTACTTGGGACTATCCTTTGGTCAAACCTTTAAAACACATTTTTTGGATTTTGTTTTTAGTGCTTTTCAAAGGGGTATCCGATTGTCACACACTATGCTGTACCGATGGTCCTGAGGAAAGCTCAGTAGGACAACTTTGAGTGGGGACTGATACTAGTTACAGCTAACCTTCTGAGCTGGAAACACCACTGTGTCGACCTATATTAGAGAAAAGATTCAACATTTACCAGAATCATAATTTTTAGGGAAATGTTTTGACATATCTAGATAAAGTGTGATTGCGCTGTCGCTGTTTCTAACTCCACAGTCCCATTAACAAATCACACTGTTAATGGATTACAATCCCATTTATGCTTGGGGTATCATGTCTGTCATATTACAATTGTGTTATGTTCTGCAAATCTATTTGATTTGTGGTAGAATGTTTTAATATGTTTTTTGTGCTACTATATGAATAAATGTTATGCTAGCATCATGTATGTTCCTTGACCATATGTTGTGTTTTAATTACACAACCGCACTGTAGTTTCCACCCACCATAGTGGAGTGTGGACGGGTGGATAATCCTGGGCTCAACCTTCTTATATTTACTGCCTTGGGGAAGTCCAGCACCAAATGCTAGGCAATTCTCTTCTGAACAAGAGTACCAACAGCAACCCCAAACTTGTGTTTTGGTCTGGTTGGAACTCATCAGTAGGGTGGAGCTTTGACTCTCTCAGAATAGTGAGCAAGGGGTCCACATCTGGATTCCCCTAGTAACGTAGGGTGAGACCCAAAGTTACTTAAATTATGTAAAAAACAAAAGGTCCTGGGAGTCCCTCTGCCGAACATTAGTCCCGGTTACGAGAGTCTTACCCAGATTCTTTAGCTCACTATCTTTCACAGAGGAGAAATATCCCAAATGTATCAGTCTTTGTCCTGCCCTGGGGAGTCCAGCACCGAAATACTAGGCCTGACCATTACTCCCACCCGCCCCCCACCCCCTGCACTTCTCTTACTGCATCTGAATATCACAAGACCTAGTAGGATCGTTTCTGTTTTCTCCTCATTGTACCTCCACCTTCTTGTCTTGTTGCGCCTCGAAACACTTTCAGGGTAAATCATGGAATTAATGTGCGCTGAAAACGGGGGCGCAAATGTGAAAATCACAGCGCATGCATGCGAAAGCCACGCAAGCGCCAGTTTGGCGATTCATGGGAGCCGCTGCGCGTGGCTTATCTGTGACCTGCACCGAATCAGCGTGTGGTGCCCACGTCATTGCGACATCCCGAAGGCTGTGCGCGAGATGGCCAGTGAAGGCGCACACCTCCCGGCGCACACACCTAAAAAGGGGGCGGAACACGCGGAATGGGGAACAACATGCAAAAATGTGGGTGTTACGGGGGAAGTACCGCTGCCAAATCTTTGCAATGCCCACACGCGCGCTAACAACACATATTCATGGAATTGAACAGGGGAAACCCGCGTGCCACAAAAGATGTGTTAAGCCGGAAACACGCATGCCAGGTGAAAGCTGGCGTAAGTGCCCCCGCGCAGCATAAAAGTGCACGCAAACAACAAACAAGCTCATACCGCTACGATGAATGTACCGTTCCTCGCAGCAGTGGTCATGGGACACCGCAGGAGGAGGAATGCCAGGCACTGCATTTTTTTACCTAGGACCAGCCTTTTTGGGATGCCTGATGACCAGGTCTATGGCAGGTACATGTTTCCACCCCATATCATCCTAGCCCTGGTCACTGAGTGGGAGGATGAGCTCTCATCACCCACCCTGTGCTCCCAAGCACTGAGCCCCTTGGATAAGGTGCTCAATGTACTGCATTCTTTGGCCACTGGTTCATTTCAGCGGACAAGTGCCATAGTTGGGGGTGTCTCACAGCCCACGCAGTCACGCTGTCTACACCAGTTGTTGTCAATCATTCAATCATGACTGCACGCCCCTCAGTCCGCAGGCGCATATACATACCCAGAACAGCCACAGAAAGGCAGGCTAAGGTCCAGGACTTTTACGGGGTTGCATACTCCCTAAAGTGCTTGGTGCCATTGATTGCACCCATGTGGCTCTATGTTCACCTAGGGCCACTGAGCACATCTATCGCAACCGCAAGCACTGGAATTCCATCAAAGTGCAGCTGGTATGCAATGCCAAGGGAATAATCACCTCTGTCTACGCAAACTATCCAGGGGCCACCCATGATAGTTTCATATTCAGAATGTCACCCCTAAACCGGGACCTGGAAGCTGGGAGGCATGGTGACACATGGCTCATTGGTGAGTACACATGCCTGTGCACATGCATGCATGTCACACACAGAGAAATGGCATAACCCAACTAATCACAACCATTATCTCCTCCCCAGGGGACAGTGCCTACCCTCTGAGCAACTACATGATGACACCAATACGGAACCCACCACACCACCCGAAGTAAGATACAATGCAGCTCATATTGCAACCTGTGGCATAGTGGAGCGCATATTCAGAGTGCTGAAGTCACGTTTCCGCTCCCTTGATCGCTCTGGTGGCCAGCTGCTATATGTGCCCCCAGTAGTGTGCAGGATCATTGTGGCAGCATATGTCCTGCACAACGTTGCCACCCGGTGTGGCGTGCCGGTGGACATGGTGGTGCCCCCACATCCCCAACCACATGCACGGCTGCTGTGCATGGGAGGGGAAAGGACACGTGGCGAGGCAGCCCGTACCCAGATTGTGGCTACTTTTTCACCTAAATTTCCACCACTGCAGAGTGCGCACAGGCCTGGCACATACCAGGTGACAATCGATGATGAGAAAGGGACAGTCAACTGTCACAACCCTACCACCCTGAGATTGTTTCCCTGGAAGTGCTACATTGTGTGCACCCCTAGCTACTTAAAGAAGCCCAATGCCATGTCAGCAAAAGGCACACATTCATGCTGCATAAAGGACTACCCCCTTGCAAAACAGCACACCCAAATTCTGGTATGTCACCCAACCCCGCCCAACCCCATTTCACCCGCCTGACACACCGTGGCGTGGCATGGCAAGCAATGTGAAATCAACCAAATAAATGCACAACACATGACACAACTATCACAAAGTGCACCATCACAAATGGAAACAGGCCACAGACATATGAAAAAGAAACTGCACCAGCATGACATATCATGAATACAGGACCCAGCAGTGGTAACGTCTGACAGTGACCAATCACAACAGTCCAAGTGTCACAATCTGACAAAGGCACCACATCGGCCCTTCCCATCTTCAGTGTGTTGCTGGTAGGTAAATGTGGCAGGGTACTGCATACAGCATGAACTGCATCTGCAATGGAGACAGGCAAGGTAGCACATGAAGAAGCAACATGTAAATATGCATAATGAGCAATATTGAATACAATATATAAATCAACCATGCAGTGGAGAAACCATCACTATTCCCTACTAGGGGTGTATACACAGTTTGGACTACAGACTGGCCACACAACTGATGGAAGTCCAATGACTCTGTGTAAGTTACTGTCACACTGTGCCACCCGTGCCAGCCCATGGAAAGAGGAAGCAGGAGTGGCATGTGTGTCTGGACCCAAGCCTCAAACACGAACACAAGACAAGCCTGTATTGGCCAAGCAGGAACACACAGTGGATGCCTATGGGTGCCACACAAAGCAACACACTGTCACATTAATGCACAATAGACACAAAAGAGGAAAAATAAAAACAAAAAAAAATGGCCATGGACGACTAGGGGGGAGGATCACCCAGGAGGGAGCAGGTGCAGGGTGCACCCCAATCCCCACATGCGTGGATGTTGAGAAAAGAAAAATCTCTCCATGGGCTCATGGCCTGCACGGCTACCCGATAGTGGGAGAACTGCCATCGCTGTCGTCACCCTCTGGTGCTACATGAGAAGGTGTGTGAGGTATGGGAGGCAGACCACGCAAAGCCCTGGCATGGCATGCCCTGGCATGTCCCAGCTGAGTGACTCAGAGCCGGGGAGGAGCGAGCTGCAGCTGCCCCTACAGCCTCCTCACCCTGGCTATTTGGGGCAGCAGATGACATTGCTGCCCCAGATCCACGTAGCCTGGTGACAGCACCTTCGTAACATGGAACTTGGCCTGTGAGTCATCCCATGCCTATTCGGTGACCAATCCGGGACGGGCTAGCAGGGCTTGAGCTGGGATGGTGTCAACTGCATCTCCCTGACCCACTGGTGTTCCTGAATGGTCCTGCACATACTCCCCTCTTGGGCTACCCTGCCCATGTTGCCCACCGCTGCCACCTTGGCCACCCTGGCCACCCTGCTCATCCTGACCACGTTCCCTACCGCGGACACCTTTGGAGGTCAGCCACCTTTGCCTCCCTTACCACTTGGTCGCATCCCAACCATGGCACTGATGTACTTGTGCGAATGGGAGGTGCAGAAAACAATTGTCCTGGGCAATTAGGGTGAAGGGGGCAGGGTACTAGATGGAATAGATACCCCTGTGCTCCTACAAAGCTGTTGGTGACGCCTGGGGAAAAAATGACGGGTCACGCAAAGCTCAGGCACCCAAAAAACGAAAACAAACATGCACGCGACCCCTGGGTATCCCACCTGCGTGGAATTAAGGACCTGGAGTACGCTGTGGCACTCACGCTGTGGCACTCAAAAACACAAAAAAAGCTTACGCGTGGTACACAAAGGCTACAATGACCTCTGAATGGGTACGCAACACACGGGGGCACAGTGGAAAAATACGTGCGCGACTCACTGTCTGCCTGGAAAATAACAAAAAAAACATGTACGTGTGCGCGTTGGCAACACCCCGCCAAAAGAAGTGTGAACTCTGCCGCAGTAAACAGGGAGTATGCACTGCAACCGTTGTGAAGTAATCGCGTGTCAACCCACAAGAAGTACAAGAATCACATGCTCGCTCTCCACAGAAAGCACATACAGGAAAATGGTGTCCTATGCAGACCTTTAACCCGTGCACATAGCAACACCTGCGCGTGCCACGTCACTTAGGCGCTTACGCGCTAAGGACCTTTCCTCGAATTACACGCACACATGCTGATTTTTCACATGCCGAGTCACTCTACATCAAGCTGGCCATGCGACAACACACTGAAGACCACGCTCCTGCCCAGAAAGCCATTTTCCTGCCCCCCAGAGCCCTGAGCAGCCTCCCACAAGCCATCTGCTGCTGCTTGCCTGCCTGATGCCCACGTGCCCTGTTATTTGATGCCTGCACATCAGCCATCTTCAGGGGTCCAGTTGCTGTGACCACCCCTGCTGTGACCACCCCTGCTGGAACAGAAGACTCCCGACTGATGTTCCATCACTCCACAGCCCAGCCCCAGGACCCAGATGCCCACCCACACCTGCCTCGTGGTTGCCATGTCGGGGCAAACTCCATCTGGGACCACTGGTAACCCCCAGCCAGAGAGGCAGAGGGCTGTCAGCTTCTCAGCCAGAGGAGTTGGCATCCTGGTGGAGCAAGTCCTGGGGCATTATGATGCCCTCTTTAGATGCAAAAACAAAGAGGTGATGGCTAGAAGGTTTAGAATGAAACTTAACCACTGGCATTGCTCTGGGCAACCCTCCAGACCACCGTTCTTCGCCTGCCAAGCCATTATAGAAGGGGAAAGACCATATGCAAATCAGGCTTGGTCCCACCCCAAAAGGGGCAGTCCAGCCGAACTGCTAGGTCACATCCCTTCTGCACGAGACCACAAGCATCCCCAAACATGTTTCGCCCTTGTTGGGGCTCCTCAGTGAGGAGTAGCTTGGGTCTCTATGCCCAGCAGGCACGGGACCCACGTCTGGGTATACCCGTCCCACTCTGGGTGACAAAACAAAAACAAAGAGGTGATGGCTGGAATGTTTAGAATTAATCTTAACCACTGGCATTGCTCTGGGCAACCCTCCAGACCACCGTTCTTCGCCTGCAAAGCCATTACAGAAGGGGAAAGGCCATATGCAAATCAGGCTTGGTCCCACCCCAAAAGGGGCAGTCTAACCCGAACTGCTAGGTCACATCCCTTCTGCACGAGACCACAAGCATCCCCAAACATGTTTTGCCCTTGTTGGGGCACATCAGTGAGGAGTAGCATGGGTCTCTAGGCCCAGCAGGCACGGGACCCACGTCTGGGTATACCCGTCCCACTCGGGGTGACAAAGCAAAAACAAAGAGGTGATGGCTGGAAGGTTTAGAATGAATCTTAACCACTGGCATTGCTCTGGGCAACCCTCCAGACCACCATTCTTCGCCTGCCAAGCCATTACCGAAGGGGAAAGACCATATGCAAATCAGGCTTGGTCCCACCCCAAAAGGGGCAGTCCAGCCCGAACTGCTAGGTCACATCCCTTCTCCACGAGACCACAAGCATCCCCAAACATGTTTCGCCCTTTTTGGGGCTCATCAGTGAGGAGTAGCTTGGGTCTCTAGGCCCAGCAGGCACGGGACCCACGTCTGGGTATACCCGTCCCACTCGGGGTGAAAAAGCCAAAACAAAGAGGTGATGGCTGGAAGTTTTAGAATTAATCTTAACCACTGGCTTTGCTCTGGGCAACCCTCCAGACCACCGTTCTTCGCCTGCCAAGCCATTACAGAAGGGGAAAGACCATATGCAAATCAGGCTTGGTGCCACCCCAAAAAGGGCAGTCCAGCCCGAACTGCCAGGTCACATCCCTTCTGCACGAGACCACAAGCATCCCCAAACATGTTTCGCCCTTGTTGGGGCTCATCAGTGAGGAGTAGCTTGGGTGTCTAGGCCTAGCAGGCACGGGACCCACGTCTGGGTATACCCGTCCCACTCGGTGTGACAAAGCAAAAACAAAGAGGTGATTGCTGGAATGTTTAGAATGAATCTTAACCACTGGCATTGCTCTGGGCAACCCTCCAGACCACCGTTCTTTGCCTGCCAAGCCATTACAGAAGGGGAAAGACCATATGCAAATTAGGCTTAGTCCCACCCCAAAAAGGGCAGTCCAGCCCGAACTGCTAGGTCACATCCCTTCTGCACGAGACCACAAGCATCCCCAAACATGTTTCGCCCTTGTTGGGGCTCATCAGTGAGGAGTAGCTTGGGTCTCTAGGCCCAGCAGGCACAGGACCCACGTCTGGGTATACCCGTCCCACTCGGGGTGACAAAGCCAAAACAAAGAGGTGATGGCTGGAAGTTTTAGAATTAATCTTAACCACTGGCATTGCTCTGGGCAACCCTCCAGACCACCGTTCTTCGCCTGCCATGCCATTACAGAAGGGGAAAGATCATATGCAAATCAGGCTTGGTCCCACCCAAAAGGGGCAGTCCAGCCCGAACTGCTAGGTCACATCCCTTCTGCACGAGACCACAAGCATCCCCAAACATGTTTCGCCCTTGTTGGGGCTCATCAGTGAGGAGTAGCTTGGGTCTCTAGGCCCAGCAGGCACAGGACCCACGTCTGGGTATACCCGTCCCACTCGGGGTGACAAAGCAAAAACAAAGAGGTGATGGCTGGAAGGTTTAGAATGAATCTTAACCACGGGAATTGCTCTGGGCAACCCTCCAGACCACCGTTCATCACCTGCCAAGCCATTACAGAATGGGAAAGACCATATGCAAATCAGGCTTGGTCCCACCTCAAAAGGGGCAGTCCAGCCCGAACTGCTAGGTCACATCCCTTCTGCACGAGACCACAAGCATCCCCAAATATGTTTCGTCCTTGTTGGGGCTCATCAGTGAGGAGTAACTTGGGTCTCTAGGCCCAGCAGGCACGGGACCCACGTGTGGGTATACCCGTCCCACTCGGGGTGACAAAGCAAAAACAAAGAGGTGATGACTGGAAGGTTTAGAATTAATCTTAACCACTGGCATTGCTCGGGGCAACCCTCCAGACCACTGTTCTTCGCCTGCCAAGCCATTACAGAAGGGGAAAGACCATATGCAAATCAGGCTTGGTCCCACCCCAAAAGGGGCAGTCCAGCCCAAACTGCTAGGTCACATCCCTTCTGCACGAGACCACAAGCATCCCCAAATATGTTTCGCCCTTGTTGGGGCTCATCAGTGAGGAGTAGCTTGGGTCTCTAGGCCCAGCAGGCACGGGACACACGTCTGGGTATACCCGTCCCACTCGGGGTGACAAAGTAAAAACAAAGAGGTGATGGCTGGAAGGTTTAGAATAAATCTTAACCACTGGCATTGCTCTGGGCAACCCTCCAGACCACCGTTCTTCGCCTGCGAAGCCATTACAGAAGGGGAAAGACCATATGCAAATCAGGCTTGGTCCCACCCCAAAAGGGGCAGTCCAGCCCGAACTGCTAGGTCACATCCCTTCTGCACGAGACCACAAGCATCCCCAAATATGTTTCGCCCTTGTTGGGGCTCATCAGCGAGGAGTAGCTTGGGTCTCTAGGCCCAGCAGGCACGGGACCCACGTCTGGGTATACCCGTCCCACTCGAGGTGACAAAGAAAAAACAAAGAGGTGATGGCTGGAAGGTTTAGAATTAATCTTAACCACTGGCATTGCTCTGGGCAACCCTCCAGACCACCGTTCTTCGCCTGCCAAGCCATTACAGAAGGGGAAAGGCCATATGCAAATCAGGCTTGGTCCCACC
The DNA here is from genome assembly GCF_040938575.1 of Ambystoma mexicanum. Classification (NCBI taxonomy): domain Eukaryota; kingdom Metazoa; phylum Chordata; class Amphibia; order Caudata; family Ambystomatidae; genus Ambystoma; species Ambystoma mexicanum. Next base: position 1,539,759,560 of record NC_090922.1, read on the forward strand.
CCAAAAGGGGCAGTCCAACCCGAACTGCTAGGTCACATCCCTTCTGCACAAGACCACAAGCATCCCCAAACATGTTTCGCCCTTGTTGGGGCACATCAGTGAGGAGTAGCTTGGGTCTCTAGGCCCAGCAGGCACGGGACCCACGTCTGGGTATACCCGTCCCACTCGGGGTGACAAAGCAAAAACAAAGAGGTGATGGCTGGAAGGTTTAGAATGAATCTTAACCACTGGCATTGCTCTGGGCAACCCTCCAGACCACCGTTCTTCGCCTGCCAAGCCATTACCGAAGGGGAAAGACCATATGTAAATCAGGCTTGGTCCCACCCCAAAAGGGGCAGTCCAGCCCGAACTGCTAGGTCATATCCCTTCTGCACGAGACCACAAGCATCCCCAAACATGTTTCGCCCTTATTGGGGCGCATCAGTGAGGAGTAGCTTGGGTCTCTAGGCCCAGCAGGCACGGGACCCACGTCTGGGTATACCCGTCCCACTCGGGGTGACAAAGCAAAAACAAAGAGGTGATGGCTGGAAGGTTTAGAATTAATCTTAACCACTGGCATTGCTCTCGGCAAGCCTCCAGACCACCGTTCTTCGCCTGTCAAGCCATTACAGAAGGGGAAAGACCATATTCAAATCAGGCTTGGTCCCACCCCAAAAGGGGCAGTCCAGCCCGAACTGCTAGGTCACATCCCTTCTGCATGAGACCACAAGCATCCCCAAACATGTTTCGCCCTTGTTGGGGCTCATCAGTGAGGAGTAGCTTGGGACACTAGGCCCAGCAGGCACGGGACCCACGTCTGGGTATACCCGTCCCACTCGGGGTGACAAAGAAAAAACAAAGAGGTGATGGCTGGAAGGTTTAGAATGAATCTTATCTACTGGCATTGCTCTGAGCAACCCTCCAGACCACTGTTCTTCGCCTGAAAAGCCATTACAGAAGGGGAAAGACCATATGCAAATCAGGCTTGGTCCCACCCCAAAAGGGACAGTCCAGCCCGAACTGCTAGGTCACATCCCTTCTGCACGAGACCACAAGCATCCCCAAACATGTTTCGCCCTTGTTGGGGCTCATCAGTGAGGAGTAGCTTGGGTCTCTAGGCCCAGCAGGCACAGGACCCACGTCTGGGTATACCCGTCCCACTCGGGGTGACAAAGCCAAAACAAAGAGGTGATGGCTGGAAGTTTTAGAATTAATCTTAACCACTGGCATTGCTCTGGGCAACCCTCCAGACCACCGTTCTTCGCCTGCCAAGCCATTACAGAAGGGGAAAGACCATATGCAAATCAGGCTTGGTGCCACCCCAAAAAGGGCAGTCCAGCCCGAACTGCCAGGTCACATCCCTTCTGCACGAGACCACAAGCATCCCCAAACATGTTTCGCCCTTGTTGGGGCTCATCAGTGAGGAGTAGCTTGGGTGTCTAGGCCTAGCAGGCACGGGACCCACGTCTGGGTATACCCGTCCCACTCGGTGTGACAAAGCAAAAACAAAGAGGTGATTGCTGGAATGTTTAGAATGAATCTTAACCACTGGCATTGCTCTGGGCAACCCTCCAGACCACCGTTCTTTGCCTGCCAAGCCATTACAGAAGGGGAAAGACCATATGCAAATTAGGCTTAGTCCCACCCCAAAAAGGGCAGTCCAGCCCGAACTGCTAGGTCACATCCCTTCTGCACGAGACCACAAGCATCCCCAAACATGTTTCGCCCTTGTTGGGGCTCATCAGTGAGGAGTAGCTTGGGTCTCTAGGCCCAGCAGGCACAGGACCCACGTCTGGGTATACCCGTCCCACTCGGGGTGACAAAGCCAAAACAAAGAGGTGATGGCTGGAAGTTTTAGAATTAATCTTAACCACTGGCATTGCTCTGGGCAACCCTCCAGACCACCGTTCTTCGCCTGCCATGCCATTACAGAAGGGGAAAGATCATATGCAAATCAGGCTTGGTCCCACCCAAAAGGGGCAGTCCAGCCTGAACTGCTAGGTCACATCCCTTCTGCACGAGACCACAAGCATCCCCAAACATGTTTCGCCCTTGTTGGGGCTCATCAGTGAGGAGTAGCTTGGGTCTCTAGGCCCAGCAGGCACAGGACCCACGTCTGGGTATACCCGTCCCACTCGGGGTGACAAAGCAAAAACAAAGAGGTGATGGCTGGAAGGTTTAGAATGAATCTTAACCACGGGAATTGCTCTGGGCAACCCTCCAGACCACCGTTCATCACCTGCCAAGCCATTACAGAATAGGAAAGACCATATGCAAATCAGGCTTGGTCCCACCTCAAAAGGGGCAGTCCAGCCCGAACTGCTAGGTCACATCCCTTCTGCACGAGACCACAAGCATCCCCAAATATGTTTCGTCCTTGTTGGGGCTCATCAGTGAGGAGTAACTTGGGTCTCTAGGCCCAGCAGGCACGGGACCCACGTGTGGGTATACCCGTCCCACTCGGGGTGACAAAGCAAAAACAAAGAGGTGATGACTGGAAGGTTTAGAATTAATCTTAACCACTGGCATTGCTCGGGGCAACCCTCCAGACCACTGTTCTTCGCCTGCCAAGCCATTACAGAAGGGGAAAGACCATATGCAAATCAGGCTTGGTCCCACCCCAAAAGGGGCAGTCCAGCCCAAACTGCTAGGTCACATCCCTTCTGCACGAGACCACAAGCATCCCCAAATATGTTTCGCCCTTGTTGGGGCTCATCAGTGAGGAGTAGCTTGGGTCTCTAGGCCCAGCAGGCACGGGACACACGTCTGGGTATACCCGTCCCACTCGGGGTGACAAAGTAAAAACAAAGAGGTGATGGCTGGAAGGTTTAGAATAAATCTTAACCACTGGCATTGCTCTGGGCAACCCTCCAGACCACCGTTCTTCGCCTGCGAAGCCATTACAGAAGGGGAAAGACCATATGCAAATCAGGCTTGGTCCCACCCCAAAAGGGGCAGTCCAGCCCGAACTGCTAGGTCACATCCCTTCTGCACGAGACCACAAGCATCCCCAAATATGTTTCGCCCTTGTTGGGGCTCATCAGCGAGGAGTAGCTTGGATCTCTAGGCCCAGCAGGCACGGGACCCACGTCTGGGTATACCCGTCCCACTCGAGGTGACAAAGAAAAAACAAAGAGGTGATGGCTGGAAGGTTTAGAATTAATCTTAACCACTGGCATTGCTCTGGGCAACCCTCCAGACCACCGTTCTTCGCCTGCCAAGCCATTACAGAAGGGGAAAGGCCATATGCAAATCAGGCTTGGTCCCACCCCAAAAGGGGCAGTCCAACCCGAACTGCTAGGTCACATCCCTTCTGCACGAGACCACAAGCATCCCCAAACATGTTTCGCCCTTGTTGGGGCACATCAGTGAGGAGTAGCTTGGGTCTCTAGGCCCAGCAGGCACGGGACCCACGTCTGGGTATACCCGTCCCACTCGGGGTGACAAAGCAAAAACAAAGAGGTGATGGCTGGAAGGTTTAGAATGAATCTTAACCACTGGCATTGCTCTGGGCAACCCTCCAGACCACCGTTCTTCGCCTGCCAAGCCATTACCGAAGGGGAAAGACCATATGTAAATCAGGCTTGGTCCCACCCCAAAAGGGGCAGTCCAGCCCGAACTGCTAGGTCATATCCCTTCTGCACGAGACCACAAGCATCCCCAAACATGTTTCGCCCTTATTGGGGCGCATCAGTGAGGAGTAGCTTGGGTCTCTAGGCCCAGCAGGCACGGGACCCACGTCTGGGTATACCCGTCCCACTCGGGGTGACAAAGCAAAAACAAAGAGGTGATGGCTGGAAGGTTTAGAATTAATCTTAACCACTGGCATTGCTCTCGGCAAGCCTCCAGACCACCGTTCTTCGCCTGTCAAGCCATTACAGAAGGGGAAAGACCATATTCAAATCAGGCTTGGTCCCACCCCAAAAGGGGCAGTCCAGCCCGAACTGCTAGGTCACATCCCTTCTGCATGAGACCACAAGCATCCCCAAACATGTTTCGCCCTTGTTGGGGCTCATCAGTGAGGAGTAGCTTGGGACACTAGGCCCAGCAGGCACGGGACCCACGTCTGGGTATACCCGTCCCACTCGGGGTGACAAAGAAAAAACAAAGAGGTGATGGCTGGAAGGTTTAGAATGAATCTTATCTACTGGCATTGCTCTGAGCAACCCTCCAGACCACTGTTCTTCGCCTGAAAAGCCATTACAGAAGGGGAAAGACCATATGCAAATCAGGCTTGGTCCCACCCCAAAAGGGACAGTCCAGCCCGAACTGCTAGGTCACATCCCTTCTGCACGAGACCACAAGCATCCCCAAACATGTTTCACCCTTGTATGCCCAGACGTGGGTCCCGAGTTTGCCGGGCCTAGAGACCCAAGCTACTCCTCACTGATGACGCCCAACAAGGCTGAAACATGTCTGGGGATGCTTGTGGTCTCATGCAGAAGGGATGTGACCTAGCAGTTCGGGCTGGACTGCCCCTTTTGGGGTAGGACCAAGCCTGATTTGCATATGGTTTTTCCCCTTCTGTAATGGCTCGGCAGGCTGAAAAACGATGGTCTGGAGGGTTGTCCAGAGCTTTGCCCGTGGTTATGATTAATTCAAAACCTTCCGGCCATCACCTTTGTGTTTTGCTAAAGTCACTCCGAGTGGGACGGGTATGCCCAGACGTGGGTCCCGAGTCTGCCGGGCCTAGAGACCCAAGCTACTCTTCACTGATGACGCCCAACAAGCCTGAAACATGTCTTGGGATGCTTGTGGTCTCGTGCAGAAGGGATGTGACCTAGCAGTTCGGGCTGGACTGCCCCTTTTGGGGTAGGACGAAGCCTGATTTGCAGATGGTTTTTCCCCTTCTGTAATGGCTTGGCAGGCTGAAAAACGATGGTCTGGAGGGATGCCCAGAGCTTTGCCCGTGGTTATGATTAATTCAAAACCTTCCGGCCATCACCTTTCTGTTTTGTTAAAGCCCTCTTTAGATGACCATGCGCCTACAAGGAAGGACGGAGGAGGATCTGGTTGACATCATGGTTCCCATCAACGCGGAGGGGTTGGCAACCCGCGACTTGAAACACGTCCAGAAGCGCTGGGAGGACTTCAAGTCCAGGACCTCAGGAAGGCCAATGACCAGATGAGTGTCCTGAAATGCATTCACCCAGTGCTTCACCTCCAGGTTCTCGAGAGGCAGACCCGTCTGGAGTTGAGCAGTAAGTGTCCGTGCATTCTCATTCCAAGCAGTGCATGTTGAGGCATGGCAGAGGTGTGCAGCTTGGACATATGTGTGACCTGGCCCATTCATAGATGTGTGTGCAGGGACATGACCGTGCTGCATGTGTGCCAAGTCATGTGTGGTGCACATCAGTGGTGTATGTATTCCGATGCATGATGCACAACTGCATGTGTTGATGCATGCATGTTTGCATGTCTGGGTGTGTACTATGCCATGTTTGTTGTGTGACACTGGATGCCCTTCCCACCTTCATCTACTTTCATGATGTGCATGTGTCTGTTTAGTATGTGTGTGGCTGTGAGATGCCATGGATGCATGTGACACACACATCAGGGTGCCCGATTGGCTGATGTGAAACAGTTGGTGATGATTGCACTGTGACAGGAGGCTGAGATGGCCATGGGCATGTCTGTGTGGTGGCATGTGTGCATGTGATTGTCATGCCCCATGATGCTTGCCAACTTCCTGTCGCCCTTGGGATGTACATGCACGTTTGTGTTAATTGATGAAGATGCCTGTAGCAAGATCCCAGTCCATTTGTGCATGTGTGTGGGTTTAATGACATGAATGCTGGGGAGTGGGAACCATCTGTGATGTCTGACACTGACATTCATGTGCAACTGTTAGGTGTGTAGCAGACCATTGTACGGTGCCCTGATGCCTGTGTTCTGTCTCTCCCTGTCTGCAGTGTCAACTGATGAAGAGGGCGGAGACAGTGCTGTGGAGCCCACCGGCAGGGATGCTCCGCCAGCCGAGATGCAGGGTCCAGCTCCCCTCCCGGGTTATAGTATCTTCTGGGAGTGAGGAGTCTGGTGCCGCGTCCATGGTCGCAGCTGCCGAGAGGAGGTCCAAGAGGCCAAGGTTGGAGGTGGACTCCTCGGCAGCAGAAGGGGCAGCCGAGCCCCCACAGGGGCATACTGAGGAAGACGGCACAGAGTCATCCAGTTTGGTGGGGGGTGTGGTTGAGGAGGAGGCCGTATCAGCTCCACGCATGGGGCCTGGAGGGGGTGGTTCTACTGGTGTGAGTGGTGCAGTACAGGGGCAGGGGCAGGAGGCAGCACAGGTCACCGCGGAGGTGCTTGTGTGTAATACTGTCCCTGATCCTGTGACTGCATCATCCCGCACCAGCAGGGATGCCTCTGTCCAGGCCCATTCGCAGGGAGGGGATGGCTCTATGTCAACTGGCCTTCCTCTGCCTGCGGACGTGCCAATCCGTGACCGGATTGAGCCTGTCCTAGTCGGTGTTGCGTTGCACACACGTGGTATTCGGGATGACGTGCAGGGTTCTAGGTGTGACAATGCACGTCATTTCGAATACCTGTGTGCCCGCCCCGACTTGCTAGAACAGATCACCGGCACAGGGTTCCTCCGTGTGCTGGATGCTCTTGCGACCCCCTCTGCAACTGCACACCCTATGCGCCAGTCATCCTCTGTGCTGTCTTCCGCCCGTGTATCACCTGGGCCCCCTGTGGAGCTGCCCCTGAGCACGTGGCCAGGATGGTGGAGAACACATCCCTGTCACAGTCCAGAGTCGGAGGTCCAGCAGGGGTGGTCACACCACCCACTGGACCCCAGCAAATGGTAGATGTGCAGGCATCATCGAGCAGGGTACGTGCACAACGTCGCCGGGGGATACCATCATCCTGGAGGCCGTTGTGGTGGCAGAGGATTTGGCATTGAGGCAGCAGCAGGCTTGGCGTGGGAGGCGTCATCACTCGGGGCCAACAACATCCCAGGGGCAGGCATCGGCCGACGGACAGGAAGACCCAGGACTTGGAGTGTCTTCTGTGTAGCAGCGGTGGGGCCAGCAAATCGATGCAGAGTGGTGGCGGGCAGAGAGGGCACGGCTCACGATGGTCAGGACAGAGAACTCCATGAATCGGGCATTGAGGCGGGCTGAATGCCTCGTGGAAACTGACAGAGAGTTGGAGGAGTCTATGGCAAGATCCCTGCAAGCCCTCGAGGCACCGGAAACAGGCCTGCCTCCGGGACATCGATGTGGAGTTTGATGATGCCCTGGCCTGGAACATCAAGAAGTGACCACACCTTTGTATATAGTTATTTAGGATTAGGTTTCATTTGTTTTTTTTAATGATTTGTAGTACATGGACTTTGCTCCACTTTTTGTATATAGTTGTGTTTTACATAGGGTTTTTTGTAGGTTTCATTGGGCCTCATTCCGAGATTGGTGGTAGTCATGGTGCTATTTACGCCATGACTACCACCAATAATGGGTCCAGCACTGGTGTTGTTCAATGGGGACTTACTGGTGTAGTCCGACCCTGGCGGGACCGGTAAGCACCCATTGAACAAGCCATTCCCCATTCCCATTTGAGCCCCCATAGGGCTCAATGGGAATGGGGAAGTCGCTATTTACGGGCTGCTAATGGCAGGCACGTAATTAGCGGCCTGGTCTCCTAACAGGACCCGTAAGGTACGTTTGGTCCAACCAGACGTCCCTTGCGGTTCCCGTTAGGGGACCTCAGAATCGGGTGGTAGGGGATTACCGGCACCGGTCTCCTTACCGGTGCCCGGTATCCCGTACCGCCCGACTCATAATGACCCCCATTGTGTTTTGGGATCATGGACCCTTCAGACTTTCAGTGTAAATAGTTCTGGACATGTACATATTTTCTTTTTTTTTTTTTAGCCCATGAAGCAATGGTTTTTTATGGTTTTCATTTTGTATTTCGTTTATTGGACTTTGGACATGAACCACTTTTCAGTTTTCATTTCTTTGGATTTACATTTTTCTTGGAGTTTGCATTATTTTTCTTTGAACTTTCATTACTTTCTCATTTCCATGTTTTATTTTCATTTGGTCATTTTGCATTTCTTTCAATACATTTCCATAATGTTCAATATTGGTGTGGAATACTCTCATTAGTTTTGTGCATGTGTCAGTGAGCATTGGCTCAGCCATGTGTCACTGCTGTATGGCTCTGTTGGACATGTCTTTGGGTGCATGCATGTGCTTTTGTGAATGTCATGGCATGGGCCTTTTAGTGAGGAGTGGGTACAATGGATGGTTGTGTGTTTGAACTGGGGTGGTGCGGTGTGGGGTGGGATTTGGGTTGGCATTTGTAACAGGGCCCTGTGTTGTGACAACGTGTTTGTTGGGGGCACGTGAGTCGGGGCCTGCTGGCAGGTTGCCATTACGGGGGTGGGGTGGGGCACAAGAGTTGGGGCCTGCTGTCAGGTTGCCGTCACGGGGTGTGTGGTGGGGGCACATGAGTCGGGGCCTGCTGGCAGGTTGCCGTCACGGGGGGTGGGGGCACATGAGTCGGGGCCTGCTGGCAGGTTGCCGTCACGGGGGGTGGGGGCACATGAGTCGGAGCCTGCTGGCAGGTTGCCATCATGGGGGGTGGGGGCACATGAGCCAGGGCCTGCTGGCTGGTTGACATCACGGGGGCAAGGGGGTCACATGAGTCGGGGCCTGCTGGCAGGTTGCCGTCACGGGGGGTGGGAGCACATGAGTCGGGCCTGCTGGTAGGTGCCCATCACTGGTTGGGGAGTACATGAGTTGGGGCTCACGAGTGCAAAGTGCCATGTGGCCTGTCTGCGGGGTATGGTCAGGGTGGATGGGCTGCCTGCGGGGCATGGTCAGGGGTGCCCCCTGTGGTGTGGGCTGCCTATGGGGCATGGTCAGGGGTTGTAGGGGTGTCCCCTGTTGTGTGGGCTGGCTGCGGGGCATGGTCAGCGTGGATGGGCTGCCTGTGGGGCATGGTCAGGGGTGTAGGGGTGTCCCCTGTGGTGTGGGCTGCCTGCGGGGCATGGGGGGGCACACCCGGGAGGGCCCACACAGCCAAATCATGTGAAGAGCGCACTCGCGTACCGTGGAATACATGTAGCCCACTTGCACCGGCGAAATCGCATGAAAGGCGCATTTGCATACCCTGGAATACACGTACCCCGCTCGCGGCAGCAAAATCGTGTGAATAGCGCACTCGCGTACCCCGGAATACACGTACCCTGCTTGCACCGGCGATATCACGTGAAAGGTGAATTTGCGTACCCTGGAATACACGTACCCCGCTTGCGCCAGCAAAATCGCGTGAAGAGCGCACTCGCATACCCCGGAATACACCACGTACATCGCTCGTGCCGGCGAAATCACGTGAAGAGAACACTCGCGTACCCCGAAATACACGTACCCCGCTCGCGCCGGCGATATCGCGTGAAAGGCGCACTCGGCTACCCCGGAATACACATACCCCGCTTGTGCCGGCGAAATCGCTTGAAGAGATCACTCGCATACCCCGGAATACACGTACCCCCCGCGTGCCAGCGAAATCGTGTGAAGAGCGCTCTCGCATACCCCGGAATACACCACGTACCCCCCTCCCGCTGGTGAAATCACGTGAAGAGCGCACTCGCGTACCCTGGAATGTACCCTGCTCGCACCAAGAAAATCGCGTGAAGAGAGCACTTGCGTGAGAGAACCACGTTCAGAGCACCATCATTCAATATGTGGATGACCTCCTGGTCTGTAGGATCACTGAATAACAGTGTGGAAAAGATTCTATTACTCTTTTGACCTTGTTAGCAGAGAAGGGGAACTAGGTAGACAAGGAAAAAATGCAGTATTGTCAAACATAAGTGGTGTATTTGGGACAGGTTATATCAGTTGCAGGCAAAAAGGTTACCGAAGAAAGGACTACAGCAGTACAATATACCCTTCAGCTGACTACAGCGGAAGAGATGCAGCAGTCTTTGGGCTTATGTACTGTAGAACATGGATTTTTGACTCTAGTTGCACTAAGCTCTTGTTAAAGGCCTCAGAGTAGCACAGAGGGCAAAAGGGTATCTTACATGGTCTGGAGAAATGATCACTTTTTTTAGATAACTTAAGAATGCCATCAGTAATGCCCCAGTTCTAGCAATGCCGGATTACACCAAGCACATTTTCCTGGCGCTAAGCCTTTGGCATATTACAGTGGGATTCTTGTTTCAGTGATGCAAGGCCAGTTCCCATGTCAGCAAGCAATGGCTGCAGTGGCCATTGAAAGTCGTCCACAATTACCATGGGGTGTTCATTAACTTTGTATGTAGAGCATGCTATTTTTGCAAGCCTGGAAAGGACTGAATCTACACTTAAGACCCAGAGAGCATCATGATGCAAGGTCATATTATCCACCCCCCTCGGTCCAGATAGTGGGCCTCATCACGAGTTGGGCGGTAACGACGGCGCTATTAGCACCGGCGCTAATAGCCCTACCGCCAAACCCCCCGACGATATTAGCACCAGATCATGGGTTTGGCGGAAGGGTTATTGCCCATTCCCCATTGAACCCATTCGGGAATTCCTCATTCCCCATTGGGCCCAATGGGGACAATTTGCGCTATTACCGCTGGCGGCTTTCCCGCCAGCGGTAATCGCAGCAAAAATAGGCAATTTGGCTGCGGATTTCCCCCCAGCTCAGAGCTGGGGGGAAATCCGCCAAAGCCATGATCTGGCGGACCCTTTAATGCGGCGGTAATAGCACTACCGCCCCATTTAAGGTTTACCGCCAGACTCGTGATGAGGCCCAGTGTGTTGCTACACAGTGAATCCAGCTACTTGTATTGCAATCCCAGTGCAGGGGGAGTAGGTGCATGATTGTGTGACCTATGAAGGAGCTGAGGCCCAAATTCATATAATAGAGGATGCACTTAGTGAGGGGGAAGTGTTATTTGTTCATGGGTCATCAATCATAGATCAGGAGACAGGACAGATACACAGGAGCAGCAGTGGTATGCCTCATTTATGGAGAATGAGGTACTCATAAAAAAGAAGCTGCTGATACACTATTCGGCGCAAGCTGCAGAATTAGAGGCATTGATTGAGGTGCTGAAAGCATCAAAGGGGGATTTAGTAACCATCTATTCAGACTCCTCATGCTTCACATCGACGGTACACTTGGGGTTTCCCGGATGGGGTAGGAGAGGGTTCAAGAGATCTGATGAAATCGCAATACAGCATGCGGCCTTGTTTGAAATATTGATACATGGCTTGTCCCACCCAAGCTCTGGTTCTCTCTAGCTTGGACTATTATAACAGCCTCTTTCTAAATCTACCTGCCTCTACTCTCTGCCCTCTACAACTTATCCAAAACAGGACTGCGAGACTTGTCCTTGGCCTCAAGCCCTGGGATCGTATCTCTCCAGCTTTGAAATCTCTCCATTGGCTCCCAGTGGATGCAACGATTAAATTCAAAACCCTCTTCATTGTCCACAAGGCTTTCTGGGGCCTGGGTCCAAAATACCTTCAGCTATCCCTCCGCAAATACCTCCCCTCTCGAGCTCTTCGCTCCTCTATCTCTAACTCCCTCAGGGTCAGTCGTTTTTCAAAGAAACGAGCTGGGGGTAGATCTCTATCTTTGGCTGGGGCCTCCCTCTGGAACAGCTTCCCTGCCACTCTAAAACTTGAGGAGAACCATCTCCGGTTCCGGAAGCATCTCGAAACCTTCCTCTTTGCTTCTGCCTTCGCTCTCCTTCTCCCCTGCTGATCTGCTCTCTTGGCACTGTGCACCTGGCCACCCTCTGTCCCCTGGGCACAGGTACCTACTCACCCTGCCACCTTCCTGCACTGCCTCCTGGCCACCCCTTGTACTGGGGACTGTATCTGTACCCATACAGCCCCCCCATTTTTCTTCTTTTTCTGCACTTATTCAGACTTCCCCAGTCTGATGCCTTAAACACAGCACTTGCCACTTGCTGGCTGCACTACCACAGTGTGCCACAATTTTCTATTTATTTTATTTATCTGCGCTCCTCGGCTTCTGCACTTTCCACTCTCCCCCTTCCATGCACTTTTTCCCTTTTCCCTTTCCCATGCACTTGCGCGTTCTCAATGTCGCTGGGCCTAGTAAGATCGTTTTTATGTTGTGCTGTGTTCTCCCTTGTTCCCCTCCCTTGCCTAGTCACGCTCTGAAACACTTGTGTACGATCGCGATACAAATAGAATATCATATCATATCATAACTGTGGTGGCAGTGTTTAAATGTGGCGGTGGCCCACACATGTGGCACAGATTTAATGCAGTAGTGGACCAGGCTGGCAAATAAGCATCATATTTAGAAAATACAGAGGTAAGTGCCTACCCCAAAGTAGCAGCCCAACATTTTCAGTTAGCAGTACCTTACACAGCAGTGACTCTCACACAAATAATTAATTTACATGGCCAAGCACCTCAGGAGGACAAGGACTTGTGGGTAAAACAGGGATGTTCCCTCTCTGTGACAGACATCTTAACAGTATGTGGCTGCTGATATTCAGGAGGATTGGGCTGTCCCCAATTTACAGGAATGTGTCAACAAGTTTGATGCAAATTGTATAATGTGTCATCTTTACAGCACAGGACACACACTCAGGATATTGCGTGGCAAATTGCTCGGTCCAACTGGAACATTGCAGGAGCTTCACACAGACTATGTGGATTTAGCTAACAGGTGCAATAATTATCATTATCTCATTGTTGTTGTTTGTCCTTTTTCTGTTGGGTTCAGGCTGGGCCATGCACACAACCAGATGCTAAGTCCGTAGCTAAATTCTTAGTGTGTGAGATATTTCCTTGATGAGTGTGTGTGAGGTTTTAAAATCAGATAACAGGTCCCATTTTTTTATCAAGTTAGTTAAGGAAATTGGATCCCTTCAAGGGATCAAGCATATGTTATGCTTGATATACCATCCTCAAGCCAACAGCATAGCTGAGTGCCTAAACAACCGCTTAAAGCGAAACAAGCTAAATTGTGTCATACTTTGCGGAAGAGTTGGCTCCACTGCCTTCCATTGGCTTTGTTTAGCTTGAGGAATCAGCCGAGCAGGGACCACAACCTCTCCCGCACAATATTGCGAGGGGGAGATAGTTGCACATACTGCACACACTTAGACACTCAAGAATATTTGAAATGTTTGACAAAATGTATTGCCCGAATCTTTAAACAGCTTTCTCCTAGAAAAGAAGAGACAGCTACCATGCCCACAATAGATCACTCAACAACTTCCCGAGGAGAGAAGATCTATGTTAGATCCTTTGTGAGGATTTTGAACAAAAGAGAAAAATCTAGGCACGATTACTGTAGTATATTTTACAGCATCCACGGTAGGGGGGAAGGAGCTGAACTACTGGGTGCACTTGTCTGATGTTCACAAAGCACCCAGTACCAATGATTCTGCCTTGATGGCCCCTGCTTCTTTAGAGTAAAGTGAATAAAGACTGTTCTCATCACGAGTTGTGCAGTATCCCAGCGGAATTACCGCCGGGATACCGCCAGGGCTATTAGCATTAACACCAAATCCCCCTGATGCTATTATCGCCGGATCACGGGTTTGGTGGAATGGTAATTCCCTATTCGCCATTGGGCCCATTCGGGAATTTCCCATTCCCCATTGGACCCAATGGGGAAGTTTTCAGTGCAACTACTGTCGCCGGTATTACCGCATGGTAATTGCACCAGAATTTCCTGGTGCTTTTACCCCCAGCTCAGTGCCAGGGTTAAATGCTGCCAAACCCGTGATTTGGAAGACCCTTAAATGCGGCGGTAATAGCATTACCGCCAAACTCGTGATGACCCCCTGTGTATTAGATACACTAGACTAAAAGATCTGGCAAGCACTAGACCTTAAGGACATATTTCTTTCTCTATTCCCACACGTGTCAAGATGCAAATGAGGTGTACGATATTTTGGGTGGTGTGTTATTTTTGTCTCCTTATTGTAGGAAATGTTATATATTTTGTGTATATAAAGGGGGTGTACACTGAGTCATACATCAATGAAGATAGTGAACACATAAGTGAGTGATACAGGGAAGGAGGGAAACTGAAGCAGACCTAGCATATGATACATAACAGGGGGTCATTTAGAAACTGTAGCGAACGTGCACCACCCAGAGTCAGGAAATATTTGGTACATTCATCGGCATGAGGTGGGGAAAGCAAAGTCAAATGAGAGCTGCCATGTTGACTCTGATACCCCATGCCTCTGGGGCACCCAAGGTCTTTATTCCACAAGAAATGTCACCCTTTATTGCCCAAAGTCTAGTATACCTAACAGTGCTTGTTTCAAGGACACTGTCCAGGTTACCATAATCAGCAGCGATGAAAGTAAGTGTGCTGAAAATAAAGAACAGGCTCAATGTCAAATAAGCCGCTGCTGAAGATGGAAGGTGAACTCTACCCCAACCAGATAGGATTGCAAGGGGTAGTCAGCTGTACGACAGGGAGTTTACTGGGGTTTCTTGGAGACATAGTGGTAAGGGTTGACGAGAAGTGTTTGAACATGTGGACAATGCATGTTTCAAAACTCACCCGGATTGAAACAAATGAAAAACCAGCTACGGTGTAGTTACAGGCTCAGTTCTAGTCTTGTTTCAGAATAAATGGCACTATGGGCCTCATTACACGGAAGGCGGAAATGGTTAACGGCCACCGTTAATGGTAACGGTGGCCGTTAACCATTACCGCCTTACTACGAGGTCCCTTAGCGGGTTGGTGTTTTAACGCCTGCTTTTTGCAGGCGTTAAAAACCAACCCGCTAAGGGACCTCGGAGCTAATTACGGCACCACAAAATTGCGGTGCCGTAATTAGCGCCTTCCCCATTCCCATAGAGCCCTATGGGGCAGAAATGGGAATGGGGAAGGGCAATGGCGGAAGGGGGATTTACCGCCCCACCAACCTTGGAATGGGGCGGTAAATCCCCTTTCCGCCAAGGCGGTGCCGGTAATTTACCGGCATGGTCCAGGGTGCTAATAGCACCCTGGACCACCGCCTTCCGTGTAATGAGGCCCTATATCTTCAAGGGACAACTTGCATTGTAACAAGACTGTTTTAATCCCAGGTCTCACTTGGGCACTGCTACCTTGATGGGTATGTGGGCAATACGCTTATCTCCACCATCCACCATCATGGAGAGGCATCTGCTAACTCGTGACCCTGCTGTCAGCCATTTTGATAATGCCCAACACTCACCTGTCTGGGGTCAACCTGCCACCCACAGTAACTAACAAAACCCCCACTTCTTAAGTGGTCCTGTCATTTGCTAGTATTTCCGTATTTCTCTGCTACAGAAGATCCAACTACCTGTCACAAGATTACTCCGACAGGCTCAAAGCGGTGCCAGATCAATATCGACTGTTCACAAAAACATGTTTTACTTCCATTCTCGTACCTGGCATCCAGACTGCAACCAATACAACATGTCTGCAAATAATTCGGTGGGAGATAATTCATATAGTGAACCAGACAGGAAGGGTAAAATTCCCAAAAGACTGAATTACGAGCAATAGGTCTATTGACCCTCCAAAATAGATATGTTCTGGATTCGCTCATGGCTATGGAAGGGGGCGTGTGCAAAAACATTTGCCTGTTCTGTTGCACATACACTCTTCCAAATGTCTTGGACAATGGATCCTTGTCACATGCTATTGGGGCCATACACAACATCTGCATCGCAATGGAGAAAGAAGCAGGTGTAAAGGCAGATTACTGGTTTTATTTGATGTTTTCCTGGGCCCTTTCATGGTTAGAAATAGCCGTGTAGCTGTCAATTTTCTTCTGGTGATATTTTGTTTGTGCCAGATGATTTTGCAGGGTTGATCCAAGTCTATATCTAAAGGGGCAACAATGATGCTCTCTATCACAACCAGTAAGGCTCCTGCACTCGCAAAGAATGCGCACAGACAGAGAAGTGAGATGGGAAGGAGGTACCAAGAATGGTAAAGATAGAAAGGTCTGTGGGTCCACCGGGGACATTGTCACATCCTCCACCACATCTTGACAACTATGTGGAGCACTGGGTGGATCTGGCAGAAGGGGAATGCTGATTTATGACCTGCACACCCGAGGAATATGTCCAGATAGGACAAAGCTTGCACCACGTGTGTAAGGTATGGGTGCCCAAGACTGGTGATTATAGCAGGATTGGTGCTGCAGGGTTAGTTATTGGAGAAGAAACTAAAAGGAGGTAGAGTTGGGGAGGAGGCCAATATGCAAGATCAACGCCCCACGCAAGTGAACAGACTCAGGGTACAAAAAACCTATTAGAACGAGAGAAGCAATGGGTGCTTTAGGTTCGCGCAGTAGAATGCACATGTATTTGTTGTAGTTCGATTTGACACATATTAGAGCATACAATTAGCTATCCCAAAAGGCCAACAATGTATATATGTTGCAGATGTAGAGGTCTAAAAAAGGATAACATGAAGTAGGATGCATAAGTTCCTGAAGAGAGTGACAATTAGGACATAGGTGGGTTGTGAGTAAGTTGGTAGAAGGGAAGAGAATGTGACAAGTTAAAAAAGGGAACTATAGGCCCAATGAGCTAGAGTTCTGCTATGTTGTAAGCTGAAGTCATGGTAAACAAAGGGTTTTTGCAAGTGTGAGCTAGAAAAGTCCCAGAGCTAATCCCCCATCCCTCTAATGAGCCCAGCGTGAAGTAATGCGGCCAAGGATCAAGCTAGCAGAACGGAATGTGGGTTTGTAAGATAGGTGGGTTTGAAAGATAGGAGTAGGGATGTGCCCTTTGCAGATTGTAATTAAGAAGACCAGGGGTGCAAAGTTCTGTTGGGTCAAGGGCCATACAAGGATTTAGGAGCACCTTCACCCTGGTGTGGCCATCTCAATTGAACGGCAGGCTGCTCTTGTGAGAACAAATAAATATAAGAAATTCAGATGCAAGAATGGTGCCCCAATCACATCACGCATAGGCACCTGGGTTCTCAGACGGAAATGGGCGGGGAGTTCACAAGGAAGGTGCTGTGATTTGGGATGGGACGAGCCAAAGGTTGAAGCCAAATCCTTAATGCAAACGTCTAGGAGGCAATCTGTGTGTGGCACAGTGTTTGGTATTAAGAGAAGGACAGGGTTGGCCTCATTATCCTCACTTTGATCATGCTGGGCAGGGTGGGTGCTCATCACATGACAAAATAGAGAATTGAATGATATCCTTTTTTAACAAGTGATTCAATAGCCAATCGCAGCATGAGTTTCAATGGTGATGCTATAACACGTCACATGTGTAGGGGAATGTGTTTAGATAATGCCTGAACAATAGGGCCATGGAATATAGGGGAACATTAGCATTGTATATAGGCAATAGGGGAACATTAGCATTCTATATAGGCGATAGCCAATGAAGGTGGTGGGATGACGGTGTAACCTTTATGTTAATTTGTCTCCATAAAAGATGTAAAACACTTTGTTTTCGATGCGCTCTGTGTCAATGGGTTCTACCGGAAACATCAGAGACTTTTTGCATGTAATAAACCTTTGTTTTCCTCGCATCTGGTGCCCCAAGCATTTTTATGTAATGGAGCTGTATTTATTTGTTCAGGTTTTGTGAAACGACCCTACATAGTGTGAATGCCCATGGGCATTTTGGAACCAAAGAAGCTATGGGAAGAGATCCAGAGGCTAGGGGTCTTAGATGGGGCAGTCAGATGCAATACTGGGGCATTCCTATGTTAAATGGCCAGGTAAAGGGGGAAATACAAACTTGCCCAACTTGGAGAGTGGGAATTCAAAGATCTCATATAGATTCTATCTGCACCTTGCATGTATTTGTGAGGCTGGTAGAACCGTTAGAGGTGTTGCAAACTAGAAAGAATCACCATACATGTTTGAAATGGATTTTGCAAACTGGGTTTTTGATCGAATTTTTCAAAGGTGAACTTTGGACATACACTTGCTACTAAACTTACTTTTAAACTAGGGGACCTTTCAAATTGGGATAGTTGTGTCTCTATTGAAGAGGTTGAAAGGCGTATGATGTTATGCAAGCATTCTAGAGCTAGTGGCCCGGATGGGTTGCCCGATTTCATGTCCAAGGGAAACCCCTCCCTCTGGTCTATACTGCTGAATTTTCTTTTTGAACAGATTAAGGTATATAAAATAGACTCACACTAACTCAGGATATCAGAGCTATGTGGTTCTTATTCATAACAATAAATAGGCCAGAGACTCTCCCAAGATTTAAAGACATCCTGGAAACATCTAATAACAGAGTGTGACTATAAAAGAAATGTGTTTTATTTTTTTTAAATGTTCTTTTAATTAAAAATGTGTTTAGTACACAAAGTACTTTTACATGATCTCATAACACATATACAAATCACATAAAAATAAAAAAATATTTCAGTGCTTCTTTGCAACTCTTACAGTCCATGTTGCATTAAATACCTCACAAGAATATTTCTGTATAATAGGTCAACACAACAAACCTACAAAAAAGGTAAATATAATACTTTTGTTAAATAGCATTTAGGACCTCTAGTTGTGCCTGACCCATTATACTTTCAATGTTATCAAAGTTAGTCATTAACATTTTTACTAATGCCAGCAAAAGTGACAAATGGGAGGTCGTCATTCGCCTCTGCCAGAACACTGAGGATATTATTGCAGAAAGTTAATTTATGAAGGGCTAAAATGTGCAATCCTTGTGTTCATCATCTCAGGATGGCAAAGTGCAAAATGTTTTACCATTTTGACCTCTTCTCCGCACAATCTACAATTTCATAGTGCATCTGGAATCCCTAGTTTGGGACCTATCACTTCGAGCGTTGGTAGACAGTTAACTCTCAATTTCAAATACCAATCCATATATTTGGCTTATGGAAATTTGTTTACATACAATCTGACTTCACTACTTTTCACTTTTCACTTTCACTCACAGCTCAAATTCAAGTTCCTCTGTTTTGTTTTCAAATCCCTCTATGGTCTTGCCCCCCCCCTACCTCTCCTCCCTTCTTACTTTCTATACCCCTTCTCGTTCTCTCCGCTCTGCTAATCTTTTCCTACTCTCTCCTCCTCCACCACCCGGTGCCCCCTGCCGCTTCCGCTCTTTTCAACTCCTCGCTCCCTTCCACTGGAACCGCCTCCCCCTCCACATCCGCTCTTCTTCCTCCTACCCTTCCTTTCGCTCTTCTCTAAAATCTTATCTCTTTCACTCCCCTCCCTAACATCCTTCGCTACCTCTCCTTCTTCTCCCACCCCTCAATCCTCACCTCTTACTCCTGCTCTTCCATCCCCCTCTCCATTCTCTCTACCTCCTTCCTCCCCACCCCCTACTCTCATCTAGTCTTACTCTTTCCTCTCTTCTTCCTCACACCTTCTTGCCTTCCCTCATACTTCTGCTCTTACCTCCACTAATACCTACAATTCCCTCGCACACCTATGCCCCTCCCTACTCCCTCCTCACCTCAGCAATATTGTAAATTGTTCCTTATACTGTTTGCGAGTTGTGATTCAATTGTCATGTTATGCTTGTTGTATTTTTGCTTGTTCTCATGTAAAGCACTTTGGATTAAAGGGCTATATAAATTCAATAAAATACGAATACAAATACTACTTGGTATATATTCTAGATCTTTCCCTCTGTATAATTTTAGCCTGTTCAGATCTTGGGTATTATCAATGATGTCCAGTCTTTTTAACTTTCCCTTTAATGTCTTGTTGGGAAGGACCTGGTCCTACCCCACCCCCCTAGGCATCTGCAAATAGAATAAATGTCATTGCGGACCCTTTGGGTTAAAGGTCCCCTCGTATAGTGTACGGGTAAGAACTCTATAACATAAGCTAAAGTGGCTAATAACACTATCCATGCCCCGCCATTAGGGCTCCATTTTGTATTAGGCCAAGATGCCATCTTTCAATTAGGCCTGAAATCCACTGCTCTGCGAGGATGCAGCATTAGCACCCCTGGCCCCTCACGTAGAGGGACTTAGCAATTCACACACTAGGTCAGCTCTGCACAAGCCTTGTTCTCATGGAAGTCCGTCCGTTCACTGTCCCTTCAATGTTGCAAATCTTTAGTATGATTCTCGCACAGAATGCGCTTGGCAAAGAGCGTGGGACAGGGACGAGCTGCAGCACAAATGCCCATCCATCTCCACTAAACTGCCTGTGCCCTCTCACTATCCACGCCGCCAGGCCAGAGCTCACCCACCCGACCCCACTGTTCCTTTCATGATAAGAATCTAAATCCCCTCGCTTTGACCATTCCAGAACACCCACCTTAGACCTAATCTTAGGTACCAATATATTCTTCCAAATAACAACACATCTGTTCGTATCATGGGGCACCAGAAGAATAGGTAGTAAATCGCGACCCCAGGAGAGACACAGAGCACAGGAGGGGTGGTATCAATGAAGCCCTGTATGTGGAGGTTGGCATGCCAATATATTATCCCCTCTCTACAAAGAACCCTCCTTGCATGTGATGTCCAGGTATCCGCCATTACTCAGTTCCTGTTGTTTAGCCTAGATAGTTGCACCCGCCTAACCTGACCTTCACCGCGAAGATGAGCCCAGCTGTCCCACGTGCCACAAGATCGACTGGGAAGAAGCAGACAATTAGCGCCTGGCATCCCCTATAGAGCAGGCAGTGCCATATGGCCACTCCAATCAGCTCTGTGATTTATGACTGTACATAGTGATGTTATTCATGACGAAATTGTCTTTTATAATGTGCTGCCCATGTAATTTTTGGCAGAGCGTTCTCAGGCAGCAGAGTCCTTTGCTGGCATTTCTCTATATTATATAAACTTTGTTATCCTTGCCAAACTATCTCATGGTCTCATTCCCCAATCGGGTGCATGGCTATTTCATATTCATTGGCCTCCCTTGGCCTTCTTCCTGCTCTCACCTGCAAGGCTAAAAACCTTGGGGTCATCTTCAACTCCACACTCTCCTTCTCTCCTCACACCTCTGACATCTCTAAGAAGTCACACTACCAGCTGCACCTCCTCAGAGGTATTCTTCCTTTCATCTCCTTCCCCAGAAGCTCACTGTCTCCAGAGCTCTGGTTCTCTCTAGGCTAGACTATTGCAACAGCCTCTTTCTAAATCTGCCTGCTTCTACTCTCCGCCCTCTGCAACTTATTCAGAACAGGACTGCAAGACTTGTCCTTGGCCTCAAGCCCAAGGATTGTATCTCTCCAGGACTGAAATCTCTTCACTGGCTCCCAGTGGGTGGCTGCGAGGATAATGTTCAAAACCCTCTGCATCATCCACAAGGCCTTCTGGGGTCTGGGGCCTCAATACCTTCAACTATCTTCCTAAATATCTTCCTTCTCGAGCTCTTCGCTCCTCCACTCCATCTTCCTCAGGGTCAGTTGCTTCTCCAAGCAACGAGTCGGTGGTAGATCTCCTTCTTCGCCTTCCTGCATCCCTTAAACTTGAGGAGAGCCATCTCCGGTT
This sequence comes from Ambystoma mexicanum, assembly GCF_040938575.1. Lineage (NCBI taxonomy): Eukaryota > Metazoa > Chordata > Amphibia > Caudata > Ambystomatidae > Ambystoma > Ambystoma mexicanum. The sequence goes on from NC_090922.1 coordinate 1,539,780,938, forward strand.
TCGGAAGAACCTCAAAACCTTTCTCTTTGCTTCTGCTTTTTCTCCTTCTCTCCTCTGCTGACCTCCTGGCTGTAAACGGAACTGCACTGGCTACCTGGACACTCCCCGATCTCGGGCCATGTCCTCCCCCGCCAGTGTCACTCACCTGCACTGCCCACCAGGCAACACCCGCACTTGGGGACAGTTTCTGTATCCCTACAGTCCCCCTACCTGCCCTTGACACCTGTTGTCCGCACTTACCCATGCACTTGCCACTTGCTGGCCGTTACTTATTTTCTTCTTCCATGTACTGCACTGTCCTTGTCCCCTTTCCACACACTAGGATCTTTTTTCCGTCCTCCCTTTGTTCCCCCTCCCATGCCTCATCACGCCTTGAAACACTTGTGTATAGGCGCATTACAAATGCCATATCATATGATTGCAATTATTTTGGACGTGCAGATAAGGGACGTGCCTTCATTCTCTTCGGATATAATTTCACTGAGACCAAGCTGTTCCACAAAAAAATATAAACACCTCTGTTCCTAAATTTACATAACACTGGGTTCTGTTCTTTACACAGCATATTATACAAAAGATATGTGGTTTCAATGCTCTAGACAATTTGAAGAAAAGGGAAAGAGACACATTTCATCATTTGTATCCATTACGAAACCAGGCCTAATTCAAACCGACTGACACTCACCAGTACAGATAGTGGGAGACCCACAACACTTTTCAAAATACTGCCTTCCATTCTATCAAAGAATGTTCTCTTCTTAATAGTTCACAACCGTATAACACTATTGCAGATGTTTTTGCTCTATAAAACTCGATCATCGGGAGTAGTGAGAATGCACAAAACTCTTGTTTAACTGCCTTTAGTAGTGATATACATGCGCCCACCTTCTCTTTGATCTTGAGTTCTCCAATTCTTTTCTTCTGCTTATAGGATACAAAGTATCCAAGATAATGTATGCATTCTAACTTCTCAATAGGAGCATCATTTATCTTCCATGTATAGCATGTCTTTGTTTTCATCTTACTACAGGTCATTATATAAGATTTTGCTGGATTTACTGTCAAATGGATCCGAGCCAAATACTTCATCATGCCAGTTAGGCAACACTGTAAACCTGCAGGGGTGTAGTCTACCATAACTAAATCCTCAGCATAGGCTGTGCACCCTACTCTCCAAGTCCATCCATCGTGGGGCATACCCTTCCCACTTACTTGCCTCCTCCCACAAATCAGATAAGTACAAATTAAAGAGAGTGGCTTCTATTATGCAGCCTTGTTGAACGCCCCTAGTTACGGGAATGTTCCGAGACATCTCTCCCCTGGTGCTTAACATCCCTTTTGTGTTATTATTTAAGTAACACATTCAAACCATTTCCAGAAAGCCTTGATCAATACCCCATGTTATGGAGAATTCTCCAGAATGGCTAATTTCCCTTACCTACTGAGTCCCTCAGCAGCTTTGCTGGATTTCTAGGATTTATTTTTTTACCTGGTAAGAGTGTGAGCCCTTTGTTTCCCACTCTTACATGTGCTTTGCTCTGTGTGTGTTTAACATTTTCTGTTCATAGACTGTGGAGCTTCACCTACTCCATAGACATCATCTTTTTACTGTGTTTCACAGAGCACCTTCAGTGCATTGACACAGGGTTGTCTTTTTCAGACTTCCCACTTTAAACTCCACATTCTGGGACTGACTACTGTCTCCCAGAACATGTAAAGTTGCCATTGACTTTATTAGTCTTTTTAAAACCACAGACCCAGTACAACCTATCTTACATAGAGTACTAGAAAGGTTTAACAGTTATCCATTTTTGTCTGTCTCTCTTGGAACATTATTTCGTTCCCATTTCATTAAGATTTGGCTGGTGGCAGTGGTATCTACCATATTTTTCCTACCGCGGTTATTTTAAATAGCCTTGGTATTGTTTTAGGCTATCTTAGTAGCCTCGAACTTAAATCTGCTGGACCCCATTTACTTTTATTTGGTTCCGGCTGGGTTTATTCACCATTTCTTTTTGTAAAGGTCTTTCTCATGTTTTACTCTGCACGCCAAACCAGGTTTGGTTCCTTTGTTCGCTGTCCTTTGGCAGGCTTCTGCACAGACGCCCTTCTTAGGCACCTGAAAGTCTGGGTAGGCAGGATGTGAGGGAGGGGTTTTAGGACCCCTGCCATGGGTTCCCTTGGTAACCCAAGTCGCGCTCCTGTTTGATTGGCTAGGTGACTGTCCTGCCAGGACAGCCACCCTGCTGCGTGATTGACAGCCAGGAGGTGTGAATGGGGATACAACTGCATAAAAAGCAGGTCTCTGGGACTGAGAAGGCAGAGTCGCCACTGGATCGAGAGAACAGAAGAAAAGCTGACAGAAGAGGGCCTCTACCATGAATGAACCTCCCGGTGAAGCCCTGCTGCAGGTCCGAATCTCCAAACTTCGACGACAGGGAAGATCTGCAAGGAATCTTCTCCCCTTCAGTTGGTGGGACCAACCAGTTCACCAAACTGCAAGCCAGGCCTCCCTCCTCTGGTCAAATTTGCTGTGCACAACTACAGTGACCCGGATAGCCAGAAGGATCGGACCCTGCTTGGGTTTTAAGGAGCACACCTTTTATTCGTTGCCTTGCTGGGCAGTGCAGGACCCTCCAGTCTTCCTTCTTCGTGTCAGTACGACAGTCGCTTCAGGAACCGTGAGCCTGTAGGCCCTGCCAAGCCATCCAACCCCCATGCTCACCCCCCTTAATCCTAACCCTAGCCCTAACCCTAGCCCTAACCCTTAATCTAACCCTAGCCCCATCCCTAGCCCTAATCTAACCCTTAATCTAACCCTAGCCCCAACCCTAACCCTAACACTAACCGTATCCATCGAAATTAACCATCGAAAATTATTCAATGAATATGCTTTTCAATGGAAAGGAAATTCAATGAATGATTTTCGATGGCATGGTATTCAATGGTATGGCTTTCGATGGAAAGACCAGATACCCTTGTGCAGGTATCTGTCCTCTACTCCTATTTATAGGCCACCACCTGGCCCTCAAATTCTTTTTAATTATGTTAGACATTAGATCTTGATTTATTTTGTTTATATTTCTGTACCTTACGATGTCTCATCCATAATCTATACTTTTGCATTAGGGATTTTATATCTGCCCTCTTCAGGTCTTCACTTTTTTGATTCTTCTTCTTCACCAACCTATTTCCTGCTCTCAACAATCCTCTTCTAACAACCTCTCTATCATAAATAGGGTGTTTACCATTAAGCCATGATTTTGAAAGTGATTGACAAACTTCCTTTCTTTCATTACCCAATTTTTCTAGTAAGACCGGAAATGAGTCTGGGGCAGCAACCCCTTTTCTTTCTCCCATGGATAAGGCATACCACCACTTTGCCAGTCTTTATTTTTTCAACATTGCGACTAAGCTGTACCAATCTTCCTTTTGCTTCTAACCTTACTAAATCTCTACTGCCCATGGAATCCGATCTTACCCATGAGGTTCCTGTGACAAGGGCCGACAGAAGGATCGAGTGGTCACTTAGATTATGTTTCACTTTTTATAGCTCTTTTACCCTTCCAGTTTCAATATTTTTTGTGAAAATATAATCAACGGTTGAAGACGTCATGGCATTGGCCGAGGTTGGCACATCGTTTAAACCATGATCTCCCAGCAAATTAGTCTGTAGAAACACCCATCTAGACAGGAATTGCGACCACTCTCCCCCACTGTTTGCCCTTCTCAAGGTAAACATCCTCACCCCATCCAATACATACCCTTCCAGATCTTGCTATTCAGCTGTGGTCACCTTAAATTTACAATTGAAATCACCCCCATTATGATATCACCCTGCTTCTTTTGCCAATCTATTAAGATGTTTTCAATCCCATTCCTTATATTCACAAAATCTCCTCCAAGGGATTAGAATAGATATTGACTATAAGGGTAGTAGATACTTGGCCATCAATCTTACCCATCATGCTGGTTACCAGTAAACCATTGTAGCACGTTTTTACATATTGGATTGTTCATGAGTTCCGAGATATTACGGACATTATCAGGCCTCCGACCGGACGCCCTTGGAGACCGTGTTTTTTTTCATTTTTGGCATTGATCATACAACCATCAAATAGGGGATTTTTCCTTAGCCCGGTTTCTTGTAAAATTATTATTTCAGCGCATTTGGTTTATACATTTTTCTCAGGTTTTGTTTTCAATATGTCCTGGTGATGGTGGTAGAATTTTTGATGTCAAAAGAATTTTGGAAATGGGTGGTAATGAGCAATTACCAAAAGTTGGCTATTGCACTAGACTAGTGGACTTGATTAAACTAATGTATGAGGAATGGGGAGAACTGGCCTTTTTGGTAAGTTTTATTTGTGAATTTTGAAGCTGTTGGGGAGATGGAGCCCGCTTAAAGGTTCTAATGTGATAGTGAGGAATTTTAGCATTGCTATTTTAATATACATAAGGTTTTTTCTTGTTCCAATATGATTTTATGTGAAGTAAATGTCAAGGACTGGGAACATAATATATTAGTATTTGTATGTTTGTATAAAGGCTTTCTAAACAATATATACAATAAATATAAAAACAGAAATGGAGACAGTCTCCCCACTAATTAAAATAAATGAATCACCTCTGATCCAGGAAGCAGTCTACACAAAAGTAAAGCCAGGAAAAAGAAAGTAATTTAACATACAAATGGAGGGACTAGCCATTTATTTATAACTTTAATACAGAATGACATTTTATCTAAAGTTCAATATTCTTATAATCAGCTTTTCATTCAGTTTATGAACTTAGGTCGGGGTAGAGTTTAATTTCGACATGCCATCTTATCTCGGATCAATTTAATTTGGTAAACATTTGTGTACACTATTCCTTCTTGGAATTTAGAGACAACGGCTAGGATATCATTACGTCTAAAACCCTTTCAATTAAGGCAGAAATGTACCATTTCATTTTCAAATGTACACACGTTATATTGCCTCACAGCTCAGTGAAGATTAAAATTAATTTCCATATAATTTAATGCAACACTTGACATCTTCTCCACGCCCTTCACACCAAACCAATTTCATATAAAGTAGTGCTTTAAAAGTGGACATACATCCTCCTTTATGAAATAGTTCCCTGGCATCAGGTCGGCACATGGAGGTACAATCTACTAATCATAATAGCTGCAATAAGGACAGGCAATAGTGTTGGGCACTAGTGGGGACCCTGCAATTTGCTGCAAAAGGAGAAACACTGCAGTGTTCCGCTAGAAGGGCATCCAGGTGGGGCATCCAGGTGGGGCATGCATGTCTTGCACATTCTGACTTCCAGAGTAATGTTGGAGATTCCAGGCAGTGTTCCGCTAGAAGGGCATTCCAGGTGGGGCATGCATGTCTTGCACATTCTGACTTCCAGAGTAATGTTGGAGATTCCAGGCAGTGTTCCGCTAGAACGGCATCCAGGTGGGGCATGCATGCCTTGTACATTCTGACTTCTGGGGGAATGTTGGAGCTTCCAGGCAGTGTTCCGCTAGACGGGCATCCAGGTGGGGTATGCATGCCTTGCACATTCTGACTTCCGGAGGAATGTAGGAGACTCCAGGCAGTGTTCCGCTAGAAGGGCATCCAGGTGGGGCATGCATGTCTTGCACATTCTGACTTCCGGAGTAATGTTGGAGATTCCAGGCAGTGTTCCACTAGAAGGGCATCCAGGTGGGGCATGCATGTCTTGCACATTCTGACTTTCAGAGTAATGTTGGAGATTCCAGGCAGTGTTCCGCTAGAAGGGTATTCCAGGTGAGGCATGCATGCCTTGCACATTCTGACTTCCGGAGTAATGCTGGAGATTCCAGGCAGTGTTTTGGTAGAAGGGCATCCAGGTGAGGCATGCATGCCTTGCACATTCTGACTTCCGGAGTAATGTTGGAGATTCCAGGCAGTGTTTGGCTAGAAGGGCATACCAGGTGGGGTATGCATGCCTTGCACATTCTGACTTCCGGAGGAATGTTGGAGATTCCAGGCAGTGATCCTCTAGAATGGCATCCAGGTGGGGCATGCATGCCTTGCACATTCTGACTTCCGGAGGAATGTTGGAGATTCCAGGCAGTGATCATCTAGAAGGGCATCCAGGTGGGGCATGCATGTCTTGCACATTATGCCTTTCGGAGTAATGTTGGAGATTCCAGGTAGTGTTCCGCTAGAAGGGCGTCCAGGTGGGGTATGCATATTTTGCAGATTCTGACTTCCGGGTTAATGTTGGAGATTCCAGGCAGTGTTCCGCTAGAAGGGCATCCAGGTGGGGCACGCATGTCTTGCACATTATGCCTTCCGGAGTAATGTTGGAGATTCCAGGTAGTGTTCCGCTAGAAGGGCGTCCAGGTGGGGTATGCATATCTTGCAGATTCTGACTTCCGGGTTAATGTTGGAGATTCCAGGCAGTGTTCCGCTAGAAGGGCATCCAGGTGGGGTATGCATATCTTGCACATTCTGACTTCCGGGTTAATGTTGGAGATTCCAGGCAGTGTTTGCTAGAAGGGCATCCAGGTAGGGCATACATGCCTTGCACATTCTGACTTCCGGAGTAATTTTGGAGATTGCAGGCAGTGTTCAGCTAGAAGGGCGTCCAGGTGGGGTATGCATATCTTGCACATTCTGACTTCCGGAGGAATGTTGGAGATTCCAGGCAGTGTTCCGCTAGAAGGGCATCCAGGTGGGGTATGCATATCTTGCACATTCTGACTTCCGGGTTAATGTTGGAGATTCCAGGCAGTGTTTTGCTAGAAGGGCATCCAGGTAGGGCATACATGCCTTGCACATTCTGACTTCTGGAGTAATTTTGGAGATTGCAGGCAGTGTTCAGCTAGAAGGGCATTCCAGGTGGGGCATGCATGCCTTGCACATTCTGACTTCTGGAATAATGTTGGAGATTCCAGGCAGTGTTCCGCTAAAGGGGCAATTCAGGTGGGGCATCCAGGTGGGGCATGCATGTCTTGCACATTCTGACTTCCAGAGTAATGTTGGAGATTCCAGGCAGTGTTCCGCTAGAAGGGCATTCCAGGTGGGGCATGCATGTCTTGCACATTCTGACTTCCAGAGTAATGTTGGAGATTCCAGGCAGTGTTCCGCTAGAACGGCATCCAGGTGGGGCATGCATGCCTTGTACATTCTGATTTCTGGGGGAATGTTGGAGATTCCAGGCAGTGTTCCTCTAGAAGGGCATCCAGGCGGGGCATGCATGTCTTGCAGATTCTAACTTCTGGAGTACTGTTGGAGATTCCAGGCAGTGTTCCGCTAGAAGGGCATTCCAGGTGGGACATGCATGCCTTGCACATTCTGACTTCTAGAGGAATGTTGGAGATTCCAGGCAGTGTTCGGCTAGAAAGGCATCCAGGTGGGGCATGCATGCCTTGCACATTATAGAATATCCGGAGGAATGTTGGAGATTCCAGGCAGTGTTCCGCTAGACGGGCATCCAGGCGGGGCATGCATGTCTTGCACATTCTGACTTCCGGAGTAATGATGGAGATTCCAGGCAGTGTTCCGCTAGAAGGGCATCCAGGTGGGGCATGCATGCCTTGCACATTCTGACTTCCGGAGTAATGTTGGAGATTCCAGGCAGTGTTTGGCTAGAAGGGCATTCCAGGTGGGGTATGCATGCCTTGCACATTCTGACTTCCGGAGGAATGTTGGAGATTCCAGGCAGTGTTCATCTAGAAGGGCATCCAGGTGGGGCATGCATGTCTTGCACATTCTGACTTCCGGAGTAATGTTGGAGATTCCAGGCAGTGTTCCGCTAGAAGGGCATTCAAGGTGGGGCATGCATGTCTTGCAGATTCTAACTTCCGGAGTACTGTTGGAGATTCCAGGCAGTGTTCCGCTAGAAAGGCATCCAGGCGGGGCATGCATGCCTTGCACATTCTCACTTCCGGAGTAATGTTGGAGATTCCAGGCAGTGTTTCACTGTAAGGGCATTGAGGCGGGGCATGCATGTCTTGCACATTCTGACTTCCGGAGTAATGTTGGAGATTCCAGGCAGTGTTCCGCTAGAAGGCCATCCAGGTGGGGCATGCATGCCTTGCACATTCTGACGTCCGGAGTAATGTTGGAGATTCCAGGCAGTGTTCGGCTAGAAGGGCATTCCAGGTGGGGTATGCATGCCTTGCACATTATAGAATATCCGGAGGAATGTTGGAGATTCCAGGCAGTGTTCCGCTAGAAGGCCATCCAGGTGGGGCATGCATGCCTTGCACATTCTGACTTCTAGAGGAATGTTGGAGATTCCAGGCAGTGTTCGGCTAGAAAGGCATCCAGGTGGGGCATGCATGCCTTGCACATTATAGAATATCCGGAGGAATGTTGGAGATTCCAGGCAGTGTTCCGCTAGACGGGCATCCAGGCGGGGCATGCATGTCTTGCACATTCTGACTTCCGGAGTAATGATGGAGATTCCAGGCAGTGTTCCGCTAGAAGGGCATCCAGGTGGGGCATGCATGCCTTGCACATTCTGACTTCCGGAGTAATGTTGGAGATTCCAGGCAGTGTTTGGCTAGAAGGGCATTCCAGGTGGGGTATGCATGCCTTGCACATTCTGACTTCCGGAGGAATGTTGGAGATTCCAGGCAGTGTTCATCTAGAAGGGCATCCAGGTGGGGCATGCATGTCTTGCACATTCTGACTTCCGGAGTAATGTTGGAGATTCCAGGCAGTGTTCCGCTAGAAGGGCATTCAAGGTGGGGCATGCATGTCTTGCAGATTCTAACTTCCGGAGTACTGTTGGAGATTCCAGGCAGTGTTCCGCTAGAAAGGCATCCAGGCGGGGCATGCATGCCTTGCACATTCTCACTTCCGGAGTAATGTTGGAGATTCCAGGCAGTGTTTCACTGTAAGGGCATTGAGGCGGGGCATGCATGTCTTGCACATTCTGACTTCCGGAGTAATGTTGGAGATTCCAGGCAGTGTTCCGCTAGAAGGCCATCCAGGTGGGGCATGCATGCCTTGCACATTCTGACGTCCGGAGTAATGTTGGAGATTCCAGGCAGTGTTCGGCTAGAAGGGCATTCCAGGTGGGGTATGCATGCCTTGCACATTCTGACTTCCGGAGGAATGTTGGAGATTCCAGGCAGTGTTCATCTAGAAGGGCATCCAGGTGGGGCATGCATGTCTTGCACATTCTGACTTCCGGAGTAATGTTGGAGATTCCAGGCAGTGTTCCGCTAGACGGGCATCCAGGCGGGGCATGCATGTCTTGCACATTCTGACTTCCGGAGTAATGTTGGAGATTCCAGGCAGTGTTCCGCTAGAAGGGCATCCAGGTGGGGCATGCATGCCTTGCACATTCTGACTTCCGGAGTAATGTTGGAGATTCCAGGCAGTGTTCGGCTAGAAGGGCATTCCAGGTGGGGTATGCATGCCTTGCACATTCTGACTTCCGGAGGAATGTTGGAGATTCCAGGCAGTGTTCATCTAGAAGGGCATCCAGGTGGGGCATGCATGTCTTGCACATTCTGACTTCCGGAGTAATGTTGGGGATTCCAGGCAGTGTTCCGCTAGAAGGGCATTCCAGGTGGGGCTTGCATGTCTTGCAGATTCTAACTTCCGGAGTACTGTTGGAGATTCCAGGCAGTGTTCCGCTAGAAAGGCATCCAGGCGGGGCATGCATGCCTTGCACATTCTGACTTCCGGAGGAATGTTGGAGATTCCAGGCAGTGTTCCGCTAGACGGGCATCCAGGCGGGGCATGTATGTCTTGCACATTCTGACTTCTGGAGTAATGTTGGAGATTCCAGGCAGTGTTTCACTATAAGGGCATCCAGCGGGGCATGCATGTCTTGCACATTCTGACTTCCGGGGTAATGTTGGAGATTCCAGGCAGTGTTCCGCTAGACGGGCATCCAGGCGGGGCATGTATGTCTTGCACATTCTAACTTCCGGAGTAATGTTGGAGATTCCAGGCAGTGTTCCGCTAGAAGGGCATCCAGGTGGGGCATGCATGCCTTGCACATTCTGACGTCCAGAGTAATGTTGGAGATTCCAGGCAGTGTTCGGCTAGAAGGGCATTCCAGGTGGGGTATGCATGCCTTGCACATTCTGACTACCGGAGGAATGTTGGAGATTCCAGGCAGTGTTCATCTAGAAGGGCATCCAGGTGGGGCATGCATGTCTTGCACATTCTGACTTCCGGAGTACTGTTGGAGATTCCAGGCAGTGTTCCGCTAGAAGGGCATTCCAGGTGGGGCATGCATGTCTTGCACATTCTGACTTCCGGAGTAATGTTGGAGATTCCAGGTAGTGTTCCGCTAGAAGGGCGTCCAGGTGGGGCATGCATGTCTTGTACATTCTCACTTCCGGAGTAATGTTGCAGATTCCAGGCAGTGTTTCACTATAAGGGCATCCAGGCGGGGCATGCATGTCTTGCACATTCTGACTTCCGGCGGAATGTTGGAGATTCCAGGCAGTGTTCATCTAGAAGGGCATCCAGGTGGGGCATGCATGTCTTGCACATTCTGACTTCCGGAGTAATGTTGGAGATTCCAGGCAGTGTTCCGCTAGAAGGGCATCCAGGTGGGGCATGCATGCCTTGCACATTCTGACTTCCGGAGTAATGTTGGAGATTCCAGGCAGTGTTCGGCTAGAAGGGCATTCCAGGTGGGGTATGCATGCCTTGCACATTCTGACTTCCGGAGGAATGTTGGAGATTCCAGGTAGTGCTCATCTAGAAGGGCATCCAGGTGGGGCATGCATGCCTTGCACATTCTGACTTCCGGAGGAATGTTGGAGATTCCAGGCAGTGTTCCGCTAGACGGGCATCCAGGCGGAGCATGAATGTCTTGCACATTCTGACTTCCGGAGTAATGTTGGAGATTCCAGGTAGTGTTCCGCTAGAAGGGCATCCAGGTGGGGCATGCATGTCTTGTACATTCTCACTTCCGGAGTAATGTTGCAGATTCCAGGCAGTGTTTCACTATAAGGGCATCCAGGCGGGGCATGCATGTCTTGCACATTCTGACTTCCGGAGTAATGTTGGAGATTCCAGGCAGTGTTCCGCTAGAAGGGCATCCAGGTGGGGTATGCATGCCTTGCACATTCTGAATTCCGGAGGAATGTTGGAGATTCCAGGCAGTGTTCATCTAGAAGGGCATCCAGGTGGGGCATGCATGTCTTGCACATTCTGACTTCCAGAGGAATGTTGGAGATTCCAGGCAGTGTTCCGCTAGAAGGGCATCCAGGCGGGGCATGCATGCCTTGCACATTCTGACTTCCAGAGGAATGTTGGAGATTCCAGGCAGTGTTCATCTAGAAGGGCATCCAGGTGGGGCATGCATGTCTTGCACATTCTGACTTCCGGAGTAATGTTGGAGATTCCAGGCAGTGTTCCGCTAGAAGGGCATCCAGGTGGGGCATGCATGCCTTGCACATTCTGACTTCCGGAGTAATGTTGGAGATTCCAGGCAGTGTTCGGCTAGAAGGGCATTCCAGGTGGGGTATGCATGCCTTGCACATTCTGACTTCCGGAGGAATGTTGGAGATTCCAGGCAGTGCTCATCTAGAAGGGCATCCAGGTGGGGCATGCATGCCTTGCATATTCTGACTTCCGGAGGAATGTTGGAGATTCCAGGCAGTGTTCCGCTAGACGGGCATCCAGGCGGGGCATGCATGTCTTGCACATTCTGACTTCCGGAGTAATGTTGGAGATTCCAGGTAGTGTTCCGCTAGAAGGGCATCCAGGTGGGGCATGCATGTCTTGTACATTCTCACTTCCGGAGTAATGTTGCAGATTCCAGGCAGTGTTTCACTATAAGGGCATCCAGGCGGGGCATGCATGTCTTGCACATTCTGACTTCCGGAGTAATGTTGGAGATTCCAGGCAGTGTTCTGCTAGAAGGGCATCCAGGCGGGGCATGCATGTCTTGCACATTCTGACTTCCGGAGTAATGTTGGAGATTCCAGGCAGTGTTCCGCTAGAAGGGCATCCAGGTGGGGTATGCATGCCTTGCACATTCTGACTTCCGGAGGAATGTTGGAGATTCCAGGCAGTGTTCATCTAGAAGGGCATCCAAGTGGGGCATGCATGTCTTACACATTCTGACTTCCGGAGTACTGTTGGAGATTCCAGGCAGTGTTCCGCTAGAAGGGCATTCCAGGTGGGGCATGCATGTCTTGCACATTCTGACTTCCAGAGGAATGTTGGAGATTCCAGGCAGTGTTCCGCTAGAAGGGCATCCAGGCGGGGCATGCATGCCTTGCACATTCTGACTTCCAGAGGAATGTTGGAGATTCCAGGCAGTGTTCATCTAGAAGGGCATCCAGGTGGGGCATGCATGTCTTGCACATTCTGACTTCCGGAGTACTGTTGGAGATTCCAGGCAGTGTTCCGCTAGAAGGGCATCCAGGCGGGGCATGCATGCCTTGTACATTCTGACTTCCGGAGGAATGTTGGAGATTCCAGGCAGTGTTCCGCTAGAAAGGCATCCAGGCGGGGCATGCATGCCTTGCACATTCTGACTTCCGGAGGAATGTTGGAGATTCCAGGCAGTGTTCCGCTAGAAGGACATCCAGTTGGGGCATGCACGTCTTGCACATTCTGACTTCCAGAGTAATGTTGGAGATTCCAGGCAGTGTTCAACTAGAACGGCATCCAGGTGGGGCATGCATGCCTTGCAAATTCTGACTTCCGGAGGAATGTTGGAGATTCCAGGCAGTGTTCCACTAGACGGGTATCCAGGCGGGGCATGCATGCCTTGCAAATTCTGACTTCCGGAGGAATGTTGGAGATTCCAGGCAGTGTTCCACTAGAAGGGCATCCAGGTGGGGCATGCATGTCTTGCACATTCTGACTTCAGGAGTAATGTTGGAGATTCCAGGCAGGGTTCTGCTAGAAGGGCATTCCAGGTGGGGCATACATGCCTTGCACATTCTGACTTCCAGAGTAATGTTGGAGATTCCAGGCAGTGTTCCGCTAGAAGGATATCCAGGTGGGGCATGCATGCCTTGCACATTCTGACGTCTGGAGTAAAGTTGGAGATTCCAGGCAGTGTTTTGCTAGAAGAGCATCCAGGTGGGGCATGCATGCCTTGCACATTCTGACTTCGGAGGAATGTTGGAGATTCCAGGCAGTGTTCATCTAGAAGGACATCCAGGTGGGGCATGCATGCCTTGCACATTCTGACTTCGGAGGAATGTTGGAGATTCCAGGCAGTGTTCCGCTAGAAGGGCATTCCAGGTGGGGCTTGCATGCCTTGCACATTCTGACTTCCGGAGTAATGTTGGAGATTCCAGGCAGTGTTCCACTAGAAGGGCATCAAGGTGGGGCATGCATGTCTTGCACATTCTGACTTCCGGAGTAATGTTGGAGATTGCAGGCAGTGTTCCGCTAGAAGGGCATTCCAGGTGGGGCAGGCATGTCTTGCACATTTTGACTTCAGGAGTAATGTTGGAGATTCCAGGCAGTGTTCCACTAGAAGGGCATCAAGGTGGGGCATGCATGTCTTGCACATTCTGACTTCCGGAGTAATGTTGGAGATTGCAGGCAGTGTTCAGCTAGAAGGGCATTCAGGTGGGGCATGCATGTCTTGCACAATCTGACTTCCGGAGCAATGTTGGAGATTCCAGGCAGTGTTTCGCTAGAAGGGCATTCAGGTGGGGCATGCATGTCTTGCACAATCTGACTTCCGGAGCAATGTTGGAGATTCCAGGCAGTGTTCCGCTAGAAGGGCATTCAGGTGGGGCATGCATGTCTTGCACATTCTGACTTCCGGAGTAATGTTGGAGATTCCAGGTTTCCCCTTGATGAACAGCGCCCTTCCACGTGTATTGTGCCAAGGTTAGTCCAATTATCTATGTGAGAATACATCTTTCTCCAATTGTATTAAAGAGGGTTCCACATAATTTGAATTTGGAAAATGTTACCCCATATGTTTTGAAGTTGACATTAAAACTACTTTGTAAGCGGATAAAAATGTAACTCACTCCCATTTCTTTTTACTTAAATACAAAAGTACTACAACTAAAACAGTCCTATTTGTAGTTCACTCTTCTTTGCACATTGCAATTAATGTCAAGTTAAATATGAATTTTGACTTTACAGTTTCTCTACAGATCAGGCAGTTATACCTGTGTAACACCTTCCAGAGGTACTGCATGGCTGGCATCACTGGGCTGAACACATCCATGTAAATGAGTGGGTGAAAGCAGGAAGACTGGCACCTGTGTGTCCATTGTTTCCATGTTTATAGTTGTGAGAATTGCTACTTATTTGTTGGGAGTATTTGCACATTCTTGGGGAATAAATGCGGCCAGTACACCACTTGACTGGAAAACAGGTATTATCAGCTGCCTTCTTTTATAACAAAATAATAATTTCCTATGGAACATATTCACCCTGAGGTTTATGGGTTTGGAGAGCAAGCGATCATTAAAACATAAAGAGAATAGAGCAAAAATGAAGCAACGGCTATCAAAAATGGGTGGGCCTTCAGCAAGCACCTGCTGGTCACACGATCTGTGGTAGAGTACAATCTTACACCAAGGGCATTCCAGATATATGGAGTGAAACTCAAAAAGGCTATTCCACTTGGCTACCTTCTGAAACAAGAGATGTAGAACTTAAAATAAACTGCCATTCACTGTTTTTAAGGACACGCGAGTGCTCAGTCAATATTGACACCCAGGTAGCTGGCTAGAGCACCTAACACAGAAGGGGTTCAAAGAAGAATTCCATGAGCAGCACAAACAACTAATATCCCAGTGTTGTCTGGGTTGAGATTAGCCAGTGAGATCATATTCACGTGTTCATGGCTGAATGACAGCTCTGAACATTTAGTGAAGCATTTGCTGATCTCCAAACTAAGCCTCAGAGGATAACAGTGTTGTGACAGTAGATGTTGTGACAGTAGAATCTGAAGCCGAGACTGTGATATCAAATGAGGTGTCATAGATGCTTATGGTCCATTAGCCTGGAATGATTGTAAAAGGGAGTAGGTGGAGTCCCTGATGCAGGCATCCCTTAGACTAAGTAGGATCTAATGGGCAATGGTGTCAAAGGCACCCGATAGTTCCAAGAGAATACTAAAAGATTTCCACATTCACTGATGCGGTTTCTCATGTGTATATGTTCTGTAGCACCAAGTATAGAATGATTATTTACTGCTAAGCAGCCTCTTGGTAATGAATTTGCAGAACAGTTGCCCCGTATATCCAAATGAGATTCTATAGTTTCCTCAGATTCTCAGGCAAAATGTTGAATGGGTAACTCAACACAGATGGTACAGTATCCCTTCAGAATATTCCAGAAGGGATGCATTTGAAACAAATGATTCAACCAATCATAACAAGCAATATTTGTGTGCCAAAGGAAACTGTGAACATCTTTTGTGACAAGGTATCCACAGTTTTAATCAATAGACATGCTACCCTCAGCATCATTGAAGTGTTCTCTCCACTCTGAAGCTTCAATTGCAACAGAGATTTCTACACATGCATGTCCTCTCTCATGGCAGATAAGAACATGCTGCATAGCAAGTATTTCCCACATTCACTACCCTGAAATGGACCATCACAGGCATGTCATCTCTCATGGAAGATAAGAACATCCTGCGTAGTGTTTTCCACATTCACTACCCTGAAATGGGCCCTCGCAGGCATGTCTTCTCTCATGGCAGATAAGAACATCCTGCGTAGCAAGTGTTTCCCACATTCACTACCCTGAAATGGGCCCTCGCAGGCATGTCCTCTCTCATGACAGATAAGAACATCTTGCGTAGTGAAGTATTTCCCACATTCACTACCCTGAAATGGACCCTTGCATGCATGTCATCTCTCATGGCAGATAAGAACATCTTGCGTAGCAAGTATTGCCCACATTCACTACCCTGAAATGGACCCGCACATGCATGTCCTCTTCCATGGAAGATAAGAACATCCTGCGTAGTGTTTCCCACATTCACGACCCTGAAATGGGCCCTTGCAGGCATGTCCTCTCTCATGACGATAAGAACATCTTGCGTAGTGAAGTATTTCCCACAGTCACTACCCTGAAATGGGCCCTTGCATGCATAATTTGTCTGGTGCCCATTTAGGTTATTGATCAGGTTTCCCCACCTGTATGTGTTCTTTTGTGATGAATAAGATCCCTGTTCAGAATTAAGCTTTTCCCACATTCAGTGCACTCATGAGGTTTCTCACCTGCATGTGTTATCTGGTGCCGAGTAAGATGCCCCTTATGAGCAAACTGTTTCCCACATCCAGTGCACTCATGAGGTTTTCCACCTGTATGTGTTCTATGGTGACAGGTAAGCTGTTGCTTGGTAGCAAATCCTTTAGCACATTCCGTGCAGTCATGTGGTTTCTCGCCTGTATGTGTTCTCTGGTGCAGAGTAAGCTGCCACTTCCTAGCAAATAATTTCCCACATTCAGTGCACTCATGAGGTTTCTCACCTGTATGTGTCCTCTGGTGCACAGTAAGATGTCCCTGCTGAGCAAACCATTTCCCACATTCAGTGCAGTCATGTGGTTTCTGACCTGTATGTGTCCTCTGGTGCAGAGCAAGCTGTCCCTTCTGAGCAAATCCTTTCCCACGTCAGTGCACTCATGAGGATTGTCATCTGTATGTGTTCTCTGGTGGCAGGTAAGTTGCCCTTTCTCAGCAAACCCTTCCCCACATTCAGTGCACTCATGAGGTTTCTCACCTGAACGTGTCCTCTGGGGGGAAATAAGCATATCTTTATTCCCCAATTTAGGGCGCTGGTAAGGTTTTTCACTGATGTTTTGCCAGATTATTCTGTCAGGTTGACTCGTTCCACTGAACCTTTTCCCAGATTCACAGTGCAGAGGAGCTTTCCCACGTTAGGACTTTTCTAGAGACAAAAAGATGTTTCTTCTGACTGAAGATTCTAAAATATTCAGTGCATGGAAACTGTTCCACCATTTACAGGTGTTTTGCAAAATCTCGTAAACTAGTCTCACATTCAGAACGTATATAAAATAGCACTCGCTGTGTTCTCTCTGGAATAGGCAAGAGAAAAAGTTTACTGCACATCAAGCACTGTTGCACTGAACTAGGTTTCACAATCTCCAAGACTTGGAGAGATATTGAGGGGCGGGCTTTGCTCGTCACAGGTACTCTTGGACAAGTAAGCATCACCCATGCAACTATTTATGCCCCCAACACAGGACAAGCTAGATTCCTAGTCAGAATAATCCCCAAAATGATGCTTGAAGCAACTGGACATGTCTTCTTGGGTGGGGACTTCAACTTGTGGGCAGATCCCAGTCTAGATAGGAAAGCGGGTAAGACGGAAGAAAGAGATCACACCGAAGGAGGGTGCAGTGACATTGCAAATATGTTGGATATATATGGCCTAAGAGACACATGGAGAGAACTCCACCCAGTAGATCAAGGGTTTACTTTTTACTCGGCCCTGCACAACACCTTTACTAGGATTGATTACATATACCTAACAGAAGAAATCCACAATGCCACCAAAAGGTCTGAGATTATACCGGTCACCTGGTCAGATCATGACATGGTCACGGCGGACATTGACTGGGAAGAATTGCCCAGGAAAGGAGGTCAATGGCGGTGCAATGAGACACTCTGGAAAGACCCACAGGTAATTCATAGATTTCAACGCAGAGGCAGCGCACGCGAGCAGCGCAGAGAGGGAGCGTGTGCCAGCGTGCGCCAGCTGTGTGCGCTAAACAGCATTCTGGCGCACCGCGTATTCATGGAATCACCAAGCCATTTTGAGCGCTGGCGCTTAGAACATACCGCAACGCCCGTTACGCCCCCAAGAAAGCCCCTTGCGCAAGGAAAAACCCCAATGCAGCGCAAAGGGCTGCGCTAACCCTGGACCAGCTAACAGGCCGCTACACTGCAATCGCACGAGCATGGAAAGCTGTATTTCGGGGGTTCGCGGGAAGTTTCACACGCGATAGGCCTTGGGCGAGCGGGGTACGTGCATTTTGGGGGTGCGCGGGAAGTTTAGCACGTGATAGGCCTTGGGCGAGCGGGGTACATGTCTTTCTGGGGTGCGCGGGAAGTTTCACACGCGATAGGCCTTTGGCGAGCGGGATACATGTATTTCTGGGGTACGTGGGAAGTTTCACACGCGATAGGCCTTGGGCGAGCGGGGTACGTGTATTTTTGGGGTGCGCGGGAAGTTTCACCACACGCGATAGGCCTTGGGCGAGTGGGATACATGTATTTCTGGGGTACGTGGGAAGTTTCACACGTGATAGGCCTTGGGCAAGTGGGGTATGTGTATTTCTGGGGTGCGCGGGAAGTTTCACACGCGATAGGCCTTCGGCGAGCGGGGTACGTGTATTTTGGGGGTACGCAGGAAGTTACACATGCGATAGGCCTTGGGCGAGTGGGGTATGTGTATTTCTGGGGTGCGTGGGAAGTTTCACACGCGATAGGCCATGGGCGAGCGGGGTACATGTATTTCTGGTATGCGCAGGAAGTTTCACACGCGATAGGCCTTGGGCGAGAGGGATACGAGTATTCCTGGGGTGCCCCAATGCGAATTGGCAGTGTGTGTCCTCCTAGGTGAGCCCTCACCACCCTCCCCAGGGCCTGCAGGCAGCCCACACCACAGGGGACTACCCTGCACCCCTGGCCATGCCCCACAGGCAGCCCATCCACCCTGGCAATGCCCCCTAGCCAGCCCACATGTCACCATGCACAAGTGAGCACCGACACATGTCCCCCTGCAACCCCCCACTTAGCAGTGATAGGCACCTGCCAGCAGGCCCCTACTCATGTCCCCCTGCACCCCCACCCAGCAGTGATGGGCACCTGCCAGCAGGCCCGACTCATGTCTCCCTGCAGACCCCCCACCCTGCAGTGACGGGCACCTGCCAGCAGGCCCCGACTCATGTCCCCCTGCCCCCCCACCCAGCAGTGACAGGCACCTGCCAGCAGGCCCCGACTCATGTCCCCCTGCACCCCCCACCCAGCAGTGACAGGCACCTGCCAGCAGGCCCCGACTCATGTCCCCCTGCACCCCCCACCCAGCAGTGACGGGCACCTGCCAGCAGGCCCCGACTCATGTCCCCCTGCACCCCCACCCAGCAGTGACAAGCACCTGCCAGCAGGCCCCGACTCATGTCCCCCTGCACCCCCACCCCAGCATTGACGGGCACCTGCCAGCAGGCCCCGACTCATGTCCCCCCAACATGTCATAAAGATGAACATTCATGGGCCTCATGTCCACCAAAATCAACTGCACGCCACCCCAGTCTTGAGACCCAATCAAGTTTCCCATCCACCCCACACTGAAAGGCCCATACATGACACAAACCAAAAGTCAACTATGTACATCAACACATGTCCGTCACACACATACACTGGGTGCGAGTGATTGTGTAAACCCACATTGTGACATGCAGTAAACCAATGAGCAAATACCACACATGGAAGTAATACATCAAAACGTATTTTCCACAAAATGAAGCAAATGGAATGAAAAAATTAAAAATATTTTAAACAAGAAAATGAATGCATGTCCAAAAATGAATAAAAGAAATGAAGTCTCAATCCAAAGTAATCCAAAAGAAAGTGTGTCCAAACTCTCCGTCCACCAAAGCAAATCCAAAGGAAATGTAAATTGCAAAATCCATTGATCCATGGTGATTTAAAAAAATGTTGTATTCAGAAATCCACAGTTCAACTATGTACATCTATTCAATCCAGGGTCCATGAGCCCAACAAATGAAATGAAACCTATGAAAAAAATACCTAAGGAATAACTATATACAAAACGGTGGGGCTAAGCACCCCAAAATAAAGCAAAACGAAAATGAAACCTAACACTACAAACTATATACAATGGGGGCGGGCTAGTCCGACGGCTCACTTTTTGATTTCCCGGGCCAGGGCATCATCGAACTCCTGGTCTATGTCCTGGAGGTGGGCCTCTTCCATGGCCCCGAGGTTTCGCAGGGACAATTCCATGTTCAACTCCAACTCCCTGCGAATTGCCTCGAGGCACTTCGCTCGTCTCAGCACCCTGCGCATGGAGTTCTCTGCCCTGACCATTGTGAGCCGTGCCTCTTCTGCCCGCCCCCGCTCCGCATCTATGGCCTGGCACAACCGCTGCCACACGGAAGACACTCCCAATCCAGGGTCCTCCTGCCCTCTGGCCGATGCCTGCCCCTCTGATGTTGATGGCCCGAGCCATCATCGCTCCCACCTTGTGCCTGCTGCTGCTGTGCCTGTGCCCTGCCTCTTGCTGCCTGCACGTCCTCCTCCGCCTGGGGTGCATTGTTGTGGTGGCCACCCCTGCTGGACGTCCGACTCCCGACTGTGGCAGGGATGTGTCCTCCACCAGCCTGGCCGCTGGGTCAGAGGCAGCTCCACAGGGTACCCAGGTGATACATGGGTGGGAAGATGACATGGAGGACGACTGGCTCATAGGGGGTTCAGGTGAGGAGGGGGTCGGACGAAGGTCGAGCACACGGAGGAATCCAGCACTAGTGACCCGTCCTAGTAGGTCAACGCAGTCAAAGCGGCATCCGAGATGACGTGCAGTGTCTTCACGAAAACACTGCAGGTCAGCTCGCATGCCCCGTTGACGCAATGCCATCCCAGCCAGGAAAGGCTCAACCCAGTCCCGGATTGCCACGTCCGCAGGGAGAGGAAGGCCAGTTGTTGTGCGCTCATCCCCTCCTTGAAAACGGGTCTGGATGTAGGCATCCCTGCTGGTGTGGGATGATGCAGTCACTGGATAGGGGACAGGATTACACACAGGCACCTCTGCGGCGGCCTGTGCTGCCTCCTGTCCCTGCCCCTGGACTGCACCACTAGCACCAGTGGAATTCCCCCCCCAGACCCTGTGTGTGTCCCTTCCATGGCCTCCTCCTCCACCAAACCCCCAACCAACCTGGATGACTCCGTGCCATCTTCCTCCGTTGGACCCTGTGGGGTCTCAGCTGCCCCTTCTGCTGCTGAGGAGTCCACCTCCGACCTCTGCCTCTTGGACCTACTCTAAGCAGCTGCGGCCTAGGACGCGGCACCAGACTCCTCACTCCCCAACGAGGTGACAATCTGGGTGGGGAGCCGGGCCTTGCGTCTCCGGCTGGTGGTGCGATCCCTGCCGCTTTGCTCCACAGCACCCTCTCCGCCCTCTTCATCAGTTGACGCTGCAGACAGGGAGATATAGAACACAAGCATCAGGGCACAGTACAATGGACTGATACACACATGACATTTGTACATGAGTGGCAGTGTCAAACTTCAGACGTGGCATCACACTCCCGAACACACGTCATTTCAACTCACACACATCAGCAAATCAACAGGAATGTTGCACCAGGCAGCACCATCCATACACAAACAACAGCATGAGCAGCCGAAGGTGAGCCTGACGTCACATGCAACACAGGGAGTGCAGAACACATGCACACACGCCACCAGACTTACATGCATCTGTACATCTCCACCACCTGTCGCAGTGATAACATTGCCATCCATGTCACATCTGGCAATCAGTCTCCTACATGTCAGTGTCACATGCATCCATGTTGCATCACAGTTGCATACTTGTCAAATACACACACATTCACATGTACATAGTGCAGATACATGCAGCTTAAACCAGCAGCTATGTGTGACACCACAACCATGCCACAGTACATGCACACAAATTTTAACAAGTGTGCACCCACACATGCATTTGGCCAGCATGCATACCAACACATACACCATTGATGTGTCTCACACATGAGAGGACTCACAAGTGGCAGGTTCACGCCCCTATACATACGCACCCATACATGGCCCTACAAAGACATATGTGCAACCTGAACACTCCTGGCACACCTCAACATGCACAGCGTCCAATAGGTACGCATGTACACTTACCGCTCGACTCCAGACGGGTCTGCCTCTCAAGGACCTGGACGTGGAGCGCTGGGCGTATACGTTCCAAGACCCTCATTTGGTTGTTGTTTAGGCGGACCCGGCACCCCTTGGTATCCACTGCCTTCAAGAGGCGCCGGGCCTTGTTGAGGGTCCTGGACCTGAAGTCCTCCCAGCGCTTCCGGACATGTTGAATGTCGCAGACTGCCACCCCCTCCTCATTGATGGCAGTCACGATGTCCATCCAGATCCTGTTCCGTCCTTCATTGTCGGCACGCAAACTTCCAAAGAGGGCATCATACTGCCCCAGGACTTGCTCCACCAGGATACCAACTTCATTGGCACGGAAGCTGGTAGCCCTCTGCCTCTCTGCCTGGTGGTTGCCAGTGTTGCCAGATGGTGTTGTGTCCGACATGGCAACCCCAGAGGCAGGTCTGGGTGGGCAACTGGGTCCTGGGGCTGGGCTGTGGAGCGATAGTATCCCAGTCGGGAGTCTTCATTTCCAGCAGGGGTGGTCACAGCAACTGCACCCCTGCAGATGGCGGACGTGCAGGCACCAAATAGCAGGGAACGTGGGCAGCAGGCAGACAGGCAGCAGCAGATGGTAGGTGGGAGCATGCTCTGGGCTCTGGGGGGCAGGAAAATGGCCTTTTGGGCACGAGTGTGGTCCTCCGTGTGTTGTCGCGTGGCCAGCTTGATACGGAGTGATTTGGCACGTGCAAAAAGTGCACGTCAGCGTGTAATTCAAGGAAAGGCCCTTAGCACGTAAGCGCATCTGTGACGTAACATGCACGGGCGTTTCCCACAACACGGGTGCATGTTCATTGTACAAAAAAAAACTGCACGTCCGGGTGGCACTGCGTGTAATTGGAGCAAAAGGCCCTTAGCGCGTACGCGCGTAAGTTATGTGGCACGTGTGGTCTGGCTTAAAAGATACGCGTAGGACGCCATTTTCTTGTACGTGCTTTTTGTGGAGAGGGAGCGGGTGATTCTTGTACTTCTTGTCGGTTCAAACGTGATTACTTCACAACGGTTCCAGTTCGTACTCCCTGTTTCCTCAGACTGCGTTAATTTCTTCTTTTGGCGGGGGTGTTGCCAACGCGTCTTTTTAACGTTCTTTTTCCAGGCAGACGGTGAGTCGCGCACGTATTTTCCAACTGTGGTTGCCCCGTGTGTCGCGTACCCCTTCAGAGGTCATTGTAGGCTGCATGTATCATGCGTACGCTTATTTTTGTGTTTCTGGGTGCCACAGCGTAGTGAGGGTTCATTTTTCCCCGCACGTGGTCTACCAGGGGTTGCATGCACGTTTCATTTTGTTTTTGGGGTGCCTGTGCATTGTGGGAGCAGTCATCTTCCCCCAGCGGTCACAGACAGTCTTGCTAGAGCACTAGGGTACGAATTCCATCTAGTACCCTACCCCTTTCACCCCAATTGCCCAGGACAATTGTTTACTGCAACTCCCATACGCACAACAACATCAGTGCCATGGTTGGGTGGCGACCAAGCAGTAAGGGAGGCAAAGGTGGCTGACCTCCAAAAGGTGGGCGCGGTAGGGGACTTGGCCAGGATGTGCAGGG